>NC_056725.1:1364858465-1365180965 GCF_019279795.1 Protopterus annectens
GGAGGTTGTAGCGTGAAAGGTAAATTTTCAAACTAAGGAGGAGGCATCCCTTGATGTTATCAGGGGTCATTGCTGTAGTCTGTTTAGCTCTGGAGGGCGCAGTGAGGACCCTGGCTTTAGTAACAGTGGGGGCTAAGCGATAGAGGGTATTTCCTGGGGAGTAACTAGTCATCTTCGAGTCATATAGACTCTGTCTTCTGCTTGTACCTTATTACTGTCATGTAACAATTTTGAGTAAAGTTACTGTCGTCTGCTCTTTTTCTCTTTTATCTTGGACTTTGGTAACTACTTTTGCCAATTAAATGTTTCTGTCAAGGCTTCTCTCTCTCTGCACTATAAGGTTGAGAGGTATGCCTTCAGTTATAACTGAAATGTCATGAAATCACAAGAAATTAATGGCTTTTATTGCATGTATATTCCTTTACACTAGACAGACCTTTTTGTTTCATATTAGAACTAGCCAGAATAACTTTATACATATATAAATAAGTAAACAGACACACGTACTCCATGTGGCATTGTAGTTTCATTTATTTACAAAATAAACAAACAAGCAAACAGACACACAAGTTCCATTTGAAGTTATAGTTTTATTTAATTGACTGTTACATAGCTAGCATCTCTAGGCATAGACAGATAAAATTTAACAGGTTTACAGTCAAACAATGTAAAATTCAAATAGGAGGAAGTGTGATATTTTATTGCAAAGAAATAATATGCTGATGAATCAGAACAATGCAAGACATCTGTAATAAACGTTCATTAATTTAAAAACAACATTACACATAAAAGTAAACAAATAAATAAAAATGGAAAGATCCATCTATACTTAACATAGCCACTCTGTTGCACAGCTTATTAGTATTTATACATTTTACATATGTACATACATGTACATATATCAGGTTTTAGCAATACTTCCCTCCTTACATGGAAACTAGTAGTTATAGTTTGACCTCATTTCCATTTCTTATATTTTTTCAATTATGATCTTATTTGAATTCCACTTGTGCATTTTGGCAAACTGACCTTCTTTCAGAAAGTGGTATAATTCTTTTTTCTGTTTACAATTTTCTGTTTGTGTATTGCACCATGGAGCTCAGGTTGTGATTCAAAAGGGTCTGTCCACCTCCCACTTATATGATTATCAAACTGAAAATAATAAGTAAACACACAGTTAAACATCTGAATAAAGAAATAAGGGGAATGAATTAAATGATTTGAAACAGAGGTTAAATTTAATTCATGGTACCTTGGGGAGTACAGCGCACATTTATTTGTTGTTTTCATTACTTATTAACATAAAGAATTAACTATTTGTTTACAGGTACCTTGTTATGTGTGTATATAGTTGTTACTCTTACAGGACAAACAACACAGCAGGGGGTATTCTGAAAGGAAAAATAGTACAGTGTATAAAGTTAAACTTTACAGTAATGACATTCAAATGAGATGGATTATAGAAATACATTCATCATCAAAATGAAGTTTTTTCTGCATATATAATGCAGCATGAACATTTGTAAGATGCTTGGTAATTATATATTAGGTTGATAAGTTCATAGGTAAGTTCTAGGCATGCAGTTCAAAAGACCATTGAGAAGCATAGCCAGCTAAGCCTGAGCAGTGTCAAGTGAGTTGAGCTCCATGATCAAGAAGCACCATGCTTTATACCCCATAGAGGATTTATGGAGTCCCAGCTAGTCATCCAGAATATTACTGAATATAGCTAATGTGTAGTATTGCTTGGGATAGAAATCTGTTGAGCCAGGCATGATCTATTCTGTGTCTATAAAAGATTACCATCTTTGTTATGGGTGTTCATGGTGGTGTGTGTTTTACATAGCTGTAAGAGGTCAAGCAGGGTGGAATGTGCCATGTACCCTATTGACGGACAGCACTCTGCCTGCTGAAGAATGGCATACATAGAAAAAAACTGCACATATTAAAAATGTCAGTTGAACCCTTGAATATAAGTATCACCATGAATAGTATGCAACGGTAAGGATTATGGATGGATGTACAGCTCAGCAGACTGTCCGGCCTCAGGGTAAATATCATAATTTGGGCTTTAACACAAATTTTACATTTTATACTTTTAGTACCATAATAAATCGCAGGTAATGTTAGCATGTTCCAGAAGGTGATGTATAAAAAAGGTTTACATTCACATGGAAGAGCACCAGCAAGGTACCAGGTGATCAAACATGCTGGAAGCTGCAGTCAACAAAAGGTAATGTTAGACAGTGTAATGTATGTCTTAGATGTTACACCCCATTTTTTTTTTTACATAAGGCAGCAATGTTAGGAGTGGTAGAAGAGGTTATTTTTCACCTATGTTTCATAAGTGTTGTACTTCCATCTTCCAAATTTCTTGATGTTCTCCCATGATGTCTTTGCCCACTGCACATGAGAAGCTGCCGGTATGCTAAATGAATGTGGAATATAACTGAGCATGTGGTATATATCTGAGGTCCAAGGTTCATCACACAACTGTTTTCTGCAATATAGCAGTCACTTGAAAGCTGGGTAAGCAGCGTACCCTGCTCATGGCAGAATACTGCTCCGCCTTAAGTAACAGTCTATAATGAAACTGTGTGAGTGGGCTTCTGTGTTGTAGGCACAGTGTTTGTTAATCTTGAAGGCATTGTACTACATTCCATTATGTGGCCCCTGAGACTGGAGACAGCCACTGGTTCTTCACCTCCTGATCAGTCAGAGGATGCTCCTATTTATCCTTATAATATTCTTATTTTCACCAGCTAAATGCTCCACATAGGGGTGATAAACAACATGCTGTGAAAAACAACTTGTATTACTGACAACATACATTTTGGAGCCTGTTCATAAGGCTCGCACTACCTCCCCATGCCTTTCTGAAACCAGCTGATAGCTTGCCATGTGTAATGCTGCCTTCAACTTGTTTTAATCAGCCTCTAACAGTAGCAGGGCGTGTGCCCCATTGTTTTACTGCTACGAGCCATAAAACTGGACAACCTCACATTTTCATATTGTCTCTAAACTGCTGCAGTGCCCTTTTGTAAGCCATCAAATTACCTGTGCTGAGGGTGTTTTTTATCTGTTATTCTCATATGTCCACAGATACTGTGAATGAATTTGCACCCACACTGGTACTGGTGCTGTTTCCAGTGCCACTCTCTTGAATGAAGCCCACTGTGAAAGTAACATAGTGTAGAGTGTCCAATTATTCTTCACCTCACCCTTTTTGCTGATTGCTCCCTGCCTGAACTATACATATGTTGTCTGAGAGTTGGGAGTACCTTGTTTGCCTTCTGTTTGTATATCCAGGAAGAATTCCAACTTTGTAATGGCACAATAATGTCTGCATGTAATTACTCTTGGCCCCCTGCTGCTGAGCTTGTACCCTCCTATGTACCCCCCCCACTAATGTCTACATGTAATTACTCTTGGCCACCTGCTGCTGAGCTTGTACCCTACTATGTACCCCCCACACTAATGTCTACATGTAATTACTCTTGGCCACCTGCTGCTGAGTTTGCTTCCTCCTATGTACCCCCCCCCACTAATGTCTACATGTAATTACTCTTGGCCACCTGCTGCTGAGCTTGTACCCTCCTATGTACCCCCCCCAACTAATCTCTACATATAATTACTCTTACCCACCTGCTGCTGAGCTTGTACTCTCCTATGTACCCCCCCTCCACTAATGTATACATGTAATTACTCTTGGCCACCTGCTGCTGAGCTTGGCTTCCTCCTATGTACCCCCACACTAATGTCTACATGTAATTACTCTTGGCCACATGCTGCTGAGCTTTAACCTCCTATGTACCCCCCCCCCACTAATGTCTACATGTAATTAATTTGGGCCACCTGCTTTGGAGCTTGTACCCTCCTATGTACCCCCCACTAATGTCTACATATAATTACTCTTGGCCACCTGCTGCTGAGCTTGGCTTTCCCCTATGTACCCCCCCCCCACTAATGTTTAAATGTAATTACTCTTGGCCACCTGGTGCTGAGCTTGCTTCCTCCTAAGTACCTCTCCCCACCAAATTCTTAGAGACATGGCAACAGTTATCCTGACAAAAAATGCAGTGCCGTCTGAGATTGTGCCAGCACACAAGTATGATTAAGATCTCTAAATATTTAGGTGACTGAAACCAAGAATACTCATTACTTGATAAGTGGTTACTAGGCTACTGACCCAAAGGTCTTTATAAGCCTAGCCATGTGTACCCAATATAATTCTAGAGAAATCCAATGTAAATGATCTTGCCTAAACTGAAGATGTTAATTAGCAATGACTGCCATATCTAGGAGGGTCATAGGTGAAATCCCCAGCAAGGAATTTGTGGTTTCCCATCCAGTCATCCAGGCTACACATAAACAGGGTCATAGAGTGGCTGTGTATGATGTGAATTGGCAGTCTATTCCAGAGGAGTGGCAGCCTTTGAGAGACATATCTGTCTCTCCAGCAGACCCTTATTATATTGCAGCTCCGGTTAATGTCCCTGGTGCAAGTGACCCTTATCCCATTTGACTTGTGGATGTGCAGCATTTCCATTAGGTTTGGATCTGAGATTGCTCTGTAGGCCAGGCACAAGTCTTCTCTAAGTAATCCGTATGGAATACAGTGATGGTGACTTTATTCTGTCAAGGTATGACATGTGCTGAAGACCCTGTAATTTTCTTGGTTAGAAACCTCTGAGGTCTCTCAAGTTGCTGCAGGTGCCTGATAAGGTACATACCAAAGGGACCCTTGTACTTGGTTATTGGCCTGAAAAGGGTCGAGTACAGGGGTGTTATGACTTGTTTCACTCTTGTGATAATGAGGTGAGCAAAGTAGAATGCCTTCCTTACCACAGTAGACACATGGTGTTCAAAGTTTAGGCTACAGTCAACTTGCGTTCCCAAGTCTCTCACTACTGAGCTGTTACACTAGGGTATTATTACATGATGGTCTGCAGGGATATTGTTTTTACCGAAGTGGGTGCTAATGCATTTTTAGCACTGACACTGAGGCCGTGGCTTTGGCACCAACCACTGATTTGTGTAAGTCCCTCTTGAAGTATACGGACATTGTTTGGGGATTCAGTGATTGCACCTAATTTGCAGTCATCAGCAAACTTAGTCAGACACAGCCCCTCTGTTTTTGCCAGAACTTCTGAGAAGTGTATTCCAAACAACAGGGGGCCCAGCACTGACTCCTGTCAAACCCCACTAGTGACAGGTCTGCTGGTTGAATTAAAGTCTTCAGCTTGAATTGAGTGTGATCAGTCGGTGAGCCAGTTAGCAACCCACATGACAACATAAGGGTTGATATTCAATTGGGAGAGTTTATCAATGATGCCCGAAAGTGGTACCGTGCCAAAGGCCTTTGCTAAGTCAAGGCAGGTTGTATGCACAGATTTGCCTTTGTTTATGGCTCTGGTGACATTTTTCAAGAAGTCTACCAGGTTTAACAGGCATGACCCATTTTTGACAAAATCAAGCTGTATTGGTTCAAGGGTTTGGGGATCACATATGTCCTTATTTATAGGGTTAATGATGATTTGTTCCATGATCTTACAGACAAGGCTGGTTAGGGCTATGGGTCTGCAATTTCTGTAATTTGAGTCATACTTTTAATACTCTCTGTTAAGTGCCATATGACAAATGGGAAAAAACTTACTTGTAAAACTAGCAATGAAGGGTCAGTGACACAAATGCTGTTTGGAGCAGCAATACTGTCACCTTAGTCAAAATAACTCCTGTATGTCAGTGTATGAGTGTGTGCATTTATATAGGTATATATCCACCAACACACCACACCACACATATAGGTGTGGGTATGTCTGTATACATAAACAGAGATACACACAAATTCACAAACAAATTTATATATGTGTGTGTGTGTGTGTGTATATATATATATATATATATATATATATATATATATATATATATATATATATATGTATATATATATATATATATATATATATATGTATGTATATATCACAGTGGTTAAAATGCAGTTTTTTTTTGGTGATGTAAAAAAAATGATACCACAATTAATCATTTAAAAACTTTTCCCACCTTTAATGTGACCTATAACCTGTACAATTCAATTGAAAAACAAACAAATGTGTTAAGGGAAAAAAATATATATAAAAAAAAAAAGAAAACTTACAATAAGCTGGTTGCATAAGTGTGCACACCCTTAAACTAATACTTTGTTGAAGTACCTTTTGATTTAATTACAGCATTGTCTTCTTGGGTACACACCTGCCATCTATTGAAGAGACTCTGATTAACTCCAAATAAAGTTCAGCTGTCCTAGTAGGATTTTCCTGACATTTACTTAGTTGCCCGCTACAGCAAAAGCCATGATTTGCAGAGAGCTTACGAAGCATGAAAGGGATCTCATTGTTGAAAGGTATCAGTCAGGAGAAGGGTACAAAAAATTGCCCCAGTATTGGATATACAATGGAACACAGTGAAGACAGTTATCAAAAAGTAGAGAAAATATGGGACAACAGTGACGTTGCAAAGAACTGGACGTCCCTCCAAAAGTGATGAAAAGACAAGACAAAAAGTGGTGCAGGAGGCTGCCGAGAGACTTACAGCAACACTGAAGGAGCTGCAGGAATTTCTGGCAAGTACTGGTTGTGTACTACATGTGACAACAATCTCCCATAGTCTTCATATGTCTGGACTATGGGGTAGGGTTGCAAGACGGAAGCCCTTTCTTACACCGAAAAACATCCAGGCCCAGCTAAAATTTGCAAAACAATACATCAAGACTCCCAAAAGCATGTGAGAAAATGTGTTATGGTCTGATGAGACCAAGGTTGAACATTTTGGCCATGATTGCAAAAGGTACATTTGGCGCAAAAACAACATTTCGCATCACCAAAAGGTCACCATCCTCATGGTGAAGCATGGTGGTGGCGGGTCTACTTCATAACATTGAAAGTTCATAATGTTGAATTTCATAACACTGATACCAGGACACAGAAAATTCAAAACATTGAAAACCTAAAACATTGAAAACTCAGAACATTGAATCTGTGCTTCATAACATTGAAAACTATAATGTATATATAAGTAACATCCTCTCCACCTAGAACAACACCTAACTAAGAAACACACTTTCTACTATGTTTCTACAGGGGAGCAAGCCCCCCTGCACCCCCCATGTGGGGGGTCTCTGCCCCCCCACCCCCGTAAATTAAACATACCAACTCCAAGATTGCACTACAGTGGAAAAAAGTTAATTTCCTAACTTCATGCACTGAGGTCAGAAAATTACCTTTTTTCCACTGTAATGAGATCTTGGAGTTGGTATATTTCATTTACAGGAGGTGTGGGGGCAGAGCCACCCACATGAGGGGTGTAGGGGGCCTTGCCCCCATGCAGAAACATAGTAGAAAGTGTGTTTGTTAGGTGGTGTTGTAGGTGTCCAGGACCTGACTCATTTGCGAAATGTAGTTTTCAGTGTTATGAAGCACACTGCCAATGTTCTGAGTTTTGAATGTTCTGGGTTTTCAATGTTCTGGGTTTTTAATGCTTTGAATTTTCTCTGTTCTGGTCTCAGTGTTATGAAATTCAGTGTTATGAACTTTCAGTGTTATGAAGTAGACCCGTGGTGGAAGTATCATGCTTTGGGGTTGCTTTTCTTCAGCTGGAACTGGGGCTTTAGTCAAGCTGGAGGGAATTATGAATAGTTCCAAAGACCAGTCACTTTTGGCCCAAAACCTTCAGGCATCTGCTAGAAATCTGAAGGTCAAGAAGAATGTCATTCAACATTACAATGACCCCAAGCATACATCCAAATCAACAAAAAAATGGCTTCACCAGAAGAAAATTAAAGTATTTGAATGGCCCAGCCAGAGCCCAGACCTAAATCCAATAGAAAATCTGTGGGGTGACCTGAAGAGGGCTGTGCACAAGCGATGCCCTTGCAATCTGATAGATTTGGACTGCATTTGTAAGGAAGAGTGGACAAATATTGCCAAGTCCAGATGTGTCATGATAATAGACTGCTGCTCAAGAACACTTAATGCTGTAATTAAATGGAAAGGTGCTTCAAAAAAGTATTAGTTTAGGGGTCTGCACACACGGTGGTGCAGCTGTTAGCATTGTCACCTCACAGCAAGAGGCTCTGTGGTTCAGTTCTCGGCTGTAGTGCCTTCTGTGTGGAGTCAGCATGTCCTCCTCGTGGTCACGAGAATTTAAATACATGCAGGTAGGTGTGTGCGTGAATGGGTGTGCCTTCCATGAAGGCTGGGTGTCGGGCTGGCACCTTGGCACCGTAAAAAAATCCACTGCCAATCATTAGCGGACCAGAGTTCTTCTCTGGCAACCCTTAACCGGGAAAAGCCGAAAGACAACACAAACACTTATGCAACCAGCTTATTGTATTTTTTTTTTTTTTTTTTTATATTTTTTCCCTAACAGATTTGTTTGTCTTTCAATTGAATTGTACAGGTTATAGGCCACATTAAAGGTGGGAAAAGTTTAGAAATTATATATTGCGGTCTCATTTTTTTATATCACAACATAAAGGAATTTTCACATGTTCCCACAAAGTCAGCACCTATTTCCCCTGTCCAGCAGGGACACAGGTGGGATCCCAGGGGTGTATTTTCTGTTTCCCATCCAGTTCTCCAGGTTCCTCTTAAAGAGGACTAGAGAGGTACTCTGCTTGACATGACGAGGGAGTCTATCCACAGATGGGGGAGTCTTTGGGACACAAGTCTATCCCACCAACAAGTTCTATTAATGTCAGAGACCAGGTTGAGGCCTTGCTTGTGGGTTGCGCAAGTGGAGTTTGACTTACAAATTTGCAGCAACTCCATTAAGGCTGTGTCTGAGATGGCCTTGTATGCCAGACACAGGTGACCTCTGAGCAGTCTGTATGAGCCTGAGTAGAGGGACAGGGCTTTTAGCCCATCAGTATAGGATAGGTGTTTGAGACCCAGTATTTTCCTGGTCAAAAGCCTCTGAGGTCTCTCCAGCTGCTGCATGTGCTTGGCAAGGTACATGCCGAAGAGGGCATTGTACTTGATAATGGGTCTGATAAGGGAGAGGTACAGGGATGTTATGACCTCCTTGTTCCTGGATGAATTACCCCTATTTCTGAGGTGGGCCATGTACAAAGCCTTGCGTATAATGGAGGCAACATGTAAAGTTTGTTTATGGCAGGGACCTCCAGATTGGCTTCCTTTTTTTGGAGGAGAGCGTCTTGGTTCTATTGGGTATAGAGGGATCCATGGATTTGTGTACATGTTCATACAGTGCATTGTTGTATGATTCAGTGGTCAAGCAACTGTTCTCCATTTGCATGGGTGCTGTGAAGTTAGCCACCTCTGTTTTTAGGAGCCCAAAGTTAGCTTTGGAGAAGTTTTACATGGTGGTTACCTTTGCAGGGGGTGGGGGTGGAGGGATGTGGATATCCAAGGTGATTAGTTTGTGGTCGGATCTAACCAGGGAGCAGTTAATTATTGGTGTAGAGCAGTGATCGTCCATGTTGGCAATGACCAGGTGAAGGATGTTGCTACCTCTAGTGGGGGTAACAACAAGCTGGTTCAGGGCATTGGAATTAATGAATTTCAGGAAAAGGTGGGAAAGTGTGTTGGTACATGAGTAGCTTTCCCAGTTAATAGAGGGGTAGTTGAAGTTGCCCAGTATGAGATTGTTAGGTTGGACCCTAATATTCTCCAGGGTGCTTAGGAACATGGAGTGTGAGTCTTGGGACATGGTTGTGGACCTATAGCAGGCTACAACCAGAATCGCTGTCTTACCCAATGTTAGCTGCACCTGAAGTATCATTGCTGTGTTTTGTTGGGCTACCAGTCTGGAGGTGCACACCCTTAATGAATATGGAAACGCCACCGTCTTTGGAGCTTTGGTCCAAGTTCTGAGGCCAAAAGATGTGGAATGAGTTATTGCCTGTTAGTGCAGGGGTTCTTTCTGCTGCCTTGAACCAGGTCTCTGTTACAGCCCAAATGTCGATGTTCTCCATTTTAAGGAGTGCTTTGAGCGAGTGCATTTTGAGATTTAAACTTCTAGTGTTGAGCAGCATGATCCTCAGATTGCATTTGTTTGTAGCTGTTGCGGTGGTAATTTGGTCTTTGGAACACAACACAGAAAAGGCACTATAGGGGTGGCAAGAGCCTTGGCCAGTATTCAGAAGCCCAGGGGTGACAGATGCAGGCCATCTCAGGCAGAGCATCAAGGTGTGTCAGTCATGTTATTAGACAGATACTGGATCCCATTAGAATGACACCAGAAACTTAGCCATTTGTTGAAATCCATGCATTTTCGGCTTGTACTGTGGCATCATTCTGGGTGATGGTAGGAGGCTGCTCAGGGCTAGGGTCATACCTGCCTGGGCTACATAATCTGAGAGCTCCTCCATGTCTGTTTTCATGCAGTGCAGGGAGGTACATCTCAGGTCATTCATACCCACATGTACAATGACAGAGTCATATTTGTACCTGTTGTTGAGGGACCTGAGTGCATGCGTTATGCAGTGGATCCTGGCACCTGACAGGCAGCTCTTACTTTCTCCTTATTCACCCTTGTGAGTGGAACATCAGTGTGCCTCACTATCGAGTCACCTGTGACTAGTGTGTTGGGCATGCTGTTTTGCCTTAGGGGCTTTGGTTGACTGGCACACTGTTTAGGAGAGTTATGGATCCGTGATTAGTGTTGTGTTGATCAAGTGTTTTTCTGCCTTGGAGGTCTCTGCTCTTTGGATAGATTTTTATTGAGAGGCTCCGCGAAGATGGATGTGTGGTTTGTGTTTTTATGTGAAGGCAGTGCTGGTGTGTGTTCTGGAGGGCTATGTGTTCCATGTGGTGTGGTGTGGTGCAAGTGTTGACCTTCTCCTCGTGACCAACTATTCCGGTCTTGGGTGGAGAGTGCGTGGCTTCCAGTTTGGATATATAAGTGATTCTCTCACAAGTCTGAATGTTGGGAGGTAAGAGGAGAGGGTTGTCAGTGTACATAACCTCTCTTTTGACCACCACATTGCCACTGTGGTCAAGAAAGTCCTTCTATGTGGCACATCTCATTACTAAGGGTTTTGCATCCAGGAAGAAGGAGGTGATTGTTTACCTCTACTCTTCCCTCATTAGGCCAGTCATTAAGTACAATGCCCCATTTGGCATGTACCTCATTAGATACCTGCAACAACTGGAGAGGCTGCAAAAGTAAGTCACAAAGAGGATCCTAGGCCTTAAATACTTGTCCTATATGGACAGACTCAAAAAAATTCCAACTATTTCTCTGTCTCATATTGCCCACTTACAGGCAATCTCTGCTTGACTTACAAAGCCATGTCTAACCCAGCTATGTTAGAAATGCTACATCTAAAGAAATCCCAATCCTTCCGTACCATACGCTCCAGAGACCTCAACCTCATAACCACAATCAACAGAACATGCTGGAGGGACAGGTTCATAACCCAGAGACTGCCCATGCTCTGGAATAGACTTCCCATACATGTCAAGCAGAGCACCTCACTGGCCCTCTTCAAGAGAAATCTTGATGAGTGGATGGGAAATAAAAAAATTCACCCTGGGGATCACTCCAGTGGCTCTATTTGACAGAGACACTGGGAACTAAGGTCGGGTGGCACGATGCCAGGGTAATCCTATGGGCCAGGCTTGTAAAGGCTCTAGGGCCATTAGCCTAGCCCAAGTTCACCAGGTTAATAGGGGAAAGCACAGGGAAATGGCCTTTATATATATATATATATATATATATATATATATATATATATATAAACAAAGAGAGTGAGATAGACATAAAGCACATATTGAGACGCACACATGAATACTTTTGGGAATTATTATTGTATCAGCAACTGGGAAAGTAGACTGGTCAGCACACAATCTGAGACACAGCAGGGGCCCCTTAGAGAAAACAAACAGAATTACAGTAGACTAACAACCTTTCAGTGCACTTGTAAACCAGGAATGTGCACTGCATGTGTATTGTGAATAGAAAGACATGCATTATGAGATATGCAGAATATATAAAGAAGGTATAGATATTCATGAATGCTTTAATTTCAAACCAGTCAGTAAAACAGGTAGAGGCAATTTTATTATAACCACAAGAAGGCAAAGAATTGTTTTTAGAAAAGGTAGAAGTTTTAAGGATATTTTAAAACATAGGAATAGTTCACCTAGGAATGGCAAGATAGGTATGACTAAATGCGGAGCTTGTCATTGGTGCCACAAAATAAAAATAGGGGAAGTGTTTTATGTAAGGAAAAAGAAGTATTACTTACATGGCAAGTACAACTGCAAATCCAAAGCAGTAGTATACCTAGCCACATGTAATTAATGCCCAATATTCTATACAGGGAAAACAGAAAGACAGTTTGTCCTAACAATATATGAGCATGAATATGCCATTAAGAAAAATAAGCCTAATAATGCACTAGCTAAGCATATTAGTGAATACAAAGAACACCAGTTCTCCTTTATGGTAATTGACCACATAGATAGAGGACAGGAGACCTTGGGACTTGTATCTAGAATTAAAAGAATTAAAATGGCAAATAAGTACACAAGCCGATATGTGGCCTGGTATAAACGAGCACAGCACAATTACCCACATGTTAAAATTAAAGGTATTAGAAAGGAATAAAATTATATGGCATAATGACATCATTATATTTTGCCTTGAAATAATTTTGGACCTTTTGCATGCCATTATTTACCTTTTCGGCATCTTTTTATTGTATTGCATTTTATATCATGTACAGAACATATTTTTAAAAACAAAAAATGTAACATATTTTTAAACATATTTCCTCCTAATGCCTGGCATTCATACTTAATAACTAAGTGTTTTATAATATCATATTTATAACATATTTTTCTAGTCCTTCGAATATATGTTCATTCATGGTTTTTAAATAATAAGTATAATATGTATTTATGTAAGTGATCATTGAATTCAGTTATTTGATTTTATATACTCTTATGCATTTTTTTCTTGGTTTAAGGTAGTTGATTGAATTAATTGTGAGCAGGTGTTTTTAATTTAGCATTAATTGAAACTGGTATTTGTATAAAAGGAAGTGATGTCAGTGGTTTGTAACAGTCTGAAGAATTTTACCAGGAGTTAAATGAAAAGCACTTCACATCTGGTGTTTATATTTGTTATTTTTGGCCCAATAAAATGCCGTTCTGTGATAAAATTTGTATTGGCGTTCTTCAGCTTGGTGGCACCTTGTTTTGTTTGTTTGTTGTACCAGATGTCTACTTCTCCAGGGTGAGGAGAGCTTGTACAGATTCAGATATCTTGTTTAGACTCTTAGCATTGAACAATAACATTTTTAGATTTTCTTGAGCTGGTTTTGCTGTGTCAGAAGGTTTCTTGGGTTGGCAGTGCCTAAAAAGGCACAACTGGAGAGGGCGATGTTTTACTCAATATTTGAAAGCCTAGAGGGGACAGGTGCAGACCCTCCCTGGAAAGCAGCGTGGTCTGTCAGCAGTATCTTTCTAGGCTGACAGAAATTGCACCCCTTAGAATGAGACCAAAAACTAAGCTATTATCTTATTTTCATATTGCTGCATCATCCTTGGAAATGGTAGAATGCAGCTCAGTGCTAGGCTCGTACTAGCCTGGGGCACACAGAGCTCCATCTTTTCTTTCTTCATATAACCCAGGGAGGTATGTCTTGGGTTATTTACACCCACTTGGGTTATGACTGAGTCATACTGGTACTTGTGGTTCAACGACGGAGTGCATGTGGGATCTGTAGGATCCTGAGAGGTAACTGACCATGACTTTCTCCTTAGCCTGGTAAGTGAGACATCTGTGTGTCTCACAAAGGAATCTCATATGACCGAAAGATTGGGTTATGTGGTGGCTTGCCTTATGGACTTCAAAGTTAAGACGCCATGAAGTCTGACTGTTTGTGTCATGGTGGGTGTTGTTTTAGTAGACTACGTTTGAGGTTGCTAGGGATACTTATTTTAAGTGCTACATGTGGGAAAACTTTGAGGTTTAGGAATATTACATTTAAAACACTCAGCTTTTGTGGCTCTATGTGTCCGGTCCATACTATATATGTAGGGTGTAGTGTGTGGGTTTCTGACAACCTGTATGTTGTTATACGTGCTTGTATTTGAGAACCTTGCCTCTAGTAATATTATGTAACTACATCTCTCACATATCATATCAGTTTGTTTAATAATTAGGTGGTTGTCAGTAAACATGAGAAAATTGCTACATTGCCTAAGGATGTCCATGTCCACCATACTGGCTCCAGAAATAATAGGAAAGTGTAAATCCATGGTTACAGAGCTTTATTACATGCTGTACAAGGGGCTGTATAACAGGGGTTTACAGCCTGGGTAAGCATCAAGACTAAAACTAAACTCATGGGCTGGTGCTCCTTAATGCTTAAACTAGTTGATTTTTATACAACTAAATACTGAGGAAATTTCAGAGATAGTTTTATAGGAAAATTTAATTTCTAATTGCCTTTGTCAATTTAGGGCACTGTTAACCACCACTGCTCAAAGCCAAGCCTCTCGCAAGCTCAACATTTTTATTACAAGCACAGAGAACCAGTAAACAAGCAAAGTAACCCTCTGGCCAATTGCAGTAAACACACTTTAAGGTTTCCTCAGTGATTATCTACATAGAATGAGACCAGGCTACTGTCCACTGCCGCTGAAGTGCAGAGCTAATCCTTCTAACTTCAGATCACTGAAAGAGCCTGAAAGGATAGTAAATAATTAACTTAATCAGTAATCCAAGATGAAAGTGTAGAGAATAATCATCTTGCATAGTAACTCAAACTGCAAATACTTAAAATAGACAAGACTGCATAAATCAGCAATTTAAATGTAGTGGAAAAACAACCGTTCTCAAAAATTATTTAAAGTGCAATTTGCTCCTTCTCTCACCAGAAACAAGAAAGTATCACAAGTTCTAAGCTGCTTCATGAGAAGTAATATTAACTCAGATGTTCATGGGTAAAGTACACTTGCGTCTTCACTTAGTAGATATCCTGGGCAGGACCTACAGCAGTTGGCTGAAAAAGAAAGCCAAGCTGCACAAAAAGTTCTGAAGATGTGGTCAACAAAACGTCGAGACCATACAATCACACACACACACACACACACACACACACACACCTATCAGATACTAGCAGGGCCCAATCTCCCCTTGTTCCTTCTATCACCAGGAGCAAAACAGTAGCATTAATCGCATACTGGTTCCTAAGAAACAATGTTCAATGTTTCCAGTGATTGGTGGTTTCTAGGAATACTAGAAATAATGTCCCTCTGTTTCCTCTCAGCAGGAGTAAAACACAAGCAGTAATCCCAAACTGATTCACGAGAAGCAGTTCCTAGGCTCGCCAGTGATTGTTAGTCTATTCCTAGATGTTAGATTTTAAAAGCAAAATGGAAAAAAAAAGATGTATATTCTAAATTTGCTGTGTGTACTGAGTGAGTAGAATGATGTGAAATGGAAGATAACTCAAACTTTGTAAAGGCCTAAGGGGAGGGCCTTCCCAGTTGATCTTTCTTTCTCCAGTAGAATGAGCAGATGAGATGAGACTGTGAGGAGCATCCAAAGTCAAATCTATATTGGGGGCTCGCAGCTGAAAAGCCACCAAGTTAAAAATCATAATAGGGATGGGGTAGGTGAATGGAAAGAGGCAAATGCAGTCAAGACAACAGCAGAGTCATACAGCATGTCAGCTTTTGTCACCTGATTGTCAACACTCATGTAAATTAATGTTTTGTAATTTTTAATTTTGTTTTATAGTTGCATCATCTATCAGTTTTTGTTGTGTACATCTTTTAGAAATGAAATTAAATCTGTGACTTGAATTCATACAAAGAAAAAGAAAAAGGCACCAACCATACTATCTGTTTCAGAAGAAGAGTAAGGTGGTGGTTTTATACTGCAGTATGATCAAATAAGGATGAGGAGGGCTCTAGCCTCTCAGTTTATACCTACTGGAGATAACATTTAATCTGATGAACCTATGTTTTAAATTTTTTCCTATCAAACTTTTGTCATGTAAGAGGAGATGCATTCAGTTCTTAAAGATTTAGCAGTCAAAGCCTTTGTACCACCTTTCAATGAGTATTTTCAAAGCTATTCCTGGAACCTGATGCTCAACAAACAGATACAAAAAGTCAGTTCATTTTTAACAGATTGATGAAGAACAGTTATTTGTTTAAAACTCTTGTGGCAAAGCCTTCTACAATAAATTTACAGTCATTGAATTGGTTACACATCACTGCAGCTGCAGCTCTGAGTTCACCAGCTGATGAGAGCAGCATTAAGATAGGTTTGGAAAAACATTTCTGCCTTTTTCACTCAGGGCATAGTAGCCATCAACTACCAGGCCATTGTGCCACATCATTGGTCTGAAATCACAGAAGTGATAGCCTGACTGAAAATATAGCTGATAGTTCATTAAAAGACAAAAATAACAAAACTTAAACTGCAGACGAGGTAGACTCCTACATGGTAAAATGCGTGTAGAGTACTGGTTAACCTGCTTCAGGACAGCTTTTTTTGGATCACTTATGAGATGCATAGTTAAGGATGCAGCTTTTTCCAAAAAGGCGGAAGTAAAACTTCTCAGAGGATCTTTAGGTAATCTTTGTGGTCATTTGTTTTAAAAAGCATTGTAGCAACTTGAGAAAAAGGTGTGAATCATGCAGAGGTACAGTAGGATCTTTCTACCTGGATGTTGTGATTGTTGATCATAAATAAAGCAGATGTTAACAGCACTTGCATAACAGAAGAAACTTCCAGAAGAAATGGCAGCAATGGAGAAACAAAAGTCAACAGTCTCATTATCAGTAGCAACAAGGATCCTCTCAACCATACATGCCACTTGTCTCTCTGCAGTGAGAATCATTTCCACCATCTGTTTATCCCTACTTCCCTTACCAAAGCACTGCCAACCAGCAGAATGTTTCCTCTGTTTTCAGGAGAATGAAACTGGAAAAAACATGTAGGTAAATAAAGGTAATGTCAGAGAAATACTTAATTTACTTTTTTTTACCACCCTATTTTTAGACCTCATCTCTTCTGTTGGTGATGTCCATAAAATACAAGTTCCAGTTTTCGAGTGTTGCCTCATTACAAGCTAGTTGAAGTGGTACTTCAGTTGATTGTGCAAACTTGTCAGGTGGTGAGTGTGTTTGCAGCCCCAGGTGTTTGCTGCTTTTTTCATAATATGCATAGATGCAGTGCAGTGCACCAGGTGAGTCATAAACCAACTTAAGTGTGATCACGAAGTTGTGTACACAGGTTTTCTCAAGGGGTCTTTCCCTCCCTCCTGACTTGAAAAGGATGTAGGGGGGGCATACCATTCACATAAAACCCCTTTTTGATATTGGTTCATAGGTTCATAGGTTGGTACTAGGCTATCAGCCCTAGGGCCTATACAAGCCTAGCCATAACAATTCCCTGGCTATTTCTTCCCACATTATTTACTTTCCTGGACCCCTGTCTAGCAGGGCGACTGACGTGATCCCTGGGGTGAATTTCCTTTCTCCCATCCAATCGTCAAGGTTCCTCTTGAAGAGGTCCAAAGAGGCACTCTGCTTGACATGTATGGGCAATCTATTTCAGAGTCTGGGGAGTCTCTGGGTCAGGAACCTATCCCTCCAGCATGTTTTGTTTATTGTGATGACAAGGTTTAGATCCCTGGAGCGTGTAGCTCTGAGGGATTGGGATTTCTTTAAGTGTAGCATGTCCAACAGCTCTGGGTTTGACATGGCCTTGTATGTTAAGCAGAGATCGCCTCTGAGTAGACGATATGCGACAGAGTATAGCTGGAGTTTTTAAGGCGGTCAGCGAGGGCATCTGCTTTAGGCCTGTGATTCTTTTAGTGAGGTATTTCTGAGGCCTTTCCAGTTGTTGCAGATGTCTTGAGAGGTACATACCAAATGGGGCGTTGTATTCTATGATGGGTCTAATGAGGGATGAGTACAGTGGGACAATGACCTCCTTTTTTCTGGATGAAAAGCCCTTCGTGATGAGGTGTGCCACATAGAATGATTTCCTGACTGTTGTGGCGATGTGGTTATCGAAGGTGAGACCACTATCCACCTGTGTCCCTAAGTCTCTTATCACACTTTCTGTGTTTAGTGTACTGCCACCTATATGGTAATTCATGGATACATGTTTTTTCCCAAAGGGGATAACAATACATTTCTTGGCATTGAGCTTGAGCCCATGGCTCTGGCACCAAGCATCTGTTTCTGTAAGGCCCTTTTGTAGAGTATCCACATCATTTGGGATTCAATAATGGCTCCCAGTTTGCAGTCATCTGCAAACTTTGTTAGCCAGAGTCCTTTAGTGTTGACCTGTACTTCAGAGAAGTAGATGCCAAACAAGAGCGGCCCCAGGACTGAACCCTGAGGTACTCCACTTGTCACTTGTCTGGAGCTGGATTTGGAGTCGGCTGCTTTTACAGTGTGGGTTCTATCAGTAAGCCATTTAGCAACCCATTGGGTGACATAGGGATTAATACCCAACTTAGTAAGTTTATCTATGATTCCAGAGTGGGGATGGTGTCAAAGGCCTTGGCAAGGTCTAGATAGGCTGTGTGGACCACCTTACCCTTGTCCATGGCTCTGGAGACTGATTCAAAGAAGTCAATCAGGTTCAGGAGACAAGATCGGCCCTTCACAAACTCAAACTGGGTGGGGTCCAGTGTTTGAAGGTTGCCAATGTCTTTGTTTATAAGTTCCATGATAATACGCTCCATGGCCTTGCAGATAAGGCTTGTCAGACTGATGGGACGGTAGTTTCCGGGATCCAAGGTGGATCCCCCCTTGTGGATTGGGATAACTGTAGCTCTGCGCCACTCAGTGGGCACGAAACCTGAGGTGAGGCTATGATTAAACATGACACTTAGGTGAGGTGCCAGCTCATATTGTAGTTCATGTAGTACACAGCCTGGGATGTCATCTGGTCCCATGGATGCTGTATTCTTGGCTTTAGAGAGTGCGTTTTGTACCTGTGTGGCCGTTATTACTGGAATTTGGCAATCTTCCGGTATTGAGATGGGCCATTTAGGGGTGAGAGGGGGTGAAGTTGGCACTGAATCGATCTGCCAGGATATTGGCAATATCCTTTGGATCAGTATATTTATTGCCATTCTGTTTTAGCTCAGAGCAGATCTGAGCATTGCCATTTAGATTCTTGACATAGTTATAGAATGCTTTGTGGTTGTCTTTGGAATCTTTGGCAATTTTATTTTCATAACTAGCTTTGGAGGATTTTATGAGGCATCTCAGTTTCTTACTGAGGCTAGTAAGGGAGTGTTTTGCATCCTGGGATTTTCCTCTTTTCTGCAAATTTTCTTCCTTTTGTTGTAAAGTTTGTTTATGGCAGGGGACCACCAGATTGGCTTCCTTTTTTTGGATGAGAGCATTTTGGTTCTATTTGGGATGGCACGATTCATGCATGAGTGGATGTGCTCGTACAGTGCTTTAGTGTAGGATTCAGCAGTTGAACTTTCAGTTCCCATCTGCATGGGTGTCATGAAGTTTGTCACTTCTGACTTGAGTAGCATGAAGTTGGCTTTGGAGAAGTTTTTATGGTGGTTTCTTTACTGGGGGTGGGGTGGGATGTGGATGTTAAGGGTGATTAGCTTATGGTCAGACCTGACTAACGAGGGGGTGACCATAGGTATGGAGCATTGATTTGCCATGTTGGTAATGACCAGGTCTAGGATATTGGAGCCCCTGGTGGGACTATGGATTAGTTGATCCAGGGCGTTGGAATTTATGAATTCCAAGAACCGCTGCCAAAGGTGTTGGGACATGAGTAGTTTTCCCAGTTAATGGCAGGGTAGTTAAAATCACCCAGTATTAGGGTGTTTGGTTCTATCTTAATATTTTCCAGTATGTTTAAAAAGGTGTAGTGAGAATCTTGGGGTATGGTGGGGATCTGTAGCAAGCTACAATTTGGATTGCAGTCTTACCTAGTGTTAGTTGCACTTGGAGAATTTCAGACACATTGTGTTGGCCAACTAGCCTGGTGGTGTGAATATCCTTGGTGAATATTGACACTCCTCCACCTTTAGTGTTTCGGTCCTGGTTTGGTGGCGAAAAGTGTGGTAAGAGTTGTAGCCTGGTATTGCAGGGGTGCTCTCTGGAGCCTTGAACCAGGTCTCAGTTACTGCACAGATATCAATGTTCTCCATTTTTAGGAGTGCCTCGAGAGAGTGCATTTTGAGGTTTAGACTTCTAGCATTGAGTAGCATTACCTTCAGATTTTGCATGCTTGTACCTGTTACGGTGGTGGTTTTGTCCTTTGAAGTTTGCCTAAAAAAGGCACTATAGGGTGGCAAGAGCCTTAGCCAGTAACCTGAATCCCAGGGGCGACAGGTGCAGACCATCTCTGGCAAAGCATCGTGGTCTGTCAATCATGTCATCCCAGGCAGACAGATACTGAATCCCCTTGAATGACACCATAAGCTTAGCCAATTGTTGAAGTCAATCATTTTATCCTTATATTGTGGTATCATTCTGGGCGAAGGCAGGATGCTACTCAGGGCTAGGGTCATACCTGCCTGGGCCACATGATCCGAGAGCTCTTCCATGTCTCTTTTCATGTAGTCCAGGGAGGTACGTCTCAAGTCATTCACTCCAACATGGACAATGACAGAGTCATATTTGTACTTGTTGTGGAGTGACTTGAGTGCATGCGTTATGTGGTGGATCCTGGCACCCGACAGGCAGCTGACTGTAATTTTCTCCTTATTCAACCTGGTGAGAGGGACATCAGTGTGCGGACTATAGAGTCACCTATGACTAAAGTGTTAGGTACATTGTCTTGCCTTAAGGGCTGTTGCTGGGTGGCACACTGGTGTTGTGAACTATGTGACGCATTGGTTGTGATTGGTGTTTGTTTGCGTTTCAGCTTCAGAGGTCTTTGTTGCTTGGGCAGGTTACAGTTAAGGGCCTCTGCATATGTGGATTTAGTGTTGCTATATGTGGGTGTTGGTGGTGCGGGTTTAGAAGGGCTATGTGTTGCTTGAGGTGTAGTGTGGGTGTTAACCTTCTCCTCTTGACTGTTTAGCACAATCTTGGGTGGAGAGAGCTTTGCTTCCATTTTGGCTATGTAAGTGCATCTCTCACAGGTTGTAGTGTTGGGTGGTAGGAGGAGAGGGTTGTCTGTGTACATGAGGCAATTGCTGCATTGCCCCAGTATGCCCAGATTCACCAGGTGGACAGGAGAAATCACCGGAAGCTGACCCTTGGACATGCCTGGTTTGGGGCTTTTTTTCTTCTTTGTAAAGTACAGGAGCTGTTTCCTTAGCAAGGTACTTTGCAATTATAGGCTGTTTAGTGCCTACTATTAATTTCTCCTTATTAACAAGGAGAGTTCAGTGTTTGTATGAGTTTAAGGCTTCCTAGTGCTTTCCAGCAGGTATTAGAGAAAGTGCTAGTCACAGGGATGCTTAAAGGTAAGATTGAAAAGAATGCACTCTGCAGTGTGCACTAGAGAAGTTAGATGTGAAAGTAGGTAACTTGAGTTTTGCCTATTTAAAAAGTTAAGGTTTAGTGGAGAGTTACTATTTTTAAAACATCAAGATGGATTGAAAGGGGTGGTCACTTTTGTAATTTGGTACTATGAAATACTGTAGGATGGCCAATAAATTTAAATAATTGAAGGGGTGGGATTTCAAAAATGATGATTTTGTGATTACTCACATAAGCCAGTGAAAGTAGAGAGAAATTAGATATATGGTCAGATTAACATAAGAGGCGGGCAACTAGAAAGACAGTAAGCTAGATTAAATTATGTTTATATTACCTGTCATATTGATCTTGGTATGTTTGTAGTCACAGTGCCCTAGGTTCATAGGTTGAAAGGTTGGTACTAGGCTATCGGCCCTAGGGTCTATACAAGCCTAGCCATAACAATTTCCTGGCAATTTCTTCCACAGTATTTACTTCCCTAGTACTTATTGCTGTTTGGGTTGTTGCTGTAGGCACACTTGTGTTTGAAGGGAGGATACAGTTTGTGAGTAGACTAATTATGACATACTAAGGTGCTGTGTATGTTG
This sequence comes from Protopterus annectens, assembly GCF_019279795.1. Classification (NCBI taxonomy): domain Eukaryota; kingdom Metazoa; phylum Chordata; order Ceratodontiformes; family Protopteridae; genus Protopterus; species Protopterus annectens. Next base: position 1,364,880,526 of record NC_056725.1, read on the forward strand.
CTGTGCTAGGTTTCAGAGAAGCATATAAAACATATTGAGCTCTTTAATATGTTTCTGAAGATCAAGTAGACTAGTTTGTGCCTGCATTGCAGTGGGGGCATTTGCTTTTCAAAGTGTTTTGTCTGGTCTGGAGTTTTGTATTATGCAGACTTGCTTAGGAACTTGATGGATGATTGTGTCCTCAATAGCTGTATTCCATTAATGATGTAATTTAGACAGTGAGGGAATGTTGATAGGTCAGTCTTTGAATTTTAGCACCGGGACTTATTAATTACAGAAAAGACAGAAAGTAAGAATCTCGGTAACTTATACAAGGAGTTGCAGTGATTCCATTTCCACTAATGCACGATATGTTGAATAGTCAAGCAGTAAAACCTGTTCAGTTATTTTTCTCCAGATACATGAAAACAGTGGTAGCTCACATGCAATCTCAATTCTGAAATGGTTTTATAGTAAGAAATTCAGGATATTGACGATGTAGTGTCTTCTTCTTCTTTTACAGAAGGCACTTCTGGAACTCTGGACCTGCATGATGCTTACCAGCACAATCTCATTCATTAAACCCATAGATGTTTCTCAGATTTCAGGTGATAAATTCCTGTTTCCAATTTACTATCTTGCCTTTTGTCATTTTTACTGCACTCACAGCTTAATACCTGAGGATGAAGGGTATCCATTGATGTTATGTTATGTTATCCCCATCTCGCCTCCGTTCTTGCTGGTTGGGTTCGGAGCCGATCCCTCGCTCTGACTCGTCCGTATACTATAGCTCGAGTGCTTTTTACTGGCTCGAGGCTAGCTCCTATCCCAACATCCCTAGCAGTAGTTACCCAGATCTCATTTGCCGCTTGCAGTCTCGAGATAGCTCATACTGGCTCAGGCTAAGTATTTTCTTCTTGTGATTTTTCCAAAAATATTTTGCATTCAGATAGTTAAATTCTGTTAGTTTAGTGTTAGTGTGTGTTCACCCTAGGCTAGAGCTTTTCTGACCTTTCTGCTGCTGCCTTTTTGTTGTTGTGGCCGTCATTTTCCTTTAGGCCTATCTTGTTCCCTTGAACCCATTTGACTTCCAGGGTTCCCTGTTCTCTTTCTCTCAGCCCCGTCTTTGTTTAAGGGCCCTTTTTTCTTTTCATTTCCCTTTCTCTTTCCTTATAGGAGCAGCCGTTTAAGTTAGAGGCTCTCTTGGGTTGGGGGAGTCACCATTTAACTTAGAGGCTCTTCCCCTTCCCTCCTTTCCTTTTCCTGGTAAAAAAAGAAAAGTTTAAAGTTCTTTTTAGTTGTTGTTGCTGTTGTTGGTCTTTCTCTTTGGTACTGTTGTAGTTACAGCTAGTATGTCCAAAGATCCTAAAGAGTCAAAACCTTTGGGTTTTAAAAAGTGTGATTCGTGCTGCCAAAAGATGTCCCTTACAGATGGGCACACGAGCTGTGTCTATTTCTTAGGGGCTGTATACCTGCAGGACTCATGTTCTCTGTGTCATGCTTTTAGTTCTCGGGTCCTGCAGGAAAGAAAAAATAAGTTGATTTTGTGAGGCTTACTAAAGAGCCCTTGTTTCTATTGAGTGTTCTCAGCCAGCAAAAAAAATAGGAAAAGTCCCCTAAACCATCATCTTCATCGGCTCTGACATCGGAGCCATCTAAATCTATGGACAAACCTGTGAGTTTGTCAGATCTGAGTGTCTGTTCCGACAAAGCTCTTTCTCCGGCAGCTCCAACAGTGGTTTCAGAGCCAGTCAGGACTCTCAAGAGACCCAGGTCTCCCTCCATGGAGCCGCTGCAATCTGTTCCACAGTCCCCACTGTTGCAATCTGTGGCAGGCAGTCATTGGTCTTCCTCTCATTCCTCTTGATCATCCAGGCTTTTGGATCATGATGTGGAGTGGGTGGTGAAGAGGCTTCTCAAGACACAGGCATTAGCTAAATTATTATCGAGCCCAGCCCACAAGAAATTGGTGCTGACAGGCCAACCCACACCCTTATCGATTCCTCCTCTGACTCCTTTGAGTTCGGAGCCGGAGTGCATGGAAGTTGTTGTGGTGGAACTGTCAGTTCAGATTACCACTGGTCTATACGTTCTGACTACCACTGCGATCTCTTCGTTGCCTCAGTCTATCGAAGGATCTGGGGGCCAGTGCTCTCTCATCAGCTCTGAGGGAGGGGAGTGGCATCGGACCCTTGTCAGACCCCACTCTCCCTCTTGGGGCTTTGGCGCAGGTGAGCTCGGCTCCTACATCAGCCTCGGAGCCATTGCCCTTGGTTCGGAGGAGATGAGCCGGGGACTGTTTCAGGCCTGGACCGAGGTGCCTTTGAGGTGATAAGGAGCGTGCTGTTCTCTGAGACCACTCCACCCTTGGCTACATTGGCTCCTACTCTTTTGGTGCCCGAGTCTGCCTCCGATCACCCCCCCAAGCATAGGGAACCCATGCTCCAGGATGCCCCATTGGGCGACCCTACCTCTTCCGAAACCTCCCCTCAGCACCCCTCGTAGGAGGTCCCTCGGAAGAGAAAATGCAAGAGGAAGCATTTGGAGTCCCTTGAGTCTCTCTTTTCAGACACAGACTTGGAGGACTCAGAAGGGTCCCAACGGTCCCCCTCTGAAGATGTCTCCTTTTCAGACATTCTTGAAATCCTTAGACAGAGGGATGGCTGGAGGACGAGTCTGTGTACCTGGATGCATTTGGTTCCCGACCCTCCACCTCTTGGGTGTCTGCCTTTCGATCCGCTACTGGCTTTAGTGAGTCAGAAGGCGTGGAACTCCCCAGAGACTATGGAACCAGTTCCGAGGATGCCCAATAAATTCATAACTGCTCCAGAGGATAGGTCTTTTCTATCTAAGGGTGTGCCTGTTGATGCTATGTTGGTGGTGGCAGCCACCAAGAAAGAAGTAGAGGAGACAACTTCTGTCCAACCGCCGAACAGAGAGTCTCGTACGATGGACAGGTATGGGAAGCGTATGCTTGCTTCGGCGGCCTTTACTCTCAGGTCACTGAATTATTTGTCCCACTTTACACGCCTTCAAAGCGATCTCCTAAAGGAACTAGGAGATACCCTACAGAATACTACAGCTGAAGGAGCTGCGAGCAAGGCGGCTTCACAGCTTGCGACCTTGACATCTTTAGTTAACTCCTCCATGCAGCTGATCTCTTACATAGCAGATGGAGTGATTACGGCAGCAACCACAAGAGTTGCTTAGCATAGACACTCCTGGATGTGCCTTTGTCAATTTGCAGAGCCCTTCAAGTCCTCCTTTACCAACACCCACTTTGACGGCTTGTCTCTGATGTTCATCGTGCATACAGCTGCAGTCATAACAGATGGGTTCTCCTGCCGTCAGGCGGGTCCTCGGTCGGCCAAATTCCAAAGTCTACGTCCGGCGTCGGTTGTCGTCGCTTCTTCCCTGACGTCAGTGCGACAGGGGTATAAAAGAACCAGCCGACGCCATTTTCTTCAGTCTTTCTTGCCGCGCGGTGCCCGAAGCAGAAGCAGTTCACAAGTGCCGGTCGGCCAGCTCCTGAGATTACGAAAAATTTGGAACTGAAGTCTTCTTAAAAGCTAAGTACCCCGTTGGGGAAACTTTTTCTTGCCTCAGACCGATGTCAGACAAAGTTAATAATTGTATTTCTTGTGGGAAACAAATACCGCATAAGGATTTCCATTCCCTCTGTATACCTTGTTTAGGCCCAGACCACGACGTCTCGGTCTGTCGCTTTTGTGCTACATTCACCAAACGCACTATTAAGCATTGGGCGGAGTTCGCCCAGCATTATTTTGGGAAAGCATTTAACTATACTATGTCGTTGGATACTCTGACTCCGGTTTTGTCTAAAAAGCACAAAGACAAGGAATGACACTCGTGGTCCGCGGCCTCTACCGACACCACAACAAAGCCGACTACACATGGTCCGGTTCTCAGTGAGGCGCCTACGCAGCCCCTGATTACCGACGACACATCTTTGGCGGTGGTTCCTGTACCCGAGGTCACAGGCTCCTCGGCCCACACCCTGACTACAGATACCGAAGCCACGCTTGGCGTTGAAACACAGAATGTGGACAGGTCCACCTCCACTCAAGGTGTCTTCAGACCTTCCTCTTCTTTCTCCATCAAGGCTTTCATCAAGTCTAAAGCTACCATGCACCCTAAAAGACCAGCTACACAGGGCCCATCTCCAGGCCCCATGCCTAAGAAACAGATGCTTAAAATGGCTGAGGATTTAATTACTCTAATCAGAGGTTCTCAGCCACCTATGGACAAAAGACCCAGAGTGGAGGAAGATTCCCCCTCCTCTGATCAGGGTTCCATTATTTTAGAGCACTCTGATTATCAGGAACAGTCTTACTCCCCTTTTGAAGACTCTGATGCAGAGGAATCCATTCCTTCTGTATCCCCCCCTGAGGATTACTCATTTGGTGAAACTTTGCATACCTTAAGGGAACACTTCCACTGGGAAGGCCAAGATTATTCAGATTCCAAGAAAAGGCTCAGGGAATTTCTTTTGTTACCCCAGCACAGGCCTCTGGCTATACCTCCTGTCCTGGACTAGATTATGTTTACTCGGAGGCCTGCCTTAACCCGGACTCTCTTCCTCCAGCTCCAGTTAAGCCTGACAGGTACTACAGGGTTCCTGACTCTACAAAAGCCATGCTGCTGACCTAGAAACCATCTCACAGGGACCAAAGGGAGTTAAGGCCTCCATTGCCAAAAACCCATTGCCTTCCGAGAGAGATTCCAGATCCTTAGAAAGGTGGGGAAAAAAGGTATATACCTCGGCTACCTTATCTATGAGGGCCTTAAACTGTCAGTTTCATATGCTAAATTACCAACAGTTTCTGTTATCTCAATTGAAAAGTAAAATGTCACAACCTGAACAACCAGACATGAAGGAGTTTCAGGATTTGATGCATAGTGCAGAACAAGTGGGTAAACATACCTTACAATGTGGTTTTGATGCTCTAGAGGCCTCATGTAGAGCTGCTGTTACAGGCTCAGTCATACGTAGGCATGCCTGGCTCAAGGAACAAGCCTTGCCTGATCATGTCAAAGCTAAATTGCTAGACTCCCCTCTTCAAAAGGATGTACTATTTGGGGCAAATGCTGAGGAAGTATTACGGAAAATGGAGGAAAAGGCTAAATCAATGCAAACTGTGAAAGAATTTCTGCAGGTTCAACCCCCACGTTTTAGTAGAAATTGGCCTTCCAAAAACTGATCCTTTCCTGCCACAGACAGACCCCAAAGAGGCAGATACAGGCGCCCGAGGGGCAGAGGACAAACACAAGGCTTGTACAGAGGCAGACAATGCCAAGCTCCTACACAAAGAGGTGGTGAGGACAACTCGCAATCTTTCAGAAAGCAAAACCAATGACTTTACCCTTTGCATGCCAACCAGGTTTCAAATGGCAGCCCCCTTAGGAGGAAAGCTGGCACTATTCTCAAAAAATTGACATATTGTCACAAAGGACAAATGGATCCTGAACATTATAAACAGAGGCTACAAATTCCATTTTCATACCCTTCCAAAAATGAAAGGCATGCCAAACCTGCCACACAATCAAAGGGCAGAGGCACGAAAGCAAATTTCAGATCTTATAAACATGAAAGCTATTCAAGAGGTACCTACACACGAACAAGGTCAAGGTTTTTATTCCAGGCTATTTCTGGTGCCAAGGAAGGGAAAAGATTGGAGACCTATTTTGGATCTTTCCATCCTAAACACATTCCTACTCGTACCAAAATTCAAGATGCTCACTCGACAGCAACTTCTTCCTATGCTGGGCAAGGAGTCTTGGCTGGTAACATTGGATCTCAAGGAGGCATACCTGCATGTCCCAATCAGACAAAATTGCAGAAGATACCTCAGGTTTCTTGCAGGTTCAACCCATTATCAATTCTCTGCATTGCCCTTTGGTTTATCTACTGCGCCCAGAGTATTCAAGAAATGCCTGGCATCAGTAATTGCCTACTGCAGACTTCAAGGGATACAAATATACCCTTATTTGGACGACTGCCTGATCCAAGCGGACAGCAAGCACATTCTTCTGAAACATCTGGCTTATGTAATAATGTTATTAAATTCTCTAGGATACACAGTGAACAAAGAGAAATCAAGACTAATACCCTCTCGGAAGATAATTTTCCTGGGTGCCAATTTAGACACAAACACCCAGATGGCCTACCTCACGCCAGAGAAGCAGGGGCAACTAATTCAATATTTCAGAACACTGGCAAATTGCACCAGGCTGACTGCAAGGAAAATCCTGCAGGCTCTGGGATTCATGGCATCTTGCATCTTACTAATCCCATGTGCAAAGCTGCATATGAGAAAACTACAATGGTACCTAAAAAACATATGGTCTCAACACAGCCACAGTTTGGAAACAATAATACCACTAATTCCATGTCTGCAAAAGGAATTTCTGTGGTGGGCTCAAGCATGCCAAACAAACACAGGTCTTCCATTCAGCAAGCCTCAAGCAAATCAAGTCATCACAACAGACGCCTCGGACTACGCCTGGGGGGCGCACATGACAGACCGGTACATTCAGGGCAAATGGACCCAAAAAGAAAAGCACCTTCACATCAATCAAAAAGAAATGCTAGCAGTGATAAATGCTATTACAGCTTTCAAGGACCTTCTACAACCAGGTCAGCTATTGATAAGAACAGACAACACCACAGTTATGTGGTACATAAACAAGCAAGGAGGAACACATTCTTATCCCCTATGCAGACTGGCCATGTCACTTTGGAACATGGCCATAGACTTACAAATGGAACTACAAGCACAGTACTTGCCAGGCAAGGAAAACACGCTGGCAGACAACCTAAGCAAGAATATGACAGATCCACATGAATGGAAGTTGCATCCAAAAGTTTTTACAGAAGTAATGCAAGAATGGGGAAGGCCAGACATAGATCTCTTTGCCTCCCACAAAAACCATCAATTGACAAAATTCTGCTCAAGGATCTTCCATCCAAAGGCCTGGAGAGTGGACGCTGTCTCTTTCAGTTGGACATCAAGGACAGTTTATGCCTTCCCACCTCTTCCTCTGCTGCCCAAAGTCCTATTGAAGACCAGGGCAGACAGACCAAAGATGATCCTCATTGCTCCGGACTGGCCAAGACAACACTGGTACCCACTCCTGAGGAGCCTGACGCATTCCCCACCATGGACCCTGCCTCTAATGCCTCTTCTTCTGACTCAGCACAGCTTCAAAACTCTTCACAGTCAGCTGAGAACACTCAATCTAGCCGCGTGGAAGATTCCTTAGCATCGCAGCAGGCCCTGCTCTCCAAGGAGGTGCAGGATGTCATTTTGGAGGCCAGAAGGCCATCCACTAAAAAAGCTTACTCTGCAAAATGGAAATGTTTTTGTGTTTGGAATGAGAAAAAGGGCCAGTGCCCTGGAAAACTGAATTTACCTCAAATACTACAATATTTGGCTGAACTGCTAAGCAGTGGACTTTCGTTCTCCTCCATCAAAATCCATGCCTCAGCCATTTCCGCAGAATACAACACTGATCCACCTTTATTCTCTCACCCTCTATTAAGACAGTTCCTCAGAGGGGCTAAGAATTTAAGACCTCCAAGAAAACAACCAATACCTGCTTGGGATCTTAATTTCATTCTGGAAAAACTGACTTTACCTCCTTTTGAGCCAGCTGCCTCATCTGAGTTACAATATTTGTCCTGGAAAACAGCTTTCCTTCTGGCTATCACTTCAGCTCGTAGAGTTTCAGAACTACAGGCTCTTATGGCTGTCCAGCCTTTTATCATCTTCCATCAGGACAGAGTTTCATTACGTACCAACCCGTCCTTTATGCCTAAAGTGGTATCCAGGGTAGCTTTAAATCAGGCCATACATTTACCTACTTTTTATTCTAATCCTCAAAACAAAGGGGAGAGATTACTGCATTCCTTGGACATCCACAGACAACTGCGTTATTATTTGGACAGAACAAAACCTTTCAGAAAATTAGAACAGCTTTTTGTGGCCTATGCGGTAGGAGCTCAAGGAAAGTCAATATCCAAACAAACAATCTCAAAATGGATAGCCCACTGCATACGCTTTTGCTATTCCTTTCATGGCAAGACTGTACCTACAGGCATTAGAACTCATTCCACCAGGGCCACAGCCACCTCTGCAGCCTTCCTCAGAGGAGTTCCTACCAAGGATATTTTAGAAGCAGCTACTTGGAGTTCTGTGCATACCTTCTCTAAGCACTACAACCTACCATTATACTCCAAATCTAGAGCAGGCTTTGCCACTGCAGTCTTGCAGGGCATTTTGGCTCCCCCTAGCTCCACCTAGTGCCTACCACCCTTTTCTTAGCATTGGGATTCTACCCATCTGTTATGACTGCAGCTGTATGCACGATGAACATAGTACAGTTTTGTACCTACCATAAATGTAGATGTTCGAGTGCTAATACAGCTGCAGTCCAGGTTTCCCTCCCTCCTACCCCTCTAGGGGTCTTCTTTTATGGTGTATTTGCTTGCAACTACTGGTCTTTGATTATATTGCATTGCATTATTACATAATTTTATGTATTGCCTTCTTTCTGGGAGCACCTGACATCTGGGGCAAGAAAAACTGAAGAAAATGGCGTCGGCTGATTCTTTTATACCCCTGTCGCACTGACGTCAGGGAAGAAGTGACGACAACCGACGCCGGACCTAGACTTTGGAATTCGGCCGACCGAGGACCCGCCTGACAGCAGGAGAACCCATCTGTTATGACTGCAGCTGTATTAGCACTCAAACATCTACATTTATGGTGGGTACAAAACTGTACTTTTGGGCCTCAGGTAAAAGAGACTCTTACCAGTGTGAACGGGATGGCAAAACTCTCTCTGCTATCGGAGTACATTTTTCTGCTCCCTCTAGACCTTACCCCAAGGGTCAGCAGAGCAGGAAGATGTGGTTCAGAAAATGCCAGGGAGTTTCACCTGACACACGTGGAGACTTTTCCCCCAGGGGCAGAGGGGGAAATAATGGGAGATGCCGATCCCGTGGCGGGGGGGGGGGGTCCGTAAAATCAGGCCGACAAAGATACCTTCTCTGGCAGGCCTTTCCATCGCTCCTCAAATGAGGCCTGACTGTCCCCCTCTGGAGGCAGTCGGGGGCAGATTATCTCAGTACCCAAAAGCCTGGCAAACAATCACGGAAGATATAATGGGTACTGTCGATAATATTCAGGGGTTACAAAATTCCCTTCTCCCAAGCACCCCCTCCAACAAATCAGCACTCAATCCCAGACGTTCCACCCAGTCTTCAGGATCAAGCAAACCTAGAAGTTCAAAGGTTGCTACTAAAAAGAGCCATCCAAGAAGTCCCTGCAGACCAAATTGAATGTGGCACTTACTCAAGGTTCTTTTTAGTTCTGAAAAAGACAAGGGACTGAAGACCCATTCTGGATCTCAGCAAACTCAACAAGTCAGTCACAAAAACAAAGTTCCAGATGGTAACACTGCAGTCTATTCTTCCCTTTTTGGGTCAGGACAATTGGATGTTCTCCATTGATCTCCAGGATGCGTACTACCATATAAAAATGGACAGGCAGTTCAGGAGGTACTTACACTTCCAGCTGGAAACCAGTCATTACCAGTTCAGAGCTCTGCCCTTTGGTCTCACCACAGCCCCCTGGGTGTTCACCAAATGTATGGCAGTAGTCACGGCTCATCTGGGGCACCTAGGATTCCGGGTGTTTCCATATCTAGACGACTGGCTCCTCACTGCCACCACCAAGCATCAACTAATTGAGGCATGGGACTCCACTATTCACACCTGCACACAACTAGGCATCACCATAAACTATGAAAAGTCTGCCTTGTTGCCTTGTCAGTATATTACATTTATAGGGGCAGATTTAGACAAAAGGGCCATGATAGCAAAACTGCCTCACGAAAGAATGTTAACTATTCATCAAGTTTTATTCCTCATGAAAAGAAAGAGAATCCAGGCAAGATTCGTCCTCAGGGTCTTGGGTTCGATGGCTGCAGTGACTACCTTGGTCCCTATGACGCGTTTCCATATGAGAATTCTGCAGTAGCTCCTGTTGGCTCAATGCTCATTCCAGGTTTTACCAGTGTCACATCAGATTTGGATCATGGACTCATGCTTAACTCCCCCCTGGTATCAATGGGCAGACTGTTTCTAACCCCCCCCCAACCCATAGCCACAGTGACCACGGATGCTTCCCAGATAGGGTGGGAGTCATTATCTGGGACAGACTGCTCAAAGGACTTGTCAAGAACACAAGTACCACTTGCACATCAATGTCCTAGAGATGAGAGCGGTGCTTCTGGCATTGCAAGCACTTCAAGACTCTCTACCTACGGGGAATATAGCAATTCAGACAAACAATATGTTGGTAGTATGGTACATCAACAAACAGGGCGGAACCAGGTCTTATTCCTTGTGCTGAGAGGCTCTACGAGTATGGCAATGGGCGAATTCTTCCCAATGCTTTCTGGTCACAACGCACATTCCGGGGAAATCCAGCGTGACAGCGGACAAGCTCAGCAGGGCTATTCTGATGCCTCACAAGTGGTCCCTGAAACAGAAAGTTGCAGAGCTGATTTTTCACAAATGGGGCCAACCATGCTGCGATCTTTTCGCCACTCCCCTCAACAACAAATGCAGCAGATACTTTGCCCTAGTCCCACCACCGGGACAGTCACCCAGGGACGCATTGGTTCATGATTGGCCCCCCTGGACTGCTTTATCCTTCCCCCCTGATCTTCAAGGTTCTTCAGAAAGCACAGTCATTGGATTGCTAGTTAATCCTTATTGCTCCTTATTGATCTCGACAGATTGGGTTCCTATTCCTCTTGCCTCATCTGCAAGGGGAGCCTTGGATACTGGACCCAGTTCCAGATCTCCTGATGTATCAGTCGGGTACTCTCCATCCTTCCATTCATACTCTCAAGCTGACGGCTTGGATCCTCCACTTCGGTCTTAGCCATGCTCCCAGATGTTTCCCCCAGAGTTCAGCACATTTTGATTTCATCCCATAAACCCACTACAAGAAAACTTTATGCTAGTAAATGGAAGAGGTTCTCTTGTTGGGCAAAAAAGAATGATATTGATCCTTTTACTGCCCCATTTCTAAGATTCTGGATTTCCTTGCTGAAACATTTGAATGAGGAGGAGCGGCAGCTACTATCTGATTTCAGCTAGCTGCCATTTCTAATTTTCATGTAGGAGAAATGGGATCTAACATCATGTTCCACAGGCTATGTAAAGCATTCCTAAGAGGTACTACCCTCTTACGACCTCCAGTAAGAGACCCCCCCCCCCACCCAGGATTTAAATCTAGTTGTAGAAACGATCACCCCCCCTTTGAGCCAGCTGCTTCTTATCGTTTGAAATTTTTGACATGGAAGACCTTTTTCTTAACCTCCATTACTTCAGCTAGGAGGGTTTCAGAGTTATAGGCATTATCTATTCGTCCCTCGTACTTGATTTTCCACAAATATAGAGTTTCTCTCAGAACCAATCCCTCCTTCATACCTAAGATGTGTTCAGAGCACAATTTAAATCAATCCATAGAGCTTCTTGTATTCTTCCCCAGTTATGGCAATGAGGCAGAGTGTAAGCTCCATCAATTGGACGTTTATAGACAGTTACGTTTTTATTTACACCGGACAAAGAATTTCAGAAAATCTGACCAATTGTTTATATCGTTTGCAGACAAGAAAGGTTGTCCAGTCTCTAAAGTGACCTTATCAAAGTGGCTTTCAGACACTATCATACATGTCTACGCTTTGCGGAACAAAGAACTTCCAGGAAAAATTAAAAGACACTCAAACAGGGCCTTGGCTAATTCTGTTGCACTTCAAGCCAAACTGCCTTTAGATTCAGTCTGTGTGGCAGCTACATGGGCTAATCCTCATACCTTTATCTCTCATTACAAAGTAGATGTGGCCTCCCGGAACAGGGCATCCTTTGGTTCCACAGTCCTGAAGACTCTTTTCCAGTGAGCCACCCAAGATATATGGGCTGGGGACACTGTCCCAACCAGCAAGAACAGAGGCAAGATGGGGACAACATAACATAAAGAAGTTATGTACTCACCATAACGTTCCATGTTTGTTGTCCTTCATCTCGCCTTCCTTCTTGCGTCCCACCCTCCTTCCCCCTCCTGGAGAGTCGAGAGGAGATTTTCTTCCCTTTTGTTTGGCTACACTGGCTGAGTTCCCTTTTGCTTACCAGTTGGTTAGACCTAGTCTTTCCTTCCTTTCTCTTTGCTGATGTTTGCACACTCATATGCAGGTCCTTTCCTCATAAGTAAGTTTACTAAAATTTGGACCTATTTAGTCTGGTGGGTTATCATAAACAAGATCTGGGTAACTACTGCTAGGCATGTTGGGATAGGGGCTAGCCTCGAGCCAGTAAAAAGCTCTCGAGCTACAGTGGATCGGCTCTGAACCCAACCAGTAAGAAGGAAGGCGAGATGAAGGACATCAAACATGGAATATTATGGTGAGTACATAACTTCTTTTTTATCCTTGTCAGAATCACTGTCTGACAAAAACAACTTGTGTGAGGGAACTCCATGCAGCCTTGCTACAAACTCTGTTGTGTTTACAGAAGCTATGTGTATCTCCATCTTAAACTAGAATCTGCATCCTTCCCCAACAAAAAGATTTTAGAAACACTCTTGAATGCATAAACCTTGTAAAATCTCTTTCTCTCAGGTCAAGCTTCAAATGATCGTTATTACTAAAGAAAATCAGGTGTCAGAATGTTCCTAAAATTACCAAAATTCATGTTTGCCTCAATGCTGAGCTTCATTTTGCAAGGCATCTCATGAGAAAGACCCAGAAGTACCTAAATGATTTTTGGAATCAGAAGTCAAAGCTGCTGGACCGCAAGTCATATCTGTTGCCTTGTCTTGTAAAATAGTTCTTTTTGTGGATATAAACAATACGTTTGAACTAGTTCTTTCCATTCTTACTCCCTTTGTCTGGTCAAAAACAAGTTACATATGCTTGGGGAGACCACTTTCATCATCTAGAGGTGCAAGGACTGGGATCTTTTCCCAAAGGGGAAAAAACTTGTAAACATAAAAAAATGGCAGTTTATCTGGTTCTGAAAATGTTTGTAACCATTTCTTTGGAGAGTCCCCATCCATCTCCATATAGAATCAGTGTCAGACATATCATTCCTTCCCACTGAAACAACCAGATTTCAGGAGGGCCATAGCTCTGAGTAAAGTAACACATTATTTTTCAACTTAAAATCCGATTTCATTTTGTAACACACCAGTCAGGGACATGGAAGTTCCATCTCTAGGGCATACCACAGCAGTACTGACCAGAATCGAGGCTAGAAAGTGCCAGATAGTGATGTAGAGGGCGCTAACCATCTTTTCAGAAGAAATTAAGTTGGTACAATCTTTATATGAAAGGAGGTAAAACTGTAGCAGTTTCTAATAAAACCAATACTGAGAATTTGAAGTTTAGATTAATAGATGCAGAAGGCAGAGTTTTCTGCAGATCTTGGTTTTCTAGCTTTCTGTAAGAAAGGAGATGGAAAGGACTGCACTGTATTCATACAACAGTTGTAGCCCTGGGCAGGCTTGGAGGAAGTGAAAATAAAGATCCCATCATGTACAGTTTTCTTCACATAATTACAGGCTGGATGTGAGAGACATATCATCTCAAGGTAGACTGTCAAGTATTTAAGGAAAATATTCAGTTACTCTTTTGACAGCCTGAGAAGAACCAGTTTTATCGAAAAAGTTTCTCCGAGCAAGATTTTTTCAACTGCAACCAGGCAAAGAGGAATGCATTTTTACCACTGTTAAAGCAAATCTGGTTACAGAAACAAATTTAAATTGCTTTGCGCAGCATTTCTCATTTTTTTCCAGCTGGCACCATGTTGATGAGAAAAATAATGGAATACTCCAGAGGACAAAAGAGAAAATCATCACCGTCTATTTCAGCCATGCAACAGAAGAATTTCAAGAAGCCTTGGACATTGTTGCAGTGAATGGCAGCATACCAAAAAAGCATCCCTTTGTGTCAAGAAAGATGTCATAGTGGTCAGTCAACCACATTTGCACCAGCTTGAAGATTAGAACTATTGTTTCAGCCTCTGTGCAGTAGTGATTGTTCTAGATTATCATTTTTCTTGTTTATCTGGTACTGTTTTTACAGATGTTGTGTTTGAGGGGCCTATTGCTACAAGGAGCTTAAAGGCTGTGGGCCATATCTCTCGACCTCTTAGGGCAAGAAATCTGGACAAAACCATGAATAAAAATGTCTCAAAGGCTCAAAAATAGGGACATTTTTAAATATTGCTCGTAAAAATCTTAGAAAGTTGATGGAATAACAGGTTATACATTAGCATGAATTTTCTAAAGGGTATTAACTCTGAAACTCAAATCTCTGTCATTATTTTCTAACTTCAGTCTTTAATGATTTACCACTGATTTGCCAGAAAAAACATACTTTTATGAAAAATGGACTAAAAATATAAGGCAAAAGTCTGGACATTCTGCAGAAATCTGGACAGTTGAGAGGTATGCTGTGGGCAGTGATCATTTCTGAAATGGAGACCTGGGCTGCTCCTTTCTCTTTTAAGTTTCTGATGGCCAGATTTGAATAGATGGGCTTATTAAAAAAAAAATTTGCCCGCATATTGGCTAAGACAGTAACTAGTCTCAGACACACTGTCTAGTAACAGTTTTAATGCCCCCCATATGGCAGGTTTGAGTGCACCAGTCTTCACTTCAGTCACATAGTCTTTTGCTTACTACTGTGTAACATCCTTTACTGCATTAAACAATCCTGTCATCCCCGCTTAGATAAACATATCTATAATTATGATTTGGTTTGATTTTTGTAAATAAGATACACATATATATATATATATATATATATATATATATATATGTGTGTGTGTGTGTGTGTGTGTGTGTGTATATTACAATTTGTAGTTATTCTTTTACAGTTTTGTTAGCCGATAATCTTATAAGTGTGTTCTTTCATTATACTCTTGCTGTCGCTCACTAAATTAAATTCTGATTTTCTTTGTATTCCTGGGCTGGGGCTGAGACTGAAACTGTCAGTTATGATTAATGTTCTACCCTGATAGACACATTTTAAATAAATAAACATAAATGAAAGACTGATGGGACTGAGAGTGCCAATGTAAATTTGAAATTTATGTTTAGGACTACAGTTTGAGCACCATGCATCAATCTTCTTCTTATTTCGGCTTTTCCCGGTTAGGGGTCACCACAGCAGATCACCTATCCACTCATGATTGGCAGTGGATTTGTACGGTGTCAAGTTGCCAGCCCGGCACCCAACCTTCCACAGAAGACACACACATGCACCCACTCACTCCTATGCATCAATAAAGGAATAAAAACTTTGGAGTAATTGAGTCATCTTCATTATTCGCACATGGGTAATATTGAAGGTTAAAAATATACAACTAAACTTCATTTGGAATAGTTGTTCAGACCTAATTTCTCTTAATATTTTTTCACTTATACAAACTCTTGTTTGGACTACATTTAAAGATGTGTAGTAAGACATTTCAGGGACATAAGTAGAAGATTTTTTATTGCAGAATGATAGGGCAGCATTTGTGTTGTGGGCTTAATGTTAATAGTCTGCGTTTGTCTTTTTCTAGTCAAATTCGATTAGTTTTTCTAAGGATTATTACTTAACATGGAGTTACATGGAGATAGGAAGGAGAAATTTATTAATAGTTACCGAGGTCAAAGCAGATGTTCATCAGTATCATAAAGCTAAGGGGGAAGACCACTTGAGAGGCTTTAAGTCTTGTAGTGGGTTGACATAAAAGTTTTATATCTCCCTCAACTGTTACTTTGGGAGTGGTTTTCGTTAGCCTTTTAGACCCATTTTGAGGGCTTAAAAAGCCTAATGTCTTGAGATACTGCAATTTATGTAAATAGTTTCTCTTTATGTATAAGTAGCTATTCTGATGCAATATTTGCCTACTTGATAATTTGAAGAGAGAGATGTTAATAATTTGAATTATTTTCCCCAATATATTTATTGTTTTGAGGCATGTTGAGGTCATTTATTAGAATAAAGGGAAAAGATGGTGTGTTTCCAAAGAATGTTGAGAGAGTGGCAGTTGAAGGAATTAATAATAATAATATCTATTAAATGAATGTCAAGTAGCTTTACTAGTCCAGTAAAGTAAGTTTTTGTCTTTTCTTATCCAAGAAAATTAAACTGGAATCTTTTGGAATGTCAGTGGTCTTACTAGTCCTGTTCTGTCTTATGCAATATGTTTACAAAAATCGTACCTCTCTCAGCAGGAAGAGCAGAAGCTCCTACTGTCTGATTTTGTCAATGGTTATTTTTCCTAAATGTGAAATTGCCATCATTATAGTGTTTTTCTTCATATTGATCACTGCTGCAGTAGCCTTAGCTATATGGGTTATATCCTGCCAGTGATGTAATAACTGGCCAGCATCCAAAGCTTCAAATCACCTTCCACTTGTCCAAACTATCAAGCAGTTCAAGCTGACCTAACTAAAAGTCAAGTTTGGGCACAAAGCCCTTCAGAGCTTTACCGCCATCAAAGAGTACTCTGTCCTGAGACTTGCAGGGTTTGACAGTCGACTTCTGCTTTCCTTAGCTGGGGAGATATGTTCCCTTTGGGGGAAAAAAACTTTCATTTTTCTTATATTTTACTGATGTTTTAGAACTTTCCTGTTCAGGAAAGCTATTTTAAAGCTAGAAGTTTTGTGTTTTAATGGATTGTGTCGAGACTATAATATACTGTTAAACGAAGCATTTATTTTTGTCAATTAAAAAGTACCGTTAACTAACTGATAAAATATTTTCTGTGGAGAAATTGTGTATTTTTCGACTGTGGGGCTGCCATAATGTTTGAAAGCGCTTTTTACTTTTTTTTTTCTGTCAAAAAAGTAACTTTTGTGGACTGGTAGTTTTACTGGCATTGTTACTTGTTTTCCCCAGGTAAAGCACCATTTTTTGCTTGATCATGGAACGGATTGTCAGCACCATGGTCGGTTCTTCTTCTAGCCACAAAATGAAAAAGTTAAGCAAACAGCCTTTGCCACCACAGCAGGCAAGCAGTTTGCTTCAGCTGCAGTTGGGTGACTCTGCTATGGCCATTTGTTATACCTCAGACCACTCATCCCTTACCCCGGATTCCTCTTGTGTAGCATCTGCAGGCTGCTGGGGTCCCCTCAGTTGGTAAGGGAGAAGGCACTGTTATTGATCCTGGGAGAGGGAACAGAGAAGGTTTCCCTGTTGTGTCAGAATGCTGTGCCTATCCTTGGGAAAGCAGCAGATGCCAAATAGAAAACCAAGTATGCATCTGCTCCTCCTCAAATTTCTTTGAATAGGAATAGTTTACTGGGAATGGCTGTTGGTCTGATTTCAGGCTGTTGATACTTCTTGCAGAGTATCTTCTGGTAAAAGAAAGAGGGATGCCTCCTTTGCTGAAGCGATTCAGGATTTTGAATCTGAACAGGAAGATGCAGGAACATATTCAGAGTTTTGTCCTCCGATTTCAGATTCAGTCTTAGAGGAGAGCTCAGTTCTGATTTTCCCTGTGCAGGTTTCTCTTTCTCTGAGACTATTGCTAGAATGTCTCAATGTTTTCAGTGGAGAACACCAAGTTTTCTCAATCCCTCAGGCAAATGCCATGAGTTGTTACAGAAGGATTTTCCAGAACCTACACCCATTCCTCCTGTCCTATCTGCTTTAGAAAGTGTGTGTCTTACTTCCTGCAGTTTTTCTTATAGTCAGCCATTTGTCCGTAAAAAGGCAGATAGGATAAATTAAATTCCTCAGTCTTTTAAATTTTTATACACTAATCGCAAACCTGACCCAACAACTATAGCCTTAGTTAATTCCAATCCCACGTTTTCTGATAAGGAAGAGAACATTATTGATAGGTGTGGGGAAAGTGTATAATTCTGCAACTTTGAATTTTAAATTGTCAGGCTCATGTGTTAAAGTTTATTCTGACATATTGTGAAAGTATGAGGAATGTTATATCCACAGTTTCTTCTTGTGTAGAAAAAACTGCTGTAAATAACTTAGTTCCTTCTGTTTCACAAGTCATTACCGTTTGTTTGCAGTGTGTATATGACTCTATTGATACTTCTTCCAAGACTATGGCCACTGGTACGGTTTTTAAGGTGGTTTTCTTGGCTGCATTTTCAGAACCTCCTGGATGACGATAAAAATGAGATTTCAAATTCTCCCTTGGAGAGAGATTAGTGTTTGACCCCTCTACTGCATAGGTGACCAAAAAGTAGATTAAAAAGCACAAGCTGATCTAGGGAATCTCAAAGATTGTTCTGCCCTTCTTTTCCAAATTGTTCAAGGGATTTTCTTTGTCCACATCCAGTTTCATTCAGCAACAAAAAATATCAGATCCTAGACTCTCCGCTCAAGAACTCCTTAAATTTTAATATCAACTTTAAGTGGGATAACAATAACAATACACTTTTCGTCAAGACTGTGTCTCAACTTCCTCAGAAATTTTAGAACAATGCCACAAACCACTATTTAAAGTGTGCCTATATTAATTAATCAATAATCCATTTAATTACTTAAAGGCACATACATAAATTCACACACTGTTAGTTCTACATTCCCTTCAAAACATCTCATTACCTTTGTATACCCTCCTACAAAGTTAAACTCACTCGGACTTGCGTAAATTTGACATTAACTTTTACTCTATTAAAAAGATCGTAAAATATAATATAATAAAATAATACGTGTATATGTATTAATTTTAACATTGATTTAAATTACTTTCACTGTTTAAAACTAATTAAATGTAAACAGTGAATAGTAAATGTTAAAATTAATAATTAACCAAATGTTCATAACAATAGTTACCAAAATGTTAGCATAAATACAATAAAAACAATATTAATATATCTAATATATTTAATATAAATGCTTAAACATATTTAATATGTAATAAATGTAAATATTCACTATTAAAACCTAATATAAATATCAAATATAATAATAATAATATTTGAATTAGAAATAATCAGTTCGTTCAGTTGATCAAAATAAACAGAATAAATATGAATACAGTACACAATTTACCTTTAGCAGTTAAAATCGTAAAGGAGAAAATTTTTGAAAATATGCAAAAGCAAGTGCATCTTTTTTAACATAAAAATATATATATATGTATATATATATATATATATATATATATATATATATATATATATATATATATATATATATATATATATATATATGAAAATATATACATATATATACACATAAACATGCCCCCACAAACTCAGTTATGCAAATCTTGAACGCCATAAAGGGTTTATTTTACCCTATCATCCCTGTCTAAAATCTCTTACAACAACCCAGCTTTAATGGTATTTTAGGTATAATGATCAGTTATACTAGTTTTTGCTAGTTCTTTACTTTACTGACATTCACCTAACTAAATTTTTTAACCTAAGTATACACATAATGGAAGTCATTTCATTAATGCCTGGGTATTGACAGGCATTTACCCTGAGTTGCCATAGGAGTTCCTTCCTCTCCAATTTCAAAGATTCTGGTCCTCCTCTTTCATCCTTCTTCAATTGGTCAATGACTCTAAATTTAAATTCGTGGCCAACAAACTCGCTTGTATGTCTAGCTAAAGCATTCTCTAGTTTGTTCCTACTAATACAGTAAATGTGCTCGTAAATCCTCTCGCCAAGTTTTCTATCTGTTTTCCTGATATAGAAAGCCGGGCAACTTGTACATTTAGCTAAATATACTACTTGTTTACTGTTACAGTTAAACTTCCCATTGGACTTGTATTTCTGTTTATCAATACTATAATTACACCCTTCATCAATGTACCTACAATACCTACACATATTTTAAACAGTGAAAGTAATTTAAATCAATGTTAAAATTAATACATATACACGTATTATTTTATTATATTATATTTTACGATATTTTAATAGAGTAAAAGATGATGTCAATTCATGAAGTCCGAGTGAGTTTAACTTTGTAGGAGAGTATACAAAGGTAATGAGATGTTATGAAGGAATGTAGAACTAACAGTGTGTGAATTTATGTATGTGCCTTTAAGTAATTAAATGGATTATTGATTAATTAATATAGGCACACTTTAAATAGTGGTTTGTGGCATTGTTCTAAAGTTTCTGAGGAAGTTGAGACACAGTCTTGACGAAAAGTGTATTGTTATTGTTATCGCACTTAAAGTTGATATTAAAATTTAAGGAGTTCTTGAGCGGAGAGTCTAGGATCTGATATTTTTTGTTGCTGAATTTGTCGGAACACTTTCTTGGTTTGTCTTCAGTTTTGTTTGTGGAATGTGGACCCGGATTCTCCACCAAGTCTTACTTCTACACAAAACACCAACAGGGGTGATGGAAACTTGACAGCGCTTATTGAAATGTTGTCCCAGAAAGTGGACAACTTGACACAAAGGCTCGAAGGGGCTAAAAAACCACAACAGGACTTGCGAGGTTCGAATGGAGCTAACAGTACGTTTACTGCACCTTTAAATCAAAATGCAGGTTCACGGATTGGGGAGGCTAATTTCAGTGAGGAACCTACAACGTCGACGGGATTATGTGGCTGTAGAAGCGTTAATGCTGACGGAACCTGCCCGGAGCATATGTATGGGGAAAACTCGGACTTGCGTAAATTTGACATTAACTTTTACTCTATTAAAAAGATCGTAAAATATAATATAATAAAATAATACGTGTATATGTATTAATTTTAACATTGATTTAAATTACTTTCACTGTTTAAAACTAATTAAATGTAAACAGTGAATAGTAAATGTTAAAAATTAATAATTAACCAAATGTTCATAACAATAGTTACCAAAGCGTTAGCATAAGTACAATTAAAAACAATAATAATATATCTAATATATTTAATATAAATGCTTAAACATATTTAATATGTAATAAATGTAAATATTCACTATTAAAACCTAATATAAATATCAAATATAATAATAATAATATTTGAATTAGAAATAATCAGTTCGTTCAGTTGATCAAAATAAACAGAATAAATATGAATACAGTACACAATTTACCTTTAGCAGTTAAAATCGTAAAGGAGAAAATTTTTGAAAATATGCAAAAGCAAGTGCATCTTTTTTAACATAAAAATATATATATATGTATATATATATATATATATATATATATATATATATATATATATATATGAAAATATATACATATATATACACATAAACATGCCCCACAAACTCAGTTATGCAAATCTTGAGCATATAAAGGGTTTATTTTACCCTATCATCCCTGTCTAAAATCTCTTACAACAACCCAGCTTTAATGGTATTTTAGGTATAATGATCAGTTATACTAGTTTTTGCTAGTTCTTTACTTTACTGACATTCACCTAACTAAATTTTTTAACCTAAGTATATACATAATGGAAGTCATTTCATTAATGCCTGGGTATTGACAGGCATTTACCCTGAGTTGCCATAGGAGTTCCTTCCTCTCCAATTTCAAAGATTCTGGTCCTCCTCTTTCATCCTTCTTCAATTGGTCAATGACTCTAAATTTAAATTAAGTGGCCAACAAACTCGCTTGTATGTCTAGCTAAAGCATTCTCTAGTTTGTTCCTACTAATACAGTAAATGTGCTCGTAAATCCTCTCGCCAAGTTTTCTATCGGTTTTCCTGATATAGAAAGCCGGGCAACTTGTACATTTAGCTAAATATACTACTTGTTTACTGTTACAGTTAAACTTCCCATTGGACTTGTATTTCTGTTTATCAATACTATAATTACACCCTTCATCAATGTACCTACAATACCTACACATATTTTAAACAGTGAAAGTAATTTAAATCAATGTTAAAATTAATACATATACACGTATTATTTTATTATATTATATTTTACGATCTTTTTAATAGAGTAAAAGTTAATGTCGAATTTACGCAAGTCCGAGTGAGTTTAACTTTGTAGGAGAGTATACAAAGGTAATGAGATGTTATGAAGGGAATGTAGAACTAACAGTGTGTGAATTTATGTATGTGCCTTTAAGTAATTAAATGGATTATTGATTAATTAATATAGGCACACTTTAAATAGTGGTTTGTGGCATTGTTCTAAAGTTTCTGAGGAAGTTGAGACACAGTCTTGACGAAAAGTGTATTGTTATTGTTATCGCACTTAAAGTTGATATTAAAATTTAAGGAGTTCTTGAGCGGAGAGTCTAGGATCTGATATTTTTTGTTGCTGAATTTGTCGGAACACTTTCTTGGTTTGTCTTCAGTTTTGTTTGTGGAATGTGGACCCGGATTCTCCACCAAGTCTTACTTCTACACAAAACACCAACAGGGGTGATGGAAACTTGACAGCGCTTATTGAAATGTTGTCCCAGAAAGTGGACAACTTGACACAAAGGCTCGAAGGGGCTAAAAAACCACAACAGGACTTGCGAGGTTCGAATGGAGCTAACAGTACGTTTACTGCACCTTTAAATCAAAATGCAGGTTCACGGATTGGGGAGGCTAATTTCAGTGAGGAACCTACAACGTCGACGGGATTATGTGGCTGTAGAAGCGTTAATGCTGACGGAACCTGCCCGGAGCATATGTATGGGGAAAACTACCAGTCGGATGGAATAGCAACGCGAATTGAGAAAAATCTGAATATTTGGGTACGCATGACATTCACTTTTTTCTGAGGCACATTCGATTGATCTAACCGAAGCTAACCAGGAGGTAAGCATGGATTTATCATCCAAATTGAATGTGTTTGATGAAAAACTGTGTAAGGTAAGGAAGTTGCAATTGGAGATAGCATACTTCCGTGAATGTATTAACTTGAAAATAATTCCAAAAGGGCTTAGACGGTGGCAGTTCCCTACAGGAATCACCGAGGGCTCTTCATTTCATAAAGCTCTAACTGCCTTGTTTGATAAACAAGGTATAGAACTTTCGGACATGTTTTGCACGCATTATCAATATATGGTGGATGAACTGTTAGTTGAAATAGAAGAATTGGATTCCTCAATAAAGAACGATACTGGGTTTCTCAGATACCGCTTCGAGTATGACCGAATTTTTGTAAGTATCGATCAATACTTAACAAAGTTGAATACTACTAAAATAAAGAAAATTAAACGTGATGTTAAAGATTATGAAGCAGGTACTGCGTACCCGAAACCTCCAGGTTCCCAAAGGGGAATTTTGATTGACAATGATGGGTTTCTAAATAACAATAACCAAGAGACTGAACTTGGGGGAAGGGCACCTTCAAACACCAATGGTTCTAACAGTAATAATGAAGTTATACACACGGGGAATAACCACCAGGACGGTTTAAATACTGTTCATAGAAGTGAGAGGTTAGCGAAGAATAACACTTCTGCTATACCTAACAACTCTGGGCAGAATAAAGGGTTAAGGGATCATAATGAAAGAAATTTTCGAGCTTGAGCCTCGAACCCAGGAGCGCAGAACAACTGGACAATGAAGGGCAAAAAGAAAAAGTGGTAATAAATACAGCCATCTTGGTCTTCTAGACAATGAACCACGATGCAATATACATGTTGACTCCAGTCTTGACTTTAAAATTTTTAACTATACGGACATGGTTATATGTCCAGAAACAATTGAATTATTGTCAAAAGGTTATACATTTGTCCCTACTGTTCAGTTTGACGTGGCTAACACGTTAATTGATTTGAAAATCTTTACTAGGAAACTTAATTTGTTAGCCTTAATGGGGGAAAACCAAAATAAAAAGGCTGATTTTTATGTTTCAAGTGTTTATAACCCACCTTTGCACCCACTTTTAGCACTTTTTGAAAATGTGTGCGAATTGGATATGCGTAATTTAAAGAAACCTAGTGTACCATCAGGTTATAGAGACAGGTACAAATACAATATTAGTAAGGAAGAGAGGGATACCTTAAGGTTTTTAAGTCAAGCTCCAATTCGCATTATGAAACCGGATAAAGGTGGGGGACTTGCGTTAATGTCCATCGACGATTATAACTCAAGGATGTTTAGTATCTTGGACAGTAATAATTATGTAAAGGCTTCTATGAACGAGATGTACGGGGCATACAGGAAAGTTTCGGCTTTAATAGAAGAACTATATATAGAAGCAAGAATAGATAAAAGCTTATACAATTACTTGCAACAACCAGCACCAAGGATCCCTGTCCTCTTCGGGATACCCAAGGTACATAAATGTGTAAATAATCCACCAATGAGACCTTTGGTGGATGGGAGGGATAGTATTACATACACATGTGCTAAGGTCATAGATAAAATTTTGCAGAAATATATCAAGAGTGAGCGCCAAATTTCAAAAGATTCATGGTCATTTCTTGAAGCTATTAATAATCTAGGATTTTATGCTAACAGTGTTTTTGTCACAGTAGATGTAAAGGATCTGTATTCATCTATCCCACACCAGGTCGGGATTGAATGGGTTTCACATATGCTAAGGATTTTAGATGCACCCACTAGTGAAATTAAATTGGTGGAAGAACTGATAGACACAGTTCTTTCATACAATTATGTAATGTTCAACAATGATATTTTCCACCAAAAAGTCGGAGTGGCAATGGGCTCTCCATGTGGAGCCGGCCTGGCGAATCTAGTGATGGCTTATTGGGAAAGAACTTTCGTGTTAAACAACTTGGACTATAAGGATAATATTTTGTTCTATACACGGTTCCTGGACGATATATTCATTTTATTCCAGGGAACTGATGTTGAATTGGAGGGCTTGTTAGAAATGTTTAATAACAGCACCCATTTCCTGAGTTTTACATCCAGTCATAGTAAGGATAGAATAGCTTACTTGGATGTAGATCTAAGAAAGGATTATGACGAAAGGATGTATGTTTCTAAAATATATGGGAAAGTGACCCATTCTAACATGTATTTGCACTTTACAAGTTGCCATCCTATGCATCAGAAGAGATCTGTAGTAAAGGGGCAACTGGTTAGGGCAGCCAGGATGACAACTAAGGATGAGGAGTTTGAAGAGGAGTGTACCTTAATGTCTAATTTCTTTGGGCAAAGGGGATACCCTTCACAGTTTTTACAGGGAATCATCAAGGAAGTCCAGTATAAAAGATTGGTAGGGAACTATGTCCCAATACTAAGTAAGATAAATGGAGGGGGCATAATGGTAGTGACAAAAGAAGAAATGGTTAATACCTACAGTTTTGTATGCACATTTAACATCGAATCCCATAAAATAATGAATATTATTACAAAAAATTGGGACTTCTTGATGAGTGATAAATACTTTAGAGAAATGTTTCCAGAAAGGCCTAAAATCACATTTAGGCGTGGTAACAATTTAAAAGAAATTCTGGAAGCCAAAGGTAAAGTGAATAACAAAAAAGAAGGTATGTATAAGTGCAATATGTGTAGGTATTGTAGGTACATTGATGAAGGGTGTAATTATAGTATTGATAAACAGAAATACAAGTCCAATGGGAAGTTTAACTGTAACAGTAAACAAGTAGTATATTTAGCTAAATGCACAAGTTGCCCGGCTTTCTATATCGGGAAAACCGATAGAAAACTTGGCGAGAGGATTTACGAGCACATTTACTGTATTAGTAGGAACAAACTAGAGAATGCTTTAGCTAGACATACAAGCGAGTTTGTTGGCCACGAATTTAAATTTAGAGTCATTGACCAATTGAGGAAGGACGAAAGAGGAGGACCAGAATCTTTGAAATTGGAGAGGAAGGAACTCCTATGGCAACTCAGGGTAAATGCCTGTCAATACCCAGGCATTAATGAAATGACTTCCATTATGTGTATACTTAGGTTAAAAAATTTAGTTAGGTGAATGTCAGTAAAGTAAAGAACTAGCAAAAACTAGTATAACTGATCATTATACCTAAAATACCATTAAAGCTGGGTTGTTGTAAGAGTTTTTAGACAGGGATGATAGGGTAAAATAAACCCTTTATGGCGTTCAAGATTTGCATAACTGAGTTTGTGGGGGCATGTTTATGTGTATATATATATATATGTATATATTTTCATATATATATATATACATATATATTTTTTTTTATGTTAAAAAAGATACACTTGCTTTTGCATATTTTCAAAAATTTTCTCCTTTACGATTTTAACTGCTAAAGGTAAATTGTGTACTGTATTCATATTTATTCTGTTTATTTTGATCAACTGAACGAACTGATTATTTCTAATTCAAATATTATTATTATTATATTTGATATTTATATTAGGTTTTAATAGTGAATATTTACATTTATTACATATTAAATATGTTTAAGCATTTATATTAAATATATTAGATATATTATTATTGTTTTTAATTGTACTTATGCTAACGCTTTGGTAACTATTGTTATGAACATTTGGTTAATTATTAATTTTTAACATTTACTATTCACTGTTTACATTTAATTAGTTTTAAACAGTGAAAGTAATTTAAATCAATGTTAAAATTAATACATATACACGTATTATTTTATTATATTATAGTTTACGATCTTTTTAATAGAGTAAAAGTTAATGTCGAATTTATGCAAGTCCGAGTGAGTTTAACTTTGTAGGAGGGTATACAAAGGTAATGAGATGTTTTGAAGGGAATGTAGAACTAACAGTGTGAGAATTTATGTATGTGCCTTTAAGTAATTAAATGGATTATTGATTAATTAATATAGGCACACTTTAAATAGTGGTTTGTGGCATTGTTCTAAAATTTCTGAGGAAGTTGAGACACAATCTTGACGAAAAGTGTATTGTTATTGTTATCGCACTTAAAGTTGATATTAAAATTTAAGGAGTTCTTGAGCGGAGAGTCTAGGATCTGATATTTTTTGTTGCTGAATTTGTCGGAACACTTTCTTGGTTTGTCTTCACATCCAGTTTCAGCCAAAAATAAAATAAATAGTCTCAGTAGGATTCAGGTAAACAGACATTTAAGAAATAGCCAAAGAGGCTTCAAAAAGAAGTCTCAAACCTCCCAAAAAGAAGGACAGCCCACCAAGTCTGAATGATTATTCAAGGAACCTTGTGACATCCCCCACCCACCCTGGCCCTTTTCCTCTTTCAGAAAGTCTGAATCTCTATTTTTCTCTTTGGCAACAGATGTTTCAGACAAATGTGTTCTGAAGATCATTCTTCAGGATACACATAGCAGTGGGAGGAAATTCCTCCTTTCCAGGATGTAATTTCTCACCCTGCATATCAAACACATTTGCCTCTACCTGTTCCTCATCACATACTGCCCTAAGGAGTGATAGAACCACTTCTTGCTTCCCAGTTGGGGAAGGGGTTTATTCAAGGATATTCCTAGTCCCAAAGAATGAAAAAATAAATGCTTGGAGGCCAGTTCTGGATCTTTCTTTCCTAAACCTTTTTGTGATAGTGCCCAAATTCAAAATAATGTTACTTTGCAACATGATGCTTCTTCCTCCTTCAAGTTTCCTTGTAACACTAGTCTTATCTGAGTCTTATCAACACATTCCTATTCATCCAGACTTCAGGCATTTCTTAAGGTTTTGTCTGCCTGCTGGATCACATGATCAAGTCTCTTGCCTTACCTTTTGCACTGTCCACTACATCAAGAGAGTTCACAAAGTGTCTGTCTCCAGTTATAGCTCAGTGCAGGCTACAGGGTATCCACATTTTTTCTGTATTTAGATGGCTTGGTTATCTTTGCAGAGTCTTTTTCAAAATTTCATAAATCTCTCACTTGGGTGAGAGATTCTTGCACAAGCTGGGATTCCAAGATAACATTCAAAAGCTTTTCTTGTCTCCCTCACACAGATGTGGTTTCCTGGGACATCAGATAGACACCTCAGATCAAAGAGCTTCTCTTCCACAGGATAAAAATAGATCTTTGCTTAGATCTAGTTCTAAGGTGATCCACTCAGATTTCCATCACTACAAGGGATTACCTCAGGATTTGGGGGCTCATGTCATCTATGATTCTCATGATACCCCTGGCAAGACTGCACATGAGAAATATACAGTGGTGTCTGAAATCTCTTTCGTCCCAGCATCAACACCATTTAATGTTTCAGATTCCAGTACTGGAGTTCAGGAGAGAAATCACTTGGTGGAGACCACAGATATCAGTAAATCAAGGTCTCCACTTCTCCCTTTCTTCCCCAAAGTAGTCAGTCATCACAGATACTTCAGACTTTGCTTGGGGAGCAGTTTCAGGAGATATAAAAGTGCAGGGGGTGTTGGACACCAAGGACAGATGCAAGCATATAAATATCAAGGAGATGCTTGCCGTGATCAAGGTACTCAATTCTTTGAACCATCTTTAGTCTTTGGTCTCTGGGACCTCTCCAAGTGGTTATAGACAATATCACAATGATGTGGTACATTAACAAGCAAGGGGGAACCAGGTCAGACCCCCTTTGCAGAGTAGCTGCGTTAGCTTGGGAGATATCTTCACAGCACAGTATCTCTTTACAGGCATCTTACATTCCATCAGAGGAAAAATTGTGTGGCAGACAAGTTGAGCAGGACCAGGGCAGACCCTCATGAATGGAAACTAGATCTGGGAGTCTTCTAAGATTTGACCTATTTGTGGGGAACTCCTCAAGTAGGCCTGTTTGCCTTCTCTCTGAATAATCAACTGGCAAAATTTTTTTCCAGGACTGCATGCAAGAAGGACTGGAAGATAATTTTTTTTTCTTGGACAAGAATGTTCTGGTATGTCTTTCCACCTTTTCCCTAACATCCAGGGTACTTCTGAAGATTCAGATGGAATCCCCCAAGATCGTTGTGGTGACTCCTGTCTAGTCCAGGCAACTGTGGTTCTTACTTCTTTTGGAAATGGCCAGGGGCAGTTAGCAAAAGCTTTCTCACAGAATGGAACTACTCACACAAGAACAGGTGCATTTGATACACCCCAGCATCAATCATCTTCAGTTGAATGCTTGGAAGATAAGGTCTTAATTCCTTTTAGGTGCCTGCTTTCTGAGGACATACAGCAGGTACTAATGAAGACAAGAAAGCTTGCTACTAGAAAATCATATATTAGCAAATGGAAACAATTTTCTAGTTTGTGCCAACAACATAACCAGCATATTCAGGGCTAGTTGTTCTCGGGTTTTACAATATTTGTATGAGTTACTATCATATGACCTTTCTAATTCCTCTATTATGGTTCTTTTGTTGACCATTTTAGCATGTCTGCCCATGGATCCTCCTTTTTCAAGGCAGTCGCATATCAAAATGTTCTTGAATTGGGTTTTGCATAAGAGGCCTCCATTTAAACTGTTAGTCCCTCCATGGGATCTTAATTTGGTGTTAGGAAACTAATAACCAGCTAATCTGGCTAACTTGAGGTTCTTAACATGGAAAATGGTTTTACTGATTTCTCTGACCTCTGCAAGAAGTGTGTCTGAGTTGCAAGTTCTTATAGTGAGTCAACCCTACCTCACTTTCTGCAAGGACAGGGTTTCTTTGAGAACTAATACATAGTTTATGCCTAAAATGGTATCCAAATTTACTTGAAGCCAAACTGTCCATCTCCCAGTGAGAGAAAAAGGATATTCCATACCTTGGATGCCCACAGACAGCTCAGGTACTACATTGACAGAACTAAAATTTTCAGATCATCCTATCAATTGTTCATTTCTTGTGAAGGTAAGAAGAATGAGCAACCATTGTCAAAACAGACTATTTCCATATGGTTGTGTAGGGCTAATACCTTTTGTCATCCTCACCATGACAGATCTATTCCAGGCAGGGTCAAGGTCCACTGTACAATGGCTAGGCTTCTTCTGTGGCTTTCTGAAAAGGGTTGGAGTCTAGAAGTATACTAGAAGCTGCTACTTGGTCCTCTTTGCATACCTTTACAAAGCACTGTAAGCTGGATTCTTTCTCTCGGTCTAGATCATGCTTTGCTAGGACCATTCTCCAGAAGATCCTGGACCCTTCTACTTACACCTCCCAAATGTAATTAGCTATGGTAATCTACCCATGATCAATATGAATAACATTACAGTTGCGTAAGTTCAACTTACAGTAACAGTAGATCTTCACATGATCACTGCTGCATTAGCTGCTCCCTCCCTCCATTCCTGTTTTTTTTTTTTTTTTTTTTCTTGGTGTGTTTTTTTATACCAAGGTGTAGACATTTATTTTTTGTTATTCCTAGCCTTGTCCTTTCAGGGCTCACCCTCCCTCTCTCTGCTGACAGGAAAGCTATGAAGGGCTTCGTGCCCAAACTGGTCTTTTAGTCCACACTATGCATAGTGTGCCTGGGGCTGAAGTACCTGGAAGCTGACTGCAATATTTGCAAGGGCTTTGAGCCCAGGTCTCTGTCGGACCATCAAAATAAATTAATCTTGAAGTGAATTCTCCTGCAAGACAACCAACCCACACCTGGAGAAGATAAGGGAGAAGGGCTTTGTTCAGAAACAAAGATCCCGAGGCAAAAAAAAAAAACGCACATTCCCCTCCTTCGCCAACAGTGGTGCACACATCTCCATTTTAGAAGATCATTATTTTAAGGGACATGTCCTCGACAAACATTTCACCAAGCACTCCCCCAAGGGAGAACTCTCCAATTTCATCTCCTTCAGGCCATCTTTTGCTACCTCCTTGAAGTCTGTCAGGTCCTTCCTTACCTCTATAGAAACTTAATGGGAACCCATGATGAGGGCATACTGGGTGTCATCATATCTCCCTCTATTTTTAGGGCAAATTAAGTTGGTTCCTTTTCCGGACCCAGTTGCAGCACTGGTGGTTTCAGAGCCAAGTCAACTTTCTACAGCCAGTCTGCTTAGTGGCAGCAGGTACTATTACTGCAGCGCTAGCATCCATGCATCCAGTATATGAGATGGTGAGACCTTTGGTTTCAAGTCTATCTCTGGACATATTGGTCAGCACAAGGCCATCTGAACCTCCCTCGGTGGCAACTTGCCTGGGTCCATTCTTAGACAGTATCTAAGTCCTCTTCCTTCAGAGCATCAGCTGTAGTTTTCATCTCTGGGCTGTCTGGATCCTCCATGTTTTGGGGCTCCCCCCCCCCCCTTGGTGCCACTTACTTCTGCTTTGGCAGGGACAGAGGCTCCTCCAGAATGAGGATCCCTAATACCAGGGGATTCAGGCTTGACTTTTGAGGTCATGGAGAGGATGATAGATAACCTCACTTTCCAGGTGACAAACAGAACCTCCACAAAACTGCTAGACATCCTCCTGTGAGTCCTTCAGCCTGTTCATCATGACTCCAAAGGACAGGGCAGAATGGAAAGCCTCGGTGAACCATTACAGGTTCACTCAGCATCTTCACTGGATTCCAATCGGCCATCAATGGAAATTTCAAGGAAGAGGGCACGCAGAAATGGCATGTGGACTACCCTACAGAACCCTTAATGTCAGAGACCAGCAAGAATGAGAAAGAAGTCTCCCTACAAGCCCATCCTGAAGACAATACCTTTGGCAAAATCCTTGAATTGATGAGACAGAGGAAATCTTGACCAACAGACCTACCCTTTAAGGATGTAGAAATGCTGTTTGAGGCCTACAGTTCTCCACCCTCTACCTCTTGAATTGTCCCTCCTGCTGACTCTGTTATTGATTTGGCCACCAGTAGGGCATGACAGGAACTAGATATTACCAAGATGATCCCACATAAGTCCGACAAAATTCTGTACCCACCTAAAGATATGCATTATTGGTCTAAAGGTCCTCTATTAGACTGTGTCACGGCAGGCACCAAGAGCAAGGTGACTGATGAAACTACTGTCCACTCACCTAACAAAGTGTCTAGAGTGTTTGATACAATTGGGAAGCATGCTTATGCCTCAGGTGCTTTTGCATTGAGGGCATTAAGTTATGGAACACATATGAACTGCTTCCAAAGGGATCTAGCGGAACAAGCCTTAGATACCTTATGCAAGGCACCCACTCCAGAGTCAAGCAAGCAACTAGAGACTACTGTGGATACAGTCATGAACATCACCAGCCACTCCATGCGTGTGTTACATAATGTAGCTGATGGAATGTCAAGAGCAGGTTTAACAAACATCACTCTCAGATGGCATGCCTGGCTTCACCTTTGTGATTTTTTAGACAGCTTTAAAGCAACTTTTACCAATGTGCCTCTCGATGGTTCTGCATTATTTGGACCACCAGTGAAAGACAAATTGATGAGTTGTGAACAAGAAGTTAAGACTTTGTTTGCCATAGAAGATCAATGTGATAAACCTCACAGATCCTTTAACAAAACCAGAAAGAATCCAAACCACTGTGGTTCAGGAAAGTCCAGCTCCAGTTCTTTGATTCTGTCTCATTCAGGGAAAGCCATGGCAGAGGCAGCCCCTTCAACAGATGCTGACAAGAAGACTTACAAAACCTGCATTTGATAGGGCCCTTTACTTACAAAGAGACCCAATGTCCCTAAAGGCTTACCTGGCTATCCACCTCTGGAGATAGTCGGGGTTTGCTTATCTCTCCACTCGACTGCATAGATGGACATCATGCAGGATAAATGGATGAGAAAAATAATGTCCAGAGGCTATGCTACATTTCCCTTACCATCATCTGCATCCACATCCAAATGTTTCACAATGCCAGCTTAAAGTTGTGAAGAGCGGTATCCATCCTTTTGCAAAAGAGAGCCATTTTAGGAAGTTCCACCAGACCCGATAGGGTAAGAAAACTCTTCCAGATTCTTTTTAGTACCAAAAAAGACAAGGACCTCAGGCTAATTTTGGATCTCAGTGATCTAAATTTCTTCATGAAAAAAGATACCATTCAGAATTATCATGATGCCGGCAGTTTTGCCCTGTCTAATGGCAATAGACTAGACGTGCTTGATAGACCATCAGAATGCCTATCTCCACATAAAGGCTGCAAGAGAGTCCAAAAGGTTTCTGAATTTCTGGCTGGGGGCCAGTCACTTCCAGTTCAAAACCTTGTCCTTCACTTTCACCATATCCCTTGGGTGCATGGATGTAATCACAGCCCTTTTGCGACTCAAATGGATCCACGTGTATCCATATCTAAACAATTGACTCCTCACTACAACAACCAAAGAGTCCTGCACTCAACCAGATATTACTTTTTGTAGCTCTGCCTGTCTTTAGGTATTTCCATAAATAGCGAAAAGTCTTGCATTCAACCTACTCAGGATATTACATTTATCAGTTGCCATCTGGATACAGAAACACGCACAGTAAGATTTCCCCCAGTAAGAATTCATGCCATCCATACTGCTGTCTAGTCACTTATAAAAATAGTCTCCTCCAACATCACTGGTTCTTAGGTTCTTGGATCCTATGCTTGCTTCACTAGTCATGGTCACCCACACATGATTCCATATAAAAATACAGAAATGGATGGTCTCTACACAATGATTCTAGCTGTTGGACCATCCTTCAGTACCTGTTTGCTTGACTCTTTTCTGCACACTTCACTTAAGGTGGTAGTTAACATCCCCAGCCATTCAAGTAAGTTGACTATTGGTAATGCAACCTCCTTCAGCAAAAATAATCATGGATGACTCCTTTCTGGGGTGAGGGGGAGCATTGAGAATAGTCCAAGGAGGTTACACACATGCAGAGACCAAATCTACACATCAACATCCTGGAGATGAGGGAAGTTGTCCTAGCTTTGCAAGAGTTTCTAAACCCCCTTCCCCCTGGGGTGAAAGCTAATCAATCAGATAATCTGTCTGTCATACTGTACATCAAAAAGCATGGCAGAATCAAGTCCTACCCCCTTTTCTGAGATGTCATGAGAGTTTAGAAATGGGCAACAAATTAATTACTTTCTTATTGCAATGCATATTCATGGGGAAGTCAGCTGTCTAGTAGACAAGCTCAGCAGTGCTACCTGGATGCCTTAAGAGAGGTCCTAAAATTCTTCAGTAATACAGTGACTATTCAGCTACTGGGGCCATCTTTGCTGCTGTCTTTTCTTGTCACTCTCCAAAGCCAAATGTAGCAGCTGCTTCACCATAATCTCACCTGTGTGGCAGTCACCAATTGATGCCTTACTCTTTCAGTGATTCCTCTGTGCCTTTCCTCCAGTTTCCATCATTTTGAAATTTAAAAGAAATGACATTGCAAATCTACAATAATTCTTATTGCAACACTCTGGCTGAGGTAAATCTGGTTTCCCCTGCTCAGGCACCACTTGTAGAAGCCCCCATGGCTTCTAGATCCACAACCATATCTCCTATCTCACATATCTGGGCAGCCAGATCTACAGAATCTCATGTTAACAGCATCCTTCCTTGGCATCCATTTCAGACTTCCATTCCCTGGCTTCACAGAAACCTTGTAAAGCCTTTCTTAGTAGTGTGTTTCATTTGCACCCACCAGTAAAATAATACTACCCCTCCTTTGGACCTCAGTTTTCTCCTAGATGCCCTTAATTACCCCCCCAACACACACACACACACACACACTCACTTTGGGCAAGTCTTTTCTGCAGATTTTCCTGAAAACCCTATTTTTGGTCATAATTACAACAGCTAGACAAATTCAGAACTACACGTATTGTCATTTCTTCCACCACACTTAGTTTTTCACAAGCATGGGTTTACCCTGAGAAGCAACCCATCCTTTATTCCAAAAATAACATCAGAGAGTAATCTAAATCAACCAATTCATTTACCAGTATTTTCCCTTACCATTGCAATAAAGAATGCTTGTTATATATATATGTTATATATTTTGGATGTTCACATATAACTCAGATTATACCTCCATAGAACCAAGCCATTCAAGAAAGATATTCATTTGTTCATTTTCTTTGTCCCAAGTAAAATGGGCAAAAAAAATCTCTGTGCAAGCATTATCCAGATGGTTTTCTGACTGTGTCACCTTATCAATTCACAGGTTCATAGATGTTTACTAGGCTAATGACCACAAAGACATTTTTAAGCCTAGCCATGCATCCCAAATCTCTTGACAATTTCTGATACCCTTGATATGTGTAAGCAGGGGCTTGGGAGATGAAACATTTACAAGGAAGGTCCTGGGAGATGAACCATTTACAAGTTGCCTGTATCCATTAGAGACATGTGTGCCAAACTGGGGATGAATTTCATGTTCCCCATCCAGTTCTCCAGGTTACACTTGAATTTGGTTAAAGAGGAACTCTGCTTCACATGGATGAGGAGCCTGTTCCAGACACAGGGTAGTCTCTGGGATACATACCTGTCTCTCAACTTTAAGTCTTTAGAACAGGTAATTCTGGTTCTGTTTGTTTTGTGGATATGCAGGAGGTCCATCAGAGTGGGGTCTGACAATGCCAGGCATAGATCTTCCCTCAAATGCCTGTAGGAAACAGAATACAGGGACAGGGCCTTGAGGCGGTCTGCATAGGATATTACACCCTGTATTATTTTAGTGAGGAACCTCTGTGGATGTTCCAATTGTTGGATATGCCTGGTTAGGTACATGCCAAAGGGGCATTGCATTTAATGATAGGTCTTATGAATGCCGAATACAGTAGAACACTGACTTCCTTGGACTTAGATCCCATACATTTGTTTATAAGTTTCCCAACATAGAATAATTTCCTCACTACTGTAGACACATGATGGTCAATGGCTAGATTACTGTCTATGTGTGACCCTAAGTCCCTGATTACTCAGTCAACTTTAAAGGGTGTGTTGTCAATATGATAGTTACCAGGGGTGGATGACTCCTCGAAGGATACTATTATGCATTTCTTGGCATTTAGTTTTAGTCCATAGTTCTGACACTAGTCATTTGTCTGTGTTAGTCCTTCCTGGCAAACATTTGTGTCAGTGTTGGATTCAGTGACAGCTCCTAATTTGCAGTCATCTGCAGATTTAGTCAGCCAGAGACAATTGACATTGGCCTTGACCTCAGAGAAGTAAATGCCAAAATGGAGCAGTCCAAGAACCGATCCCTGAGGCACTCCACTTGTAACTAGCCTCTTTGTAGAGGTGGATTCCCCAGTTCTAACTTCCTGGGTCCTCTCTGTGAGCCAGTTGGCTAACCACCAGGTGACATATAGGTTTATACCTAACCTCTTGAGTTTGTCAACAATGCCAGAGTGAGGCATTGTGTCATATGCCTTGGCCAGGTCAACTTAGGCAGTGTGAACCATTTTACCCTCATCCATTGCTTTGGTGACCTTCTCAAAGAAGTCCACCAGGCTGAGTAGGCATGATCTGAAACCAGATTGGTTTGGGTCCAATGTCTGGAGGTTTACTATATCACTGTTGATCATTACCATGATAATTCTTTCCATGGCTTTACATATAAGACTAGTGAGACCTATGGGTCTGTGATGGCCCACCTTTGTTCAGAGGGATTCGCCATGAAGCCTGTTTGGAGGATAGCAGATCCAGAGGTCCTGATAGGTTATGCTTCATGCTGTTTAGAAGGCATCCTGGGATATTGTATGGGCTCATTGATGCAGTGTTCTTGGCCTTAGAGTGAACATTAAGAACCTGTTCCCTAGTGATACCAGGTAGAGTTATATTTGATGGTATTTCCTGAGGGAAGTTTGAGGGGAGAGAGAGGGTAAAGTTGGGGATGAATTTATCAGCCAGTAGTTTTGCTGTATCTGCTGGCTCATTATAGGGGGCTCCATTTACAGTGAGCTCTGCAAACGACTGTGTATTGCCTTTGGGGTTGCAGACATAGCATAATGTCTTTTGGTTGTCCTTGGCCTGGGAGGCAAAAATTGACCTCAAATTTGGATTTGATAGACTTTATTTGTCCCCTGAGTTGTTTGTTTAGTTTGATGAGAGTGCTTTTATCCTGCTGGGTGCTGCACCTCCTAATTTTTGCCATGATTTTTCTTCCTTCTGTTATACAGCCTATTGATTTTGTGATTCCACCAGGGTGACTTGTTTTTTCAGTTAGTTCTGTACTTCTTCCTGGTGGGTGCACCTTCCTCTGTACAGCTAATAACATGCTTGTAGAGGGTTTCTGTGAACAGTTCTGCATAGGCAGCAGTGTTCTTAGGGTTTATGAGGGCTTGAAATTTTGCCAGGTTATCACATAATAGCAGGAACCTAGGCTTAGAGTAGTTCTTGAATATTCCAGGTTTACCTGGGGGGTCCAGGTTTTATTTTTACTTCAAAGGAGACCAGTTTGTCATCTGACCTTACCAGGGAAGACATTATAGTAGGGAGTATGCAGCACTCTCCCATATTAGTGAGGACCAGATCCAGTATGGTTGCACTCCTGGTTGGTGTATTGATAATATGGTCCAGAGAGTTTGTGTTTACAAAATCCAGGAACATCTGTACCTGTAAGTTTGGTGTCATATAGGATTCCCAGTTAATAGTGAGGTAATTAGTCACCCATGAATATGGTATTGGATTGGCTGGTGAGTGTTTCCAGTAATTTTAAATACATGGTATTGGTTTCCTAGGTCATAGAGGGGAACCTATAGCTTTCAAGGAAGTGGTATTGGATTTTGTGTGTGGTGATTTGAAGGTGGAGCAGCTCAAGTGCTTTGTCCTGTTTGACCAGCTTTGAGATGTATTTATTCTTGATGTAAATCAAGACACCTCCACTTTTACTCCCCGTCTGTGTAGTAGCTGCTCTAAATGTGTGGAAGGCATTATAACCTTGCACTGTTGGTGTGCTCTCAGCGGCTTTAAACCATGTCTCAGTGACCACACAGACATCAGCGTTCTCTAGGCTAAAGAGAGCTACTAGTGGAGTTTTTTTGTTTAGACTCCTAGCACTGAGCACTAATACCTTTAGATTTCTTGGTTTTGATTTGCTATGTCTGAAGTACTTTCAGTTTGGCATTGCCTAATAAAGGCACTATTGGGGAAGACAATGTTTTAGCTAATATTCAAAAGCCTAGAGCGGAGATTTGCAGACCATCCTTGGCAAAGCAGCATGGTCAATTATTAAAGTTAGTCATCTTTTGTTCATATTGTGGCATCACCCTTGGAGAAGGTAAAATGCTGCTCAGTGGTAGGCTCATACCAGTCTGAGACACATATTCCAAGAGATCCATGATCTCTGTCTTCATATAGTCTAGAGAGGTACGTCTCAGGTCATTTACTCCCACATGGACTATGACTGAGTCATACTGGTACTTGTGGTCCAGCAACCTGAGTCGTGTGTAATGTGGTGGATCCTAGCCCCTAATAAGCAACTGACAGTGACTTTCTCCTTACTCAACATGGTGAAAGGGACATCAGTGTGTTTCATGATGGAGTCTCCAGTGACCAGAATGTTGGATTATGTGGTGGCCTCCCTTACAGGCTTAGAAGTAGAGGCTCCATGAGATGTGTCTCCGTGTGTTGTTGTGGGTGTTGTTTTGAAAGAATGCATTTGGGGCTGCTGAGGATGTTTGTTATGTGTTCTTCATGTAGGAAGTCTTTGAGGTTTAGGAAGGTTACATTTAAGTGCCTCAGCATATGTGGGTCTGTATGTCTGCTTTGAATTGTGTGTGATGGGTGCAGCATGTGTACTCTTCCAGAAATAAAACTTTACCATTTAAACCAAGAGATCATTCCCCCACTTTCTTTTTTAGAAATTCCTCTGTGAATGAAAAATGTATGGCAGCATGGTCTAGTTTGCATATCCATGCCAAGTACTATAAGTTGGATGACCTATCTAAGTCTAGTGCTTCCTTCAAAGTTACAGTACTGAAAGCGATCCTGTCGTGATGCCACATGAGGAAATAGGGATGAAATATTATACAGAGGATATGTATTTGCCATAATGATGGATCCTTTTCATCTTTGTCTGATACATCCTTCCCTCCCTCCCACTGCCAAATTGCCACCTCCTAAAAAAGGACCTACAGATTAATATGGATATCCCTTTTCTTTTTATCTTCAGTATGGCAGTTCGTATCTAACGTATGCCCTTCTGGCTGGTAAACGTAGTCAAAGGTTAGTGAATTATGATTCTAAAAATCTGAAGGAGCTCAAGGCTAGGAACATGAGCAGATGGCTGGATTAGATCAGACAAGTAGCAGTCTTATCGACAGCCTATGATGAGGAGGATCCAGCATTACAGTAAGTGCATAACTCCTTTTTTTTCTGTTTCTTTTGTCTCAGGATTAACTCTCCGAAATTCACTGTTTTGTAAATTCCAAAAGCACTGACATTCTTAATTTGAAGCCCATTGTTTCAATGTCAGAATCAAGCAAAATAAAAAAATGCCTGGTTCCAGTATGGGTGCATAGGGACCCATGTTTTTTAGTTTTATTTCAAGTATATTGTTGGTTATTGTAGGGAATGGCAGCTTGCTACAAGTCATTCTTACATAAAAACTGAAGTAACTATTGTGTTTTCTTATTTTGTGAACAGCATTTTTTTCAGTCATTCAAGCAATAGTTAAAATGATACATTATTGTATTATTTTTAACTTTTAAATTCTGAAGTAGATTTAGACATCCTGTATGCTCTTTTATTGACATTGATGTGGTATAATGGTATTGCAGAAAGTTACAGTATAAATGACCAGTTGTAATAATGGTGTGTATATTTATTTAGCATGTTCTGTTGTATTCTTCCTTTCATGTTGTTTAGTTATATAATGAAATACCATCACCAGATCTATTTGGCCTTCAGAAGTACATAATCTCACCCATAGTACTCAGTGCCTTTGGTTTCACACAGTCAAAGTGCTTCACATGAGTTCATAGGTTTATACGTGTTGACCACTAGAGCCTTTGTTTCTAACCATGCAGTCCAAATGTATCCCACAAATTATTGTGCCTTAGAGGTTATTTCAAGGGGTGTATGTTAGTTAGGGCATTATTTAATGGCTGCCTGTATCAGTCAGAGACAAAGGAGACATACCAGGGGTGAATTTCCAATTTCCCATCCACTGGTCCAAGTTGCGCTTGAATAGGGTTAGGGAAGGGCTCTGCTTCACGTGGATGGGAACCTATTCAAGGGAATTTGGATTCTCTGAGATAAATACCTATCCCTCCAACATATCCTATTTAAGTTGTGGGCAAAGTTTAAATCCTCAGATCTAGTAGTCCCGGTGCTGTTTGTTTTGCAGATATACAAAAGGTCCATTAGAGTGGGATCCAAGGATGCCTTGTATGCCAAGCATGAATTGCCTGTCAGCAGTTTGTAGGAAACAGAGTATAGAGGTAGGGCTTTGAGGCAATCTGCATAGGACAGTGTTTATGCCCTGTGTTCTTTTTTGTGAGGAACCTCTGTGGATATTCCAGTTGTTGCATGCACCTGTTCAGATACATACTGAAAGTGGGTGTTGTATTCAGTAATGGGTTTGATGATGGCTGAGTACAGTGATACATACCTCTCAACTGCACAGATTTTTGCAGAATGTCCAGATTTTTGCCAAATGTTTTTGGTCCATTTTTCACAAAATTGCAGTTTTCTGTCAAATTAATGGTAAATCATTAATGATTGAAGTTAGAAAATAATTACAGACATTTGAGTTTCAGACTTCATAAACTTCCTAAAATCCATGCTAATGGAAAACCTGTTATTCTATCAACTTTCTAAGTGTGTAAGAGTGATATTTAAAAATTGTCCCTATTTTTGTGCCTTTTCCCCACTTTTATGTATGGTTTTGTCCAGATTTCTTGCTCTAAAAAGTTGAGAGGTATGCAGTGATACAATGGCTTTTTTGGCTCTAGATGCCATACTCTTACTTATAAGTTGAGTGATGCAGAATGATTTTCTTACTACCTTAAACAGATGATGGTTTAAATCAAATTTACTGTATACATATGTCTCCAAATACCTGACAACTTTGTCTACTTTTAGGGGTGTATTAGCAATAAGGTAGTTCCCCTCTTAGTGGCCAGCTTACCAAAAAGTACCGTAATGCACTTCATGAAATTAAATTTTAGGCCATGGCTTTGGCAAGAGTCATTTGTCTGTGTTAAACCTTCCTGTAAGATGTTAGTATCTTGGGATGTTTCTATGATTGCTCGTAGCTTGCAATCATATGCAAACTTAGTGAGCAAGAGACCCATGACATTGGGCTTGACATCCAAAAATAGATGCTAAAGAGAAGTGGACCCAGAACAGAGCCCTTGGAGATGCCACCGGTGACCACCATATTTGTGGAGGTGGTCTTTCCAATCCTAACTTCTTGGGTCCTGTCTGTGAGCCAGCTGGCTATCCAGTGAGTTTCATAGGGGTTTATGCCTAATTCTATGAGTTCCTTTACATAGCCCAAGTGGAGAATTGTCATATGTCTTATCTAGGTCAAGGTAGACAGTATCCACCATTTTGCCCTCATCCATTGCCTTGGTGACTTTCTGAAAGAAGTTCACCAGGTTCAGGAAGCATGACCTGCCTTTGACAAAACCGGACTGGGTTGGGTCCAGTATCTGAAATTTTCCTATGTTATTGTTAATGATTTCTATGGTAATTCTTTCCATGGCTTTACATATAAGACTAGTCAGACAAATGGGTCTGTAGTTCTTGGGATTCATTTATGGTCTTCCCTAGTGCAGTGGGATGACTGCTGCCATCTTCCATTTGTATGGTATGAAGCCTGTGCAGAGGCTATGGTTGAACAGTGACACCAGTGGCCCTGATAGGTCATATTTCAGGCTATTTAGGAGGCTTCCTGGTATATTATTGGGGTTCACTGAAGTTGTATTTTTGGCCTTAGAGAGCAAATCTAAGATCTGCTGCCTGCTGATAGTTGGAGGATTATGTTAGATAGTATTTCCTGGGACTGTTGGGGGGGGGGGGGGTAAAAGTTGGTGCTGAATTTGCCATCCAGAAGATTTGCTATGCCTTCCTGTCTGTGAAGGTGGTTTCACTTACCAGCAGTTAGGCACACTGTTGTGTACCGCATTTGAGGTTTTGGACATAGCTAAAGAGGGCCTTATGGTTGGCCTTAGCCTGTGGTGCTATCTTTACCTGACAAATTTGCTTTGTTGGATTTAAGTAGTCTATTCAGTTTGATGAGAGAGTTTTTATCCTTTTTGGAGTTACACTTTCTTATTTTAGCTAGGACTTAATTTTTTGTTTTACAACCTGTTTAATTTTAGATTCCACCAGGATAGTTTGTTTTTTGAGCTAGTTGTTGGCTTACTTCTGTGAGACACAGCAGCCTTTATGGAGTCATTGATATGGTTGTACAGAGCTTCTCTGAATAATTCCATATAGGCTGCTGTGTTATCTGGGTTTGGAGGGGCTTGAAATTTTGACAGGTTATCACTTAATAAAAGGTAGTGTACTGAAGTTGAAGGTGGCTCGTTTGGCATAAGCATGTGAACCATAACCCTGTCTCTGCCCTGCTCATACCAGACTTGTGATCAACAAAATGGCCACTTTGTGGCATATCAGCAAACGGGGAATACAGGTTAGGTTTGCAAATATGGACCTAGGGCTAGAAAATGCCACTGTGTACATCAGTGCTTCTGTATTCTAGTAAAGTCCAAAATTTGGCTGCATTTCCTAAGCAGACTGTCATGTAACAAGTGACCTAGACTCATCATTTATTACTTCACTCGTGGGAATCACTGCAGTATGGGTACTCCAGTTAAATCCGTCATTTTCAGCTTCACAGCCAGTAATATTTTACTTTTATCACCTATTAACAGACTCCTTTTTCATTGTTTTGTCTTTCTAGTCCTTGAAGTTGTTTCTAGATTTATACTGATTAAGTGAACAGCTACTCAATTGTAGCCATGCTACTCGCATAAAAAGCTTCCTGAAATTGTTGCATTCACTGCTGTGATCTCCTTGCTCCAGCACACTGAAAGTACACCATGGAGGTAAAAAAAAATCACTGCCATTAGTTTTTTCAGGCTACCCATTCACAGATAATGGTATCTTGCAGACACTGTGTTCAGGGATTGCCAGTGCCATGACATAGAGAGATAAATCACTGACTTCAAAGCAAGTGACCCCGGTTTGATTAGTGTCCCTGTTCTCTTGGGCAGCATTATGGAAGGATGAGCATGCCCATTCTGGGTCGGGAGGAGGGAGAGGCATGTGAATGAGATCATACAAAGTAATTAGGAAAAACAGTTAGGAAAAACACTCCTGGTGTGTGATGTGGACCTCTGATGCCTTGATTTCGTAGCCAGATCTGGCCCTTATTTGAGTAAGTCTTGGGGAGGCCAGTAAGAATATGAAGACCCAGCAAATGATGAGAGACACTAGGATGTGTTGTTGGCAATAGAGACAGGCGTCAGGGGTTCATAGAACAACGTACAGCCTTAAACATTTTAGCTTCTGGAAATCTAATCATTCTGCATTTATTTTTCAGAGCACTTCCAGACTTTTATGTCCTCTTTCTCTGTAACTTAGGATTTTACATTGATCTTTCCCTTGATTCTCACATATCATCTTGTCATACGGAAGCTGGTTGCAAAACAATTGCATCCTTATTTTGCCTGTCTGAGGCTGCTGATTTTATGGTCTTTTTCCAGTGCTGCTGCTACCTTCAAAGAATGCACTGTGATTCAGAAGGCAACATCTCCCCTTAATAAACCCATACTGCCAAACAAAAGTAGTTTCCTTGTATTATTTTTGATTAAGTTCTATTGTGGCTGTCACAGTGCTTTACATTGAATGTGTGGCAAATTCATTAATGTAAAATTGTTTGGGATTGATATCAACTGCACTCCCTTTTCTGAAATGAAAGTGAATATAGCTTATTGCCATAGATCAGAATGTGCCCAAAAGCTAACATTTTGATCTGATGTTGTATTTTCCATCCATCCCTCAATGTATGAGTCTCAGATCTGTTCTTTGATCTGGCCTTGGCCAATTCCAAGCTTTGAATCTGGAGCTCAGGCTGTTCCCCCTACCCATAATCCCCTTTGTAAGGAATGAGCTACCTCAGATCTCGTTTGCCACAATCAGCACTTGATGGGTCTTGGTGCTCAGGAGTGGTTTTTTTGGTTACAAACAGAAAATTATTAGATAAGTATTTTATCTTTTTTGATCTCCTTCTCCTAATTTTTACTCTACAGTTTCTTCCCCCTGTTCATGTCTTTCTAGCTTTTTCATATGTAAAGTTAAAAAAAATTAGTAGTATTTAAGTTATGGAATCTTACCTAAGAGTATAGACTTTCTGGCCATTTAGACTGCCCTCTCTCCTCTTCTTTTCTGCCTTTTATTTTTGGCAGGACAGGATGGCTGATAAACCCTCTGGTCTTAAAAAAGTGTGTGGCTTGATCCCACAAACTATCTAAATCAGATGTATATGAGAAGTGCATTTACTTCCTAGGGACTTCTAATCTTGATGCTGCCTGTTCTATCTGCGAGACTTTTAGTCAATGAGATGTCTTAGAGAGACGGAACAAGTTGATTTTAAAGGGTCTCCTACAGCTCATCAAAAGAGAGAAGCCCTCTTCAGGATCGGGGAAGTCTGCGGCTGCTTCTTCTTCCTCTTTTGCTTCTTTATTATCAAAAAAGCCTGATAAATCTAAAGACAAACACTGAGAGAGAGAGATAAAGGCAGAAAGAAAAATTAAAGTCTACAAAAATAGATTTCTGGATCCAGCACCCTCGTAAGCTCCAGCATCTAAGTTCTCCAGACTTTTTGGAGTCCCACACACTTATCAGATCATCAGATCCATGACTCCACTTCAGTTTTCCCCAGATCCTATCTCCCCCAGGGTCTGGCCTCCAATCCTGCAGGTTTGACCATGCTATCCTTCAAGACTTCCTCCTACTTCATCT
Organism: Protopterus annectens; assembly: GCF_019279795.1. NCBI lineage: Eukaryota > Metazoa > Chordata > Ceratodontiformes > Protopteridae > Protopterus > Protopterus annectens. Next base: position 1,364,925,147 of record NC_056725.1, read on the forward strand.
CTGAAGTCAGCTATGTCTTCTCGGAGCCTCACTGAAGCAGACATGGACAGGATGATGAGGTGTTTCCTTTGGACCCAAATCCAGTTGGGGGTACTCCCAACTTTGACCACCATCATTCCAGAAGAAGTGTTTCTTCCCTCACTGTGCAATGGCTACTTCATTGATTCAGCCACTCAGATTGGAACCCTTGGATCTGATTCTTGCCCAGGGCGGAGCTACATCAGAGCCAAGGCTTCATACTTCTTTAACTCTGACAAGATGGGATCAGATCTGAGATCTTGGAATCATTTCCTTCATCTAGGGGCACCAGAACTTAATAGTTCAGCTCCAGTGACAACCTGGGATCTATCCAAATGGCTTCTAAAGTTGAGCCATCCTTGAGAGTTTTATCTCCAACAGCAGTGGACCCAAGATCCATATCAAGCTCAGCTTTCAAAGCTTTTACGAGAGTAAACTCTCATCCTAGATAGAGATCTTCTTTTTCAGAGCTATATCCAACCCTCCCTCATAGGATTTCCGAGGGCCTGCAGCCTGTTGCCCTAGCTCTGTCAGGACAGCCAGTTCCTGAGAGCCTCAACTCTGTTCTCCCAGGGGAGATGACATCTTTTTCTGAGTCCTCCCCTCAACAACCCACAGAGGATGTTCACAGGAAACATAAGCGTCAGAGGAGACATTTGGATTCCCCCAAGGAATCCTTGACCACTGACTTTGATTTTGATGAGGGAGAAAGTTCTCCCAGATACCCCCCTTGAGGATGTCTTGTTCAAAGAGCTTCTCGAACTTCTTAGAGAGAAAGGAGTTTGGTCCTCCCAAACACCTTCTCTGAAGGAATCAGTTTTTTCTTAAGGCTTTCAGTTCTGGCCCATCTACTTCTTGGGTGGTCCCCCCAGCTGACAAGATAATTGACTTGATCTCCTGCCAGGCATGGAAGTAACCAGACACAGTGGAACCTATCCCCAAAAACAAAAACCCTGAAAAGTTTTTGGTTGCACCCAAAGACTGTCCCCATTGGAGCAAGGGTCCCCTGGTATATTCTACTGCAGTGGATGCAGCCAGTAAGAAGGAGCTCACAGAAAAAAGTTGTTTTGTCCATCCACTGAACAGAGTCATGTGTATTGGACAGATTCAGGAAGCATGTCTGTGCCTCATCTTCTTTTTCAGTGAGAGCGCTTAATTACTTGTCACATTTCACTTGTTTCCACAGAGATTCCACAGAGATTTGACAAAGGAAATCACTAAATCTGATGTTAATCTTCTTAACATGAAGGAAGGGAATGAAATAGCCTTTGGTTATTATCCTCTGCACTCATATTTTTTGAGTGATTGATGTCTAGGTTGCTGGTTGCAGGGACAGGTGCTCCAGACTGCCTCCAGAGTGCAACAGTCAGGCAACTGTTCAGGTGCGTTGGAAAGGATTCTTTGAGAAAGGACCCCTGAAGCCTTAGTTTTGTGGACCATCTCTACCCCTTGGGCAATTCCCACAATAAGAGTTTCTCCCTCTCCTTTTGACTTGGGGAGCTCTTTGCCCAGAAGTGTCAGATGCAAAGCCCTAGGATTAAAGAAATCAAATTCTCTTTCCTTCCTTCTGATTTCTGGAGAAGGTCCTTTGAGCGGTAGAAATTTGATCCATACAGCAGATAGGGATTTGCCATCCTTCTCACTTCTTGAGATAATCTCTTTTACTTTGGGACTAAAAGTTGATCTATCATATAGGGAATTGATGAAGAACATCTTGAAATGCTCCATGAGATCGCAAAGCTACACCCAGACATGTCTTCTTATGGAAATGTCCATGCCAACTGCTCTAGACGCACCCTCTGTGGTATTAGAGATAAGGGGCATAGAGGCATTAGATACTGACTGTAGTCTACCCAATTGTGAATCAATGGATTTTCTATGATCTGCAGTCAGAGGCCCCTGGGAGAAAAAAAAAGAAGTTATGTCTTACCATAATGTTCCATCTGTATTGTTCATCTTCTTTCATTCATCACTGATGGGTTCAGTTCCGTGCCCTCGGAACCGAGTCGGCCTATTACCAAGCTCGCACCAGCCAAAAAAACTCTCGAGCTAAGTCTCTACCCAGAATGCCCTTCTCTCTGTTACCTCAGATTGAGTTTGCAAAGAAAGGAAATAAAGCTGAGACCACTTCTACACAAGTACCCTAGTGCACCACTTAGACCCAAAGCATCCCACAGGAGCATTTGGAGGGGGAAGGAGAGTGGGAACTGATGAATGAAAGAAGATAAACAACACAGATGGAACATTATGGTAATACATAACTTCTTTATTTGGATGTTAATCTTCTTTCCATTCATCACTGATGGGACAGAATCCCATGCTACCTTGAGGTCCATGGGTGGCCCTTATGGAAGAACATTCCTGAGTGCCATTGAGCTGAAGGCAGCTCTCCCCCTGGAGACCAGGTCCAATTTGTAATGAATGATAAAGGTATGAGGCTTAGCCCAAGTAGCTGCTGTGCAGATATCATCCATGGATGCCCTGGAATGGAATGCTATAGAAGTTGCCATAGCTCTAGTGGAGTGGGGTTTAACTTTTGGCATGGATTCATTATGGAGGGAATAGGTGACGTGTATGCAGTCTCTTAGCCATTTTGATAATGTAACCTTAGAAACAGCCTCTCCCATTTTGGGTCCCGCAAAGGAGACGAAAAGCTGTTCAGATTTACGGATAGGTTTGGTCCTGTCTAGGTAAAATCGTAATTGTCTATGTACATCTTAGGTGTGAAGGCAATACTCTCCTCTATTGGCAAAATTCAGAAAGAACACTGGTAATTCAATGGACTGGTTAATAGAAAATTCAGAAACAACTTTGGGAAGAAAGGATGGGTTTGTTCGAAGTGACACTCTGTCTTTATGAAAGACCAGATAGAACCTCTTGATACACAATGCCTGCAGCTCCGAAACTCTTCTGGCAGAGGTAATGGCTACCAGGAACAAAGATTTCCAAGACAAAAAGTTGAGGTCACACTTAGCAGCTGGCTCAAAGGGCTTTTGAGTCAAAGACTGGAGGACTAAAGTGAGGTTCCATGGTACTACGGGCTGTCTGAGAGGAGGCCTGAGATGAGAGGTCCCTTTGAGGAAAGCCTTGCAGGGGCATAACGAAATAAGAGGGGTACCATCGATACCATTGTGGAATTTGGAAATTGCTGCTAGATGTACACGTACTGTAGAGGCAGAGCCTCCATTATCAAAAAACTTACCCAAATATTGAAGCACTGCAGTAACTGGAGAAGAATATGGGTCTAGCATGTTATCCTTGGACAAAATGGAAAACTTTTTCCATTTATCCTGATATAGTCTTCTGGTGGATGGTTTGTGAGAGGCCAGAATGATGTCTCGAACAGGTGAGGAGAGATTAGCCTGCCTGGCAACTAGCGTAAGTGGAGAAACCAAGCTGTCAGCTTAGGAGTGGACAGGTTCGGGTGACTCAGCCCTTGGGGGTGAGTGATCAGATCTGGTAAGGGTCCAGAATCCAAGGCAGGGATACTAGGTGAGGCCGGAGAAAGGAGAACCAAACTTGTTGAGACCAAAATGGGGCTATGAGGATCAACTTGCATCTCAACCAAAGAGCTTTCTTTAGAAATTGTGGGATCAGAGGAAGGAGAGGATAGGCATAGAGAAGTCCCATGGGCCAATCATGGATTAGAGCACCGCTCAGTGACTCTCCCTCTGGGGGAAGTAGGGCGAAGTAGTTGCTGCACTTGGGTGTTTGATGAGGAGGCAAAAAGATCGCAGCAAGGCTGGCCCCAGTGGCTGAAGATTACAGATGCCACCTCGGGTTGAGGGACCACTTGTGGGGCATGAGGATGCATCTGCTCAGTTTGTCTGCAATCATGTTGGTGCTCCCTAGGATATGCGTTGCTATCAGAAAGTGGTTGGAAGCTATTGCCCACTGCCACATTCTCATGGCTTCTGAACAAAGGGGGTAGGACTTGGTTCCTCCTTGCTTGTTGATGTACCAGACCACTGACATATTATCTGACTGGATTGCAATTGTCCTGGATGGGAGAGGCGCATGGAATGCCTGCAATGCTAACAGCACGGCTCTCAGTTCTAGGACACTGATATGCAGGTGGGCCTCTGAGGTAGACCATGTGCCTTGGACAGTCTTTCCCTGAAAATGGCCCCCCCACCCGATTAGGGAAGCATCCGTGGTCACAATGGCTGTGGGCTGGGAGGGTTGAAAAGGACAGCTCCAAAGATCTACGTTTGGCCTCATCCACCAAAGCAGGTCCTGCTTGCAGGAGTTGGTTATTTGAATCTTGTAATCCAGGGGATGACAGTTTGGGAACCACTGACACAGAAGGAGCCACTGCAAAATTCGCATATGTAGCTTTGCTAGAGGCACTATTGGAATTGATGCAGCCATAGAACTTAGGACCTGGAGAACTTGTCTTGCAGGGACTGATGCCTGAGAAAGAATCACTCGGATTTGAAGCCTCAATCGATGGAGTCTGTGAAGAGGGAGTGAAACCAGACAGGACTGAGTAATGAACACTGCTGCAATGAACTCTATTTGTTGTGTAGGGATAAGATTTGATTTCTCCCAGCGTATCGTTATTCCCAACAATTTTGCCAGAGAGACAGTATGTTGTAGCGTAGTTACCAGAAGATGCTTGGTGGGGGCGGTAAGAAGCCAGTCGTCTAGATATGGAAACACCCAGAATCCTTTTTGTCTCAAGTGAGCTGTTACCACTGCCATGCATTTCATGAACACTCTGGGGCTGAAGAGAGACTGAACGGCAGGGCACGGAAGTGGTAATGACTGGCTCCTAGCCAGAAGCGAAGCAGACTCCTGGAGCGTTTGTCCATCTTGATGTGGTAATATGCATCCCGGAGATCTATAGAGCACATCAAATCGCCTTCACTTAAAAAGGGAAGGATGGACTGAGCCGTGACCATCTGGAATTTGGTTTGGGTGACAGACTTGTTTAAGCTGCTTAGATCCAAAATGGGTCTCCAGTCCCCTGTCGTTTTTTGGCACCAAAAAGAATCTCGAGTAAAATCCGGATCCACGCTGGTCTGGTGGGACTGGTTGGATGACACTTTTTTGAGATGGCTTTATAAACTCTGAAGCTGCTGTTTCCCTTTGACTGGGTGGAACGTCTGGAAGTTTTCTTGGAAATCTTGGCTGATGAAAGGGGGATGGTGTAACCTCTGGTGATAATATTCTGCACCCAACGATCGGTGGTGATAGAGTGCCAGGCAGCTTGGTGCAGAGATAAACCACCCCCCCCGACTGCTCCCAGAGGTAAGCACTCAGGCCACCCCTCAGGAGCGCTGATAAGGCTGTCCAGAGAGAGAGTCCCTGGAGCCTTGGTTGCGAGGACCCCCTCTGCCTCTATAGGGGCATCTTCCAGAATTGTTATCCCCTCTGCCTCTGGGAGTATCATCACCATGTGTGGCACAGAAAGGACCTTTAGATTTCTTATGCCAAATTTTCCCACTCCTCTGATTCCTGGAGAAGGTACATTGAGGGTTGGAAAACTGTAGGCCTACAGCAGACAGGGTTTTTCCTTCTTGCTCGCACCTGGCTAGCATGTCCTTCACTTTGGAGCCAAAGAGGGATGAAGCTTCAATGGGAGCATTCAGAAATGGAAGACTTGAAGGGATCCGTGAGGTCACAGATACGCATCCAGGCATGACGTCTCATAACAATGCCCGAACCCACTGTTCTACCTACCCCTTTGGTCGTGTGTGAGAGTAACCTCATGGACGAGTTGGATATAGATTCCAGGGTTGCTAGCTGCGAGGCCACTTTGTCCCTGACCTTGTCAGACAACTATCCTGCGAGTGTCCCAGAGAGTTCAGAGATCAAGTCCTTCTGGAGCCTCGTAAAATGTGCCAAATAATTCAGGGACTGTATAGCAAAGATCCCTGATGCCAATCATGCTTCCCAAGTCTGTCGACTGCCCAGGACTCCCTGTTGGGCGTGTAGACAGTGGGACTTTCCTCAGCCAAGTCCTTTTTCGTGGCCACTGCCACCACCATAGCATCAGCTGGTAACCCTTTGGACCAGTGCAGATTCTCAACAGGAGGGGACAGAATTTTGTCTGGTCTCCGGGGGATCACCTCAATGGAATCAGGGTTCTTCCATGCACGCTGCACAATGAGCTCGTCAGCAGGCGGGGGTCACCCAAGAGGTAGACGGAGGCACGAAAAGCCTGCTGGAACATGGACTCCTCAGATGAAGGGTTGGAGGGCTTCAAGTCACCTCTCTGTTTTAACATCTCCAGGATGTCTCCGAAGGAGAGATCATCAGGTGGTGACCGTTGGGACCCTTCACCATCATTGTAGTCAGTGTCTTCCATTAAGCAGTCCTCAGGCGAGTCCACGTGCTTCCTCTTGCACGTCTTCTTTTGAGGGAGCTCATCAGTGGGGGCCTCTGAGGAGAACTTGGAAGAGTGGGTACCCTGAACAGTGGTGTTCTGCAGCTTCTCTGCCCGGTGTTCTGGGGGTGGTGGTCTGTTACAGCTGCAGCTCAGGGGGCAAAAACTGGGATTCCGACATCATAGGAGTGCTACCAGAAGCAAGAGCCCTCTCCATCGTGCAGAAGGCAGACCCGCCAGAAAAGGGATGGGAGCCCGGAACAACCCCGCTCCGACGTCCCTCCCCCATGGGTGGAGCCTCAAGCAAGATCGGCATGGACGCAGCCATCAGCGCCAAGGAGGGAACAGAGGAGAAAGTCGGCACCGTACCCCTGGCCGACACGCCCGTCCCCCAATCTCCAGACTGAGGAAGGATCGGTTCGGCGGGAACTGAAGACCAAAGGGACAAACTCGGAGCCGGAGTGAGGTGGACAGTAGGTGCCGAGGTGATGGGTTCCAAGAAGGATGTCGGAACAGAAGGCTTCGGAACCGAGATGGTCGAAGGAGGAGTGTAAGATGGAGTCTGTGGATAAGGCAACCCAAGTCCAGCAGGTGGATGAGTTTTAGAAAGTGAAGGAATCCCCCTGGCTACCAACAGCTGATCCACAAAAGATGCACCACGTCGTGTTCCGAAAGGCTCCAGCTGGAGCTAGTGTATACTCCAGACGGGGAGTCAGGATGTTTGAAAAATGGGCTACACGCTTGGCCCAGAAATGGGTCTACTGAGGGAGAGTATCAGGTGTGTGGTGCAAGGTCTGCTGGCACCAAAGTCTTTAGTTTCGAGACCGGAAGCAAAGGGGTCAGATCCAGTGAGGTCGGTACAACGCTCAATGCTGAAGTATCACTCGGAGCAGAAACGGTCGGTTCCAAAATGGAATCTGAAATCGAAGTTGAAGGTGCACCCTGAGCCGAAGTAGTTACAGGTGCCGAAGTCGAAATAGGCATAGTAAGATCTATGATCAGTGCCGGAGGCAGGGCCTGTGCCAATACAGGCATTGGTATCAAAGGTTTTGAGCCGGCTGCTGATGATAACTTGGGGACCTTAGATTTCCCAGGTTTACTCTGATCACCTGATGGTAAAGAAGGAACAGAATGGGATCTCTTTTTGTCCTTAGAAAGAGGGGTTGAGACCTCCATCACAGAAATGGCCTCTGAGAAGGGGACTTGAGTAACCCCTTCAGAATGAGTTTATTTTTGTGCTCATTAAGAGTTCGTTGGTTGAAACTTTGACAAATATCACATGGAGACTGCACCAAAAGGTGGGCCACTCCCAAACAGTATACATAGTCATCATGCAAGTCACTGTTAGGTAACAACTAACTGTATAATCCAACAATAATGAAGTCACTCAGTTCAAAAATCAAAAGAAAATCACAAGACAAAATATCAATACTACATCACACTGTAAAAGAGTAGAAAGGGAAACACCTAAATAAAGATAAAGGCTAACATGTTAAGCAAGAGAAAACATTACCAGTTATGGTATTGAAGACATACCACAAGGGTAAGGGAAAAGGCCGTACCAACAATGGTACTTTAAGTTTACCAATGGTAACAATGGGTAGAGTGGAAAATATATGGTTAGACTGAAGAAAAAACACTAGTAATACCAAAGGTTTAGTAAAATATGAAGATATCCAATAACCTTTACACAAACATCAAAACAGATTTTACTTAGCTGAGAGCTCGCTGAAATGTGGCTATGCGGCAAACAAGATCTGAGGTAACAGGGAGAAGGGCGTTCTGGGTACAGACTTAGTTCAACAGTTTTTTTGGCAGGTGCGAGCCGACTTGGTTCTGAGGGCTCGGAACTGAACCCATCAGTGATGAATGGAAAGAAGATGAACAATACAGATGGAACATTATGGTAAGACATAACTTCTTTGTTTTTCTCCCAGGGGCCTCTGACTGCAGATCATAGAAAATCCATTGATTCACAATTGGGTAGACTACAGTCCATATCTAATGCCTCTATGCCCCTTATCTCTAATACCGCAGAGGGTGCGTCTAGAGCAGTTGGCATGGACATTTCCATAAGAAGACATGTCTGGGTGTAGCTTTGCGATCTCATGGAGCATTTCAAGATGTCCTTCATCAATTCCCTATATGATAGATCAACTTTTAGTCCCAAAGTGAAAGAGATTATCTCAAGAAGTGAGAAGGATGGCAAATCCCTATCTGCTGTATGGATCAAATTTTCTACTGCTCAAAGGACCTTCTCCAGAAATCAGAAGGAAGGAAAGAGAATTTGATTTCTTTAATCCTAGGGCTTTGCATCTGACACTTCTGGACAAAGTGCTCCCCAAGTCAAAAGGAGAGGGAGAAACTCTTATTGTGGGAATTGCCCAAGGGGCAGAGATGGTCCACAAAATTAAGGCTTCAGGGGTCCTTTCTCAAAGAATCCTTTCCAACGCACCTGAACAGTTGCCCGACTGTTGCACTCTGGAGGCAGTCTGGAGCACCTGTCCCTGCAACCAGCAACCTAGACATCAATCACTCAAAAAATATGAGTGCAGAGGATAATAACCAAAGGCTATTTCGTTCCCTTCCTTCATGCCCCAAAAGAATTCCTGATATACTACCCTCACAAAATGAAGAAGCCACTTCAGAAGTAAGGAAGCTTAAATAAAATCGAGTCATTCAAGATGTCCCTCCATACCAGAGCAGAGCCAGAATTTACTCAGAATTCTTTTTAGTGCCAAAAAAAACTGGACACCTAAAGCCAATTTTGGACCCGAGTCACTTGAATAAGTTTGTGAAGCAAATAAATTTCAGGATGGCCACGGTTCCTTCCATTCTTCCATTACTAAGGAAGAATGATTGGATGTGCTCAGTAGATGTTCATGATGCATACTACCACATAAAGATGGACAGATGCTCCAGAAAATACCTTTGCTTCTGGCTGGGAGACAGTCATTATCAATTCAGAGCTCTGCCCATTAGTCTCACCAGAGTCCTCCAGGTGTTTACCAAGTGTATGTCAGTAATGGTAGCTCATCTGCAACTGCAGGGTTTCCAGGTATTCCTGTATTTGGATGGCTGGCTCATCACCACCCCTTCCAGGAATCTACTAGTTCAGCCCACAGACTCTTTGCTTCAACTGTGCATTTACTTGGGGATTATAGTGAATCTAGAAAAGTCGAGCCTGCAACCAGTCCAGTCTTGGGAATTCATCGGAGCATTTTTGGACACAAGACTTCAAATATTAAAGCTCTCCCAAATAAGAGTTACATCCCTTCGTCAGCAATCCCAAGAAGTCTTATCTCCCAAGAAGCCACCAGTGAGACAAATTCTGTCTTCTAGGCACCTTGGCAGCCACTGTTACACTAGTGCTGCTAGCCAGATTCTGCATGTGAGTTCTTCAATGGATCCTGGTAGTTCAGTGATCAATAGAAAATAACCCATGTCTGTTCTAATGATTCTAATGAACATTTGCAGAGCTCACATACAATACAATAGTGCCTACAGTCTCTGCATTTTCAGCAGAGATGGCCTTTCATTCTCCCCCCCCCCCCAGTTAACAGTGACTAGATGCTTCACAACTGGAAGGGTGGGGGCAAACTTTATGGGAGAGAAAGCACAAGGCACATGATCCCAAACAGAGGCCACTTTTCACATCAATATGTTGGAGATGAGAGAGCAGCCTTCCTAGTGTTGCGGGCCTTTCAGGACTCTCTCTCTTTGGATGTGATATCTATTCAGACAGACAACATGGCAGTGGTCTTGCGCATAAGCAAGTAGGGAGGAACCAGCTTTTACCTCTTCTGTCAAGAGGCCATGAGAGTGCAATAGTAGGCAATATCCTCTCACCACTTTCTAATAGAAATGCGTATCCCAGGGAGATCCAGTATACTTGCGGGACTGAGCAGATTCATCCTGTTCTTTCATGAGTGGTCCCTCAATCCTTTAGCAACAGATCAGATTTTCAGCCAATGGGGCCAACCTTTTTGCAACCTCTTCACCTCTTCCCACACCAAGTGCAGCAAGTTTTTCGCTCCAATTCCCTGAGAGGGGGAGTCACACAGAGATGCTGTAATGCACCCTTGGCATGTGTCTGCTTTATGCCTTTTCTCTGATGTCCTTAATTCCCAAGTTTCTACAAAGGCATCTGTCATGTGGGTTACAGTCATCCCAGAAGCCCTTTATTGGCCTCAACAAGTGTGGTTTCACTTCCTCTGGCCTCATCTAGTTCTCCCTCCCTGGATGCCGGGCTCGGGCACAGATCTTCCGACTCACCCATACATTCAGATCCCCTAAATGACAACATGGTTCTCTATAATTCCAATGATCATTCTGCAGTCCAACATTTCATCTTCAGTTGTTCACATTTTGTCTTCCTCCCCAAAGCCCTCTACTAGGAAACTTTATAATATCAAATGGAAAAGGTTTTCTGTTTGGGCGATTGAAAAGAATATTAATCCTTTCTCAGCCCTTTTTCCGGGTATTTTGGACTTCCATGCATATCTCTTCCAATGTGTAGAAAGCTATTCCACAATCAAGGCACAGTTAGCTGCTGTTTCTTTCTTTAATATAGGTGCAATCCATACCCCCTTCGCATCTCTTAGATTATCCAAGCCTTTCCTCTAAGGTACCTTTTTACTACACCCTTCGCTCATAGAACCAGTCCCTCCATGGGATGCTACTGTTGTGCTACAGGCTTTGACTAGGCTCCCATTCAAACTTGGTTCTAAGATTGACTTAAACTTTTTATCATATAAAATTTTATTTCTGATGGCGATCACCTTTGCCAGTAGAATTTTTGAGCTCCATGCCCTTTCTTCAAAACCTTTCTACCTAATTTTTTTCACTAGGACAGTGTTATTGAGAACCAGCCCCTCTTTCCTTCCTAAGGTGTCTTCTGAATCATCTGTAAATCAGTCAATTAATATTTCAGTGTTCTTCCCAACTTTTTCAAACAAAGGTGAATATATTTTGCATTTGATTGATGTCCATCATCAGCTGCAGTTTTATTTACATCAGCTGAAACCTTTCAGAAAAACAGAACAGTTAACTGTGTCCTTTTCTTCAGATGAAGTGGGAAAGTCAGTCTCCAAAGTCACCCATTCCTTAGGTTCATAGGATGATACTAGGCTATTGGCCCAGAGGCACTTATAAGCCTAGCCAGGAATTTCGCCCATGTTCCCTCAAAGTCAGCACCTGTTTTCCCTGTCCAGCAGGGACACAGGTGGGATCCTAGGGTTTAGTTTCTGTTTCCCATCCAGTCATACAGGTTCCATCTGTCTCTCATTCTGCATCTCTTTCATTTATCAAGAAAGAGGACTGGCACTCCAAGGGCTCATTCCACCACATCTGTGTACTCACCATAACGATAGATCTGTATTGTCTGTTTCTGTCCTTCCTTAACTGTCCTCCAACCACTCTCCTCCTAATCTTTTTCTTAATTATATTTCCTTTCTTAGATGGTTCTACCTGACCTCTCCATGGCTACCGAAGTTTGTGCCTTTCTCTTTCATTCTCTGCATTAACCATTCAGTGGTTAGGTTACTTATGTTATTTGTCTACTGATACCCTTTTTTATTAGTGGGCAAACTCAATCTGAGGTAGCTTATTAAGAGATTATGAGTAGGAGAAAAGCCTGAGTACCAGATGCAAAGCTTGCAACTGGCTGAGGCAGGATCCAAGATCACATCCAAGATGCAAACAGACAGCTGTTGTTATGGTGAGTTAATTTTAACATGGTTAGTTAGAGGTTTAATAGGAAAATCCCAGGTATGATTTCTGATTCCACTGAACTTGAGTTTCTAGTTTTCTTTGTGATAGCAGTTATCCTATTTGTAATTATAAAAAGGACATCTTCCCTTTTGTCTGTAGCACTTTTACATATGTTTTTGCTTTTTGTGAAGTCTACACAAAATATTTCTGCAAGTATTTTCACTATGTCCTGCAGGTGGGTGATCTCTTCATTGTATATCACTTTGAATTATAGTTTCTTGCTTGTGCTATATATAGGAACCATAACTGTGTAGCTCTGAAATATCCCTTCAAACATGGTAATCCCAAACCACTTTGTTCTGTTGGAAGAATCAACTTATCCCACTTGACTCTTGCCCTCTTCCCCTCCCAGATGAAGTCCTTCAACTCTTTAGTAATTGTTATCCACATCTTCTTCTCTGGTTGATAAAAAAATGCCTGAACTGTGTATAAAACTAAAGGGACTAAAAACATTTTCACTCACATATCCATGAAACATTCCATTTTCTCAGTTTTTGTATTATCTATTGTTTAGTCTCTTCCTGCATATCCTTAGCTGCCGCAGCAGAATCCTTTTTAACACATGCTCCTACGTATTTAATTTTATCATGTCCCCATAAATATGGGTATTGCTGAACCAATTTATGTGTGGGTACATAGTTTACAGCTATTGCTCTTGCTTTATCTTCATTAATTTTGTATCCTGAAAAGACTTGAACCTGTCTCAGAATGTTCCACAACACTAAAACTTTCTTTTCTGGTTTCATCAGGTACAAAATAATATCATCTGCAAATAAAGCCAACTTTTCTTGATTACCATACCAATTATATCCTTGAATTTCTGGGTCCTTATTTTCTTTGCCAGTGGTTGTAAATGTAACACAAATAAGCAAAGGGGAAAAAGAGACACCCCTGCCCTGGTTTCTCTTTTCAAACAACTTATCAGAGAGGAACCCCCCACACACACACACACTTTAAATTTCACCTCCGATCCCTCACATATTCTCTGATTAACCTTATTATTGTGTCAAGGAATGCAAATGCTTTCATTGCCCACTCATAAAATCCCAGCTTACTATATGGAATGTTTCTCCGCTTCAAGACCAATCAACAACAGTGGTACTTTCTTACATTCTGTTTCCCTCTGGATCATCATTGTTTTATTAATGTTGTCAAATGTTTGCCTCCCCTCCCAAAAAACACATTGTTCCATATCTGTCAATTTTGGCAAAATGTTTACATTCTTTAGACGTTAGAGACATAAATACTTTATAGCCATAGTTTAGAATTGAAATGAGTCTATAGGAAGCTGGATCTGATGGGTCTTTACCATCTTTAGATATTACAGCCACCACAGCTCTCTTCCAGGATGTTGGTGTTTCTACTTATTTTAAAATATTTTAAACAACTCCTTCCAGATCTTTATCACTTTCTTCCCTCCTAACTTCCAAACTTCCGTAGGAATGCCATCTGTTACTGGAGACTTTCCTTTAGATTGGTTGTACCTCACCATTTTATCTCATCTCCTATCCTGTTAATAATTGTGCCTCATCTACCTCTAATGTTGGTGCATTTAATTCCTCCATAAATATTTCCATTTGTACTTTTTATTGATTTCCACTTTTCTCTGCTTTATACATATTTTCGTAAAATTTCTGAAATATTTCTAATACCTCTACAGGATCTCTGTTTATTTTCCTTGTTATAGGCTCCATAAACTTGGCAACACCCCTTTCTACTTTCTGTTGCCTAAGCCGTTGTGTTAAAAGCTTTTGTGCTCTGAAATTCTCAAAAAAAAACAGTTGCTTAACAGCAATCTAAGATGAGAAATTACTCCTGTACACTAAAATAAAAATAAACTACCAGCCACAATCTGTTGAAACTGAACAATAAAACTCTTTACTTGAAATAAAATTGAACAATGCACTTTGCACAAGCAAAAATAAAACAAAGGATTTAAACAGAGATATGGCATTTAGTAAAACAATGTTGACAAATATTTAGTTCTACTAAGCACTACCCAAAAGATTTACTGTATTCTGTCTTCCTTGGAGCCCTTGGTTCCGACTACTCTGGCGTAGACTGCTTTGGTTCCAGTAGCTTCCTCATCTTCGGTTCTGAGAGTTGTCTTGAGTTCCTCCAAGCCTTCGGCACCGGAGGTCTCCTGGGGGTCATGATTCTCTGGTCGGGTCTGAAGGGCGTGGATCAATTTCTTTTCACCTGGAACCATCCATGTCCCTCGGCACCTAGGTCTTTGTAAGATTGACCCATGGTTCTGTTCCAGAGGCTGCCTCCTCGGTGCGGGATGTGACCCTCGGTTCTCAAGGAGTCTGTTTCGGTTCTGGGCTCCCATCCCTCTATGGTGGGGCCAGCCTTTAGGATAATGGCAAAGGCATTGTCCATTGGAGACTCTCAGTCTTTGCCATCCCTGTTGGGACAGATTTCTACCTCCTCTAGACCTAAGCTACCATCAGTCTCACCCATAGGACAGAGGGCACAAAAGTCCCAGGTGACTCCCACTTTAGTGGTCTCCTCTTTGGACACTTCCCTAGATCATCCCCCCAAGGGAGTCCCTGAGAAAAAGAAGTACAAGAGGAAGCACATGGACTCCCCGGAAGAGTCCTTCACAGAACATACTGATTTTGATGAAGGGGAAGGCTCCCCCAGGTCACCCCCTGATGATGTTTCCTTCGGGGGACATCCTAGAAATCCTGAGACAGAGGGTTGGCTGATCCTCCATTCAACCTTCCTCAGAGGAATCAGTATACCTGGAGGCTTTTCGTGCCCAGCCCTCTACTTCTTGGATCTCTCCACCCGCTGATGATCTCATTAAACTGATGATGATGATGTGAAAGATGCCCAACTCCATAGATCCAATCCCCAAGAGACCCAACCGGATATTATCAGTACCTAAAGATGAAACACATTGGTCTAAAGGGATTCTTGTTGACTCCATGGTGATAGCAGCCACTACCAAAAAGGAACTAGCTGAAAAGAGTCCGACTATCCATCCTCCTAACAAGGAGTCTAGGATGTTGGAAAAAATTGGGAAGCGTGTTTATGCTTCAGCAATCTTCATTCTAAGGTCCTTGAATTATATGACATAGTTTACCAGATTACAAGGAGACTTGATTAAAGAACTTTCAAATACTCTGTCAGGAGCAGTGGTCGAAGAGGTCCGTGACAAGGTTTCCTCGCAGCTTGCAACCCTTGATGCTGTCTCCAACTCGTCCATGAGGCTCATTGCCCATGCAGCCGAAGGGATGACCAGGGCAGCGGGTTCAGGCATAGCCATTAGAAGCCATTCCTGGATGCGCTTGTGTGACTTTGTAGAGCCATTTAAAGCATCATTCGTCAATGCCCCTTTTGACGGATCCACCCTTTTTGGCCCAAAGGTAAAAGACACCCTAGCCAGATGTGAGAAGGATGGTAAGACCCTATCTGCCATAGGCATACATTTCTCCACTCTTCAGAGGCCTTATTCTAGGAACCAAAGAAGTGGGAGATTATGGTTTAAAAAATCCAAAGGGTCTTTCCAAAACTCACGAGGTAAAGACTTTCCCCTGGGCAGAGGGGGAAGCAATGGAAGGCATCGCCTTAGGGCAGAAATTGACCACAGTAGCAGGGATCCAGAGAATCTCTCTCTTGCACATCCTATCAGCATCCCTGAATGGGGGCCCATTTGCCTTCCTCTGCAGGCAGTCGGGGGGGGGCAATTATCCTTGCATCTACCTGCCTGGCAATTGATAACTTTGGACAAATGGGTGCAGGGGATAATATCCAGAGGGTACAAAATTCCACTATCTGTAAGTCCCAAACCCCAGAAAAAACTCCCAGATGTTCCACCTCATCAAAGGGAAGCAGCAGCCTTAGAAATTCAAAAATTGCTTGGAAAAAGAGTCATGCAATCAGTCCCACCCGACCAAACAGGATCTGGGGTTTATTCAAGATTCTTTTTAGTGCCCAAAAAAAAACAGGGGGACTGGAGACCCATTTGTGGATCTCAGCCAGTTTAACAAAAAAGGCAACTGGATGTGCTCTATAGACCTCCAAGATGCTTATTACCACATAAACATGGAAAAAAAGCTCCATTGGGTTTCTATGCTTCTGGATAGGAGCTAGTCATTTCCAGTTCAGAGCACTGCCCTTTGGTCTCAGCACAGCCCCCCAGGGTGTTCACCAAATGCATAGCAGTGGTTGCAGCTCATCTCAGACTGCAAGGTTTTCGAGTCTTTCCGTATCTTTACGACTGGCTCCTCACCACTACCACCAGGCATCTTCTAGAACAGGCAAGAGATTACACCATAAATATTTGTACATCTCTAGGCATAACAATAAATTTCGAAAAGTCCAGCCTTCAGCCTTCTCAGCAACTGGATTTCATCTGTGCTCATTTAGATACTGTCTTGTTTGAAAGACTACAAAGCATCAGAGTCCAACTCAGGCAAATTCTCCAGAGCAGTACGTTTCCAGCAAAACTTGTCCTTCAAACCATAGGCTCTATGGCTGCATCAGTCACTCTGGTTCCTCTAATGAGGTTTCAGATGCGAATCCTGCAGTGGTTACTAGCATCCCAATGGTCTCTGATACATCAACCGATGTCTCATCTAGTGTTGATTACCAACCATTGCAAACAGGATTTCAAATGGTGGCTACTCTCCGACCAGATTCTCTTGGGCTCTGCCATTCATTCTTCCTTAGCCCCAAGCCATAGTGACCACGGATGCTTCCCAGATGGGGGGGGGGGGGGGGCATTATCTGGGAAAGACAGTCCTAGGCACATGGTTCCATTTGGAAGCTAACTTGCACATCAGTGTTCAGGAAATGAGCCCAGTGCTGTTAGCGTTGCAAGCATTCCAAGATGCCCTTCCTCTCAGGACAGTAGCAATTCAGACAGACAACATGTTGGTAGTCTGGTATATAAACAAACAAGGGAGAACCAAATCTTACCCGCTATGTCTGGAAGCACTCAGAGTTTGGCAATGGGCGATTTCTTCCATCCGTTTTCTGATAGCAACGCACATTCCGGGAAGTTCCAACATGATAGCAGACAAATTGAGCAGGTCTATTCTAATGCCTCATGAGTGGTCTCTCAGTCCCGTAGTGGCGAACAAGATTTTTCACCATTGGGGTCAACCTTGCTGCGACCTCTTTGCCTCTCCCATGAACAACAAGTGCAGAAGTTACTTTGCCCTAATCCCCCCTCCAGGGGAGTCACCCAAAGACGCTCTTCTCCATGATTGGCCTCCCGGTCTGCTACCTGCCTTTCCCCCAACTCCTCACATATTACAATTCCTAAAGAAAGCCAAAAGGACGGAAAATTCAGTAATCCTCATTGCCCCTTTCTGGCCTCGACAAGTTTGGTTTCCCTTCCTCTGGCCTCATCTATTATGGAAACCATGGATTTTGGACCCAGTTCTAGATCTGCTAACTCACCCAGAGGGCATAATTCATCCAAATCTCCAAC
Organism: Protopterus annectens; assembly: GCF_019279795.1. Lineage (NCBI taxonomy): Eukaryota > Metazoa > Chordata > Ceratodontiformes > Protopteridae > Protopterus > Protopterus annectens. The sequence goes on from NC_056725.1 coordinate 1,364,942,714, forward strand.
ATCTCAAGCTCACTCCGTGGCTTCTCCAATTCCCATGATTGCCAGGCATCCTTTCCTTTCTTCTCCTGTCCTACACATTATTATTGCTCATCACAAGCCACCTACTAGAAAACTGTATCAATGCAAGTGGGAGAAATTTACTAGATGGGCCTTGAATAAAGGATTGGACCCTTATACCAGCCCAATTCATGAAGTTCTGGATTTTCTAAATACACTTTTCCAATCTGGTTGCTCTGTATCTATGATAAAAGTTCATCTGGCAGCAATTTCAAATTTCTATTCAGACTTGAATGACTCTTCTCTGATGTCTTACAAGCTTTGTAAAGCTTTTTAAAAGGACTTCTGATAATAAAACCCTCATTTAAAGAACCAGCTCCCTCTTGGGATCTGACTATTCTTCTTCAAGCTCTTACTAGCATCCCTTTTGAACCATCAGCATCTTGTGACTTGAAATATTTATCCTGGAAGACGTTATTTTTGGTAGCTATTACTTCTACAAGAAGGGTTTCTGAACTGCAGGCTCTATCATGCAAATCACCCTACCTAATTTTTTATAAAGATAAGAGTCGCACTCAGAACAAATCCATCCTTTTTACTAAAAGTAATCTCCGAAACCAACATTAATCAGTTACTACAATTACCAGTCCTTTTCCTTAATTTTTCTAACAAAGGGGAATATGCCCTTCATTTGCTAGATGTGCACAGACAACTACATTTTTATCTTCACAGAACTAAGGAATTTAGAAAATCGGATCAGTTATTTTGTAGCATTCTCTTCCCTCCATATGGGTAATCAAGTTGCTAAGGTTACTTTAGCTAAAAGGCTCAGAGACTGCATCATGTTCATCTATCACGCTGAAGGACTTCAACTTCGCAGACTAGTTCAAGCCCATTCAACAACAGCTGTGGCAACAGTTTTTCATGCCAGAGCTTCTCTAGAAGACATTTGTGCAGCAGCCACATGGTCCTCTGATCATACCTTTATCACTCATTACAAATTAGATCAGGTTTCAAGGGGTCGAGCATCTTTTGGCTCTGTGGTGCTTTGGAATATTCTTCCATGAGACCTTACATGGCTAAAGTAGCTGGGGATTCTGTCCTAGTATCAAGGATTGGGTGAAGATTGACAATACCAGATAAAGAAGTTATGTCTTACCATAACGTTGCATCTGTGTTGTTGATCTTCACCAATCCTTGACATCCCCACCCACCTTCCCCAATCCAGTGACTCTTAGTAGATCAGATTAGTCCTAAGCTAGTTTCTCATTAAGGGCTCATATATGGCTTTGTTTTCTATATTCTCTATAGTTAACCATATTTTGTTTTTTCTATATAGTATTTATTTGACAAACTCGATCTGAGGTAATCTCTGTGAGGAGTGTTATGGGTAGTGCCTGGTTTGAGAGTTTGGAGACCACGAGCTGGAAGATATGGCCGAGTCGGTTCCAAGGTTCGGAACCGAACCCACTGTCAAGGATTGGGGGATGCTTTTTCGATCTTTAAACAAGCTGTCAGTGATGGTATAGATATCAGCATCCTCCAAGTAGATAGAAAAAAGCTTCTAAGTCTCACGACATTGAAAGTTAGCAGTGCAGAGGCTAACTTTGTTTCTTCACAGCACTTAGTTTGTTGGTTCATTTCCCTGCTAAGATGCTATCTCTGCCGATTTCACATCTTCTTCATGTATCTATGTGAGCTTAACAGTTAAAGTACTCTCAGTATTCCAAAGACACACCAGAAGTTGAATTGTTGCCCCCCCAAACTTCTTATAGGTGCACTTATGATGTACATGTCTGTATATATCCTGTCCTGCCATATACTGGCAACAAGTATCTGTTATCCCCATTGTTTGCTGGGGTATATTTTAGCTCTCCTTTACCTAAATAGGATTTATTTTATTTTATTTTAATTTTGTGTAGGATAAAGTTCATATCAGAAAATGAATAACTTAATATCAGAAATGTATTATCACCAAAGCCAGGTAATCATATGCTTTAGAGGCATTTCATTTTCCATCCTTCAGATGAGACATTAAACCAGAATGCTAGATGCCTAAGATTTTCTCTGTATGGTTTGTGGTGGAGGACAGGATTGAAGCCTGTTGGGCACGCTTACTGCTAGTAGTCTAATTATCCCTTCTTTTCCACATGTTCTTAGTAACATATTCAGTGATGTGCAGCGCTTACTTTGCCAGTTTGTATTGGTGCTGTAACCTTGTTATACTTTAGACAGTTCTGCTGTTTGTATGTTACAGGATCTCATGAGGTAGGCTACTGTACAGAGCATTTGTCTGATAAAAGAAAGAAAGGAAGTAATCACCTATGTATGATCTTTCCTGTTACTCTGTTGAGGATGTAAGATGCATCAGTTGTCTCTTATTTTAACCTTTGCATTTGAATCTGAAGGGTTATCTGTAAATAGCACTTTGGAAAGTATTAGTAGCAGTTTAATAACGGCAATTTATTTTTTAAAGTAAAAAAAACAGGTTATATTCTAGCTCCTTTTTCTTGAGCATTAAATAGCTGTACTGTTATTATTATTATTATTAATTTACCACTTAACTGTTTAGTATAACTTTTCACATCCAGATCCATTTTGTGAAATTCATTTTTCATAAACTTTTTTTTTTTTCGTAGGCAGAGGATACAGACAAGGATTTAGCACTCACAACAGAAGTGGAGACCACTTCAGTCCCCGGTAAGCATATTACTGACCTTTATATTTTACTGTATCAGCTGTTTTTCTGTTTCTGTTAGAGTACGGCTGAAAAATTACATACCCATCACATTTTGTTAGTGCCTTGACAGTAATGTAAAATGATTTGCGTGTCAAAAAAAAAAAAAAAGATGAATGCTGGCAATATTCAGAAGCAGAAATCATCTGTTCTCATACATGACGAAATACATCTCAGATTTGGCAGTATGCTCAACTGCTGTTGTTTCTTCACTTATGGACACGTGGAATAATGATTTTCAAGCAGTTTAGCCTGGATTCATCATAAAAGAATAACTTGCATTTCCTAGTCATAAAAAATAGCTGCAGATGTTAAATAAATAAGCTAACCAACTATCCAGTTAGTAACTTCTGCTGCTTTTAATGCAGCTTTGGTGTTGCTAGGTTATGTTTGCAACACGTGTTGGAGGTGAGTTGTATTTTGTTGATTTAATCATTTGTTAACTGGCTAACTGAACTAATCCACACTGACACACTTAGGTTGCAGCTGTCATGTGGAGATGTGGAGATAAGAAATGAGCAGTGCCATCCGCTGTCATAGAATATGCATGACCTATGGAAATAACTCAGTATATGTGCAGTTTTCAACACTGTAGCCATCAAGTCACTGTATTGTTGTCAGATTCAATATGTTTTGTAAATTAAGTATTTAGAATATATTAGCTTATTTTGAGCAGGTAGGCGGTCTAGATCATGCTGGCTTGTTTCAGCCAAGACCTTATTACAGCACAACATTGTATAATCATCATAATCTAATATAAACAGATCACCTACTGTTTATGTGCAAAACTGAAAATATAGGGATTATTTAAGCACAAGTAAACAATAATGTAAAGCTTTTATTTATAACATACATAATGTGTGTGTGTGTGTGTGTGTGTGTGTGTGTGTGTGTGTGTGTGTGTGTGTGTGTGTGTGTGTGTGTATATATATATATATATATATATATATATATACATATGTATACACACACACATATTTATATGTATGTATATATATTTGTGTGTGCTTGTGTGCACTATTCTTCTGAAATACTAAGAAGTAAATTCTTCCTACCACCTGAACGACTGAAAAATCAGCAGACATGTATACTCAAGGCAGTGAGCAGCAGGAATTATATTGGTGGTAGTAAGTTAGGACTAAATAATATTGAGGTAAAAGATATTGATTTGTTCATTCATTCTCCAGTAACCAGCTTAATCTAGCACAATATTGTGGGAGAACTGAGGCCTCTCCCTGCACTCATTGGGTGTAGAAGAGTAAGGATAATCCTGAAGTGATGTTAGCCCATCTCAGGATGCCGACACACCTCATTCTGAGACAACTCGTGAACATATGAACCATTTGGAGGACTAGGAGTTCAGCTATAAGCATGTCTTTGGGCTGTATAAAATGGTGTGATCAAATGATTAATAAGTGCTGGTACAGCTTAACATGGTCACGTTCTTGATGAACTAAATTAAAAAGTGCTTTAACGGTCAGTCTTTACAGACAAATGTTTTAAGATTTTAATAAATTAAAGTTGTCGATAAGCTTAGTAGAATGTTACATTTATTCTGAAATTTATAAGACTGAATTGTTTTATCAAAATGAGTTTCCTCACAGTAGCATTTTAGCAAAATGTGTTAACCTACCCAAAGATTGTGCAAACTCGAAGCAGATTGTTTTAAGTCAGGGTTAATGGGTAGAAGCCCCCCTGCAGAGAAGAATGTGGGAGGCTTATTTAACAATGTTTGTAATATGTTAGAGCTTTTCTCCACAGGGCTCTGCTAAAAGATCCAATCAACCTGGTAAACAAAAGGAAAATAAAATAAAAAACCTTTCATCATGAGTTTTAGATTATTATTTTTTTGTAGATTTGCTGAAACATTCCCATTGAACTTTGACTCCCTGCAGAATACGCTAACCAATAATTTCCTTGTATACTGACATATAGAAATGGTGACATTGCTGTCACGTGCGTGTGTGTGTCTGGGTGTGTCTGTGTGTGTGTGTGTGTGTGTGTGTGTGTGTGTGTGTGTGTGTGTGTGTGTGTGTGTGTGTGTGTGCGTGCGTGTGTGTCCTGAAAGACTAGGAACTAAATTCTTCCTATCACTGAAAAGCCAGCAGACATTTGGTCATTCTAGTTTGCATATTTTCTAGCTGAAGTACATAAGATGCAAATCCTACTTAACCAGCAACTTTCTTGTTTTTCTGCATCTCTTACTACTTGTCTTATGTCCTTCCCATATATTCTTGAAGCCCATTACTTCAGAGAGACTGTGTCAGTAATCTACCACCATTGCTGAGAAATAATACTTCGTTTCTCTTCTGAGTTGTCTACCTTATATCTTTATAGTGTGACCTGTTTTATTCATTTCTTCTGAAGACTGGTATCCATTTGGACTTCATTGATGTCCTTGAGACGCTTGTTTCTATAGTGCATCTTTTCTGACTTCTTTCATCCAAAACTGTACATGTTTTTAAGAATTATAACCCATTTTCAGCAAAGAAAAGTACAAACATTGTAGGATTACTATCAGATTAAAAGCAAGGGGAAACTTGAATATGAGAATATAACAACAGGCTAACACTATGCCTCCTGATAACAACAGTACATGTGACTTGAGAGAGAAAAATGAAAGAAGAGCATAGTTATAATAGCATTTGACAACATTATTATTTTATTCGTTGATTGAATCAGTGACCCATTCTCCGCCATAATTTGGTTACAAAAGATAAAAATAATAAAAAAAAAAAACCTCCATGTGTTTTACGTTCAAAGTATAAGTAGTAACAGAAGGAACACTATGATGGACAGTATTACATCTGAGACAACCGCCCTTAAAGCTATGAGCATTTGTCAGTTTTAATCCAGACACTCAGAATACATCTGTAAGTCAAGTAGGAGGCCACTGGAGGAGATTCTTATTCATGACAACCAGTCAAGGAAACCACTTCCATTGTAGGGTGGGCTTTATGTTTCAGATGCAGCAAAATCATTTCAACTCTTAAAGCTAATGTAAAATAAAATGCTAAGTTTTCTGTATTGAGATTACATCACATTTCATCTGGCGTAGAAGCCATGAAAGGCAACAGCTAAGTTTCTTGTTTTTCTTATCCTCTGTGATTCAAAAACAGAGATGGGAAGGGAATATTTGAGGCATTAGAGTTAGTCTGTTTGGCCAAAGGCTTGAGATTAGAAAATCAAAATTCTTAAGGAAAGGAGTGTGAATCAGAGCATAGTTAAGATATGAAGGAATGACACACTGATTTGGTTGGCTGCATTTCTAGCACATAATATTAGTCAGCATTGTGAGACAGTGGTTAAGTTTTTTACCTCATAGTACCATTGTCCAGGGTTCACTTCTGGCATAGAGTGTCTATCTGTGTGAAGTTTACTTTTTCTCTCTCCCTCAATGTGAGTGTTCCCTAGGTTCTTGTTTCCTCCCCTTTTCCCAAAAACATGTTAATTAAATGGCTACTCAAAAAATGTGTGTATGTTGTATTTTGTACTGACCTTTGTCTTTGTGCCCTGGGTCATGGCTAGATGGGATCTGAAGACCAGTTATCCTACCCAGTTAACTAATCAGCATCATCAAACCCCCCTTTTTCCCCATTTTCTTCATTGGTCTGGGGTTTTGCATCAACTGTTGCAACCTCTTTTGATTCAGTGTCACTGTCTAACCTTCCTGGATTGTTGTGCCTGACTGTTGCAGGTCTTCTGTCATGCATTCAGTCCATTTCTTTCCTGGATGTCCTCTAGTCTAATGTCTTTCTCTTTCTAAAATCTTCATCAAATCATTTTATACTTTCCTGCACATGTACACAAACCACCAATAATCTGTTCTCATTGACCTTTTTTGAAATTGGAGCTACTTTGTCTTCTTTTCTGATGTAGTCATCATTTCTTCATCTGTCCCACAGTACGCATCCTACCACCCATCTCAGGAACTTAATCTCTGTCACCTCTAGTTTTCTCAACTGTTCTGCCTTCACTGTCCAGTTTTTTGTACAATACAAAAGTGCTATTCACACCTCTGGTTCGTATACCTTACTTTTCAGAATGCATAGGTGACCTTTTGTCAGAAATATGTAGAGCCATAGAAACCAATGCTTTATTTAAGCATATTAAAGAAATAGATGATAAGCATTGTTTTAAATTTGTAATTTTACATATTATTTATGAAAGGATTAGAGGAGTTGATATAAATAATGAAACTAAAAAGGAAGAGAACAAATGGATTATTATATTTAGAGCACAGACACATCCAGGTCTAAAGACATTCACTATTAAACCAGTTTTAAAGGAGCAGAGGAATAAAGTCATTGGTGGTCACATGCTTTTTATCTTGATGGTTTGAATTATGTCAATGGCTCAACAAGTATATTAAGAATTACTTTGTGTTAGTCATTTGCCTGAAGAAGCTATTGCAAAAGTGTAACTTGTGGTGTTTTATTAAAGTTATTTGATACTGGTACTCCTGGTTCCAGATTACTTTGTTTTTTTATTTATTTGTCACTGTCTTACCTTCCCGGATTGTCATGCCCAACTGTTACAGGTCTTCTGTCATACATTCAGTCTATTTCTTTCCTGGATGTCCTCCTTTCTTCCTGTCTTCTTTCTTTCTCTCCAAAATCTTCATCAAATGATTTTATGCTTTCCTGCACATGTGCTCAAACCACCAATAATTTGTTCTCATTGACCTTTTTTGAAACTGGAGCTACTTTGTCTTCTTTTCTGATGTAGTCATCATTTCTACATCTGTCCCACAGTACGCATCCTACCAACCATCTCAGGAACTTAATATCTGTCACCTCTAGCTTCCTCAACTGCTCTGCCAGTCCAGGTTTTTTGTGTAATACAAAAGTGCTATTCGCACCTCTGTTTGTACACCTCACTTTTCAGCTTCTTTGATATTATTCTTTCATATACTACCTCTGGCACTGTGCCATTTAGCAACAAGCCCTCTGATTCTACCTCTGACCTTCTAATACAGACTTCCCTTCTCCTCAACCACCCTTTCCAGATACTTCAGACTATTAACATATTCTACTAGAGTGTCGTTTGTCTCAGTTTTTGGCTTTTGTTGATTTCCCTCATTTACCTACATGAATACCATCTTGTCTGTACTTGTTTTCATCCCATATGCCTTAATTTTTGCATTTCATTCACATATAATTTGTTGAAGTTACTGTTCAAAAGTTGCTTGTAATGCCACATCGCCTACACACAACAGCTTTATCGATCTGCCCCCTCTGACCTGTTTGCTAGTACTGTTTTTATTCCTTGGTTTTATTTCTCTTACTCTTATTTTGCTTTTATTCATTATTTCTCCTGCTTTTCACATGCTCCCCACTTATCTCTAAGAAATGCTTTTTCTCACTCTCCCCTCATTTCCTTGCCTGTTTGAATTTTTCCACTCTGACATTTGCTTTATGAGTGACTAATAAACTCTCTCACTTATAACATGTCAACACGTTTCAATTCTACATAATATTGTTTTAATGCTGGCATATGTCTATTATTACATATGTCATATGCATATTAATATTTGTATTAATCTATGTATTTACAGTATATTAAAATATGATGTCAGTTCTCACCTATGGTTATTTATTTTCTGTTGTTTTATTTGTGGAGCTTTTCTTCCTGGGCCTGTGCTGAAAATAGATAAAATTATCCAGTTACAGTTTCCTGGTAAACAAATGTTTATAAATAAATTAATTAATTAATGAATAGTCATTCTGTGGTACGAACAGCAGTGGGCTCAGAGATGAAGCTTGATGTATACCCACTTCCACTGGGGACCCAGCTGTGAGACTGAATATTGTTTGTATTTGCAACATTGGTCCTTATAAATAGCCTGTACTAATTCTACCAATGTTTCCAGGACTTTAAACCATTGCAGGAATGCTGCGTTCTTGGGACCTTGTCACATGCCAGTCAAGGAATGCTCGTTTGCACTCTTTCCTCATCTCTAGCTTCTTCTCTACTATCTGTCCCACTGCAAATATCAGGTTGGTTACGCCGAATCTAAACTGCTCATCTTACTTTCTGCTAGTCTGTGTACTTGTTTATCAATCACCCTGTCTAGCACTTTCATGCAGTTTGACAGGAGATACCTCTGTATTGCCCACAGTTGTGAATGCCACTTTGTTTTTGTATGCTGGCGCTAGAATGCATATTTGTCATCTGGGATATGCATTTCTGTCCAAAATGTTACGAATACCCTCAGGAGCCATTTCTCCACAAACTTACCCAGCATCTTGATTATTTCTGCCTCAACTTTATTTGAGCCTGTTGCTTTCTCTGACTTTTATCAGTAGTGTTGTTCTTCCAGAGTGGGCTTATCTGCATCTTTCATCATAGGCTGTCTGGGGCAGTACAGCTTCTGGGGGGGGCTTTCTTCTTTCAGAAGCTGCTGGAAATACTTCTTCCAGTTGCCTTTGATACCCTGTAGACTGGTGAGCAGGTTATTGCTGGCATCCCTTATGAATGTTGTCTGATGGCAGCCTCCTTCTGTCTTTGCCTTGCAACCAGTTAGCTTGCTTGTAACATCCGCTGAGTCACTTTCCAGAGGCTGGAGTGCTCTGATGCCTTGCTCTTTGCAATTATGACTGCTCTGTTTGCCTGTTAATTAACAGCTGGCACTCCTTCGCCTAGTTCATCTTTTCTGTCTTTCACTTTTTCCTGCACTCCTCCTTTCTTTTGATAATTTCCTCTGATTCTTCCTCAGTGCCTTTTCCTTACTAGAAGGAAGTCTACCTGAGTTGCCTGTTGACCACTCTTGTATGTGATCTGCAGCTGTCGCCATTTGCTATGCAGAAGTCCAGAATGGCTTCTCCTTCTTTATTCCTGTTGCACCACCCATGTTCTGTCTGTCCTGATATGATGATTCAATTCCCCTATTAATTTCATACCAGATCTTGTTGTCTTACTTTATCTGTTGGATCCTGCTGCTACTGGTGCTTGAATGTACTCCTTTTCTCTTGATCACAACTCTACTGTGGGGCATAGGCTGAGATTATGTATGCTGATTGCAACCTGCCTTTACATTGGAGTCTGATTGGTGTGGGTCTAGCTCTAGTTCTGATGGCATTTCCTCTCTGCCTTCAGAAGACTTCCCCATCACAATCCCCACACAGTTTCTAGTCTGTATTTACCTCCCACACACCAAATAGTAGACTGTGGAACTTAAGCCAAACAGCTTTGCTGCACTGCCCTGGACCAAGATATACAGTCTTCTTCTTACCATCATGTCACCACTTCCAAACAGCATCCTGTCAGTGAACCTGTATGCAGGGTAGCATGTTGACTTGTTTTACATTCAGCGTTTACTCAACAGAGCTCTGCCAGATACCCCATCCTGGGCAACTGGCTAACATATTGATCAAGAGCTGCACATAGGCCCCTAATACCATTAGCATGGGCTGCTGGCATAGATCAGAATGAGCTGCAATCAACTTATCTCCAGCAAACACTGTGCCTATTTCTGTTGTTACTGGTGAACATGACCATATCACTTAAAGCAAAATGTTTACACTGTTGAGTAGCAAGCTCTGACATAGCACACAGTCTGTGATCCATTTTCTCATATCTAAAGGATACTTTCTACTCCATTTTATGCTTAAAATGGTTAATCTGTACAGTTCTTCCCCCAAGAGTCACCACCTAGAGTCTGCACTGCTGACCATGACTTCATTCAATTTTGGGTGTATTGTTGTTAGCGTATAGCTCAAGTTTGAACTGGAAACGCCCAGTGTATCTTGAGAAGTGGGAGGAACCCCAGAAAAATATGGGAGAATATCCATATAGGCATTGAGCAGAGGTCAGGATTGAATCTTGTACCTTGTGCTTGGGAGGAAAATACACTAACCATTATGCCAACCATGTCTGGGAGGACATGACAGTGATGCAGTGATTAGTATTGCTAATTCACAGTTCTTGGTTCTCCAGTTCATTTCTTGATTGAGGTGCTTTCTGTGCAATGCGTGCTCCTCTTGTATCCACATGGGTTTTTGGTGGCTGCCTCAGTTTTCACCCATTGCCAAAGATGGTCCATAAGTGGAGTGGTGTTCCACAAATTTGCTCATAGGTAGGTATGCACTGTGAGCATGTTTGTGCTTCTTTTAGTAGGTTGGCACACAATTCAGGATGAGCTTCTATTCTTTGCTTCAGTTGAGTGTTGGGTTAAACTGCAGCTCTCTCATGACCTTGCATTGGATTAAGTGGGTAGTCAGTGCATTAATTGATTGATTAATTGGATGGGAACATCTTGCTAAGGATGTTGAAATGTGTATAAAGGTGCTGTTAACAAAAAAACTAGTTTTAGGGACCTAATGGCATGATGTGGGTTACCACAGTACAACCTGTCTGCCATTGCATTAGTGTAAACAGCAGAAGGCTCTCCCAAGAGATCCAGAAAGACTGCAATGGGTAAGCTTGGATTTATCTTTCATATGATAAACCCCATTTAGGATATGATTGGAAGGAAAATGATAATTTTTCATAATGGCTAGTTAATAGCAGAAATAGTGAAGAAAGCTGAAGATTAGTAGGAAAATGAAGCAGAGGCAAAGGGGAATGGTCAGTTTTGCATAAAGTTCAAGAAAGGTACTGTAAATTTTGAATTTGTAAGCAGCATTGGTTCCCAAAAACATTAACTTGTAGAAGCCTGACTTTTGAAAGAGTTGTCTGTTGTATGGTTGTTGTTAGAATTAATCAGTGAAAGACATGACTGCTGTGTTACAAATAATCAGTGAAGCAGATTTATTTCGGACTTCTTAAGATTTATGGTAGCATAATGCTTTCTACCCAGCCACTCATGTTGTTTAACCTGAGGCAGCTCACCTTTAAATTGTAACTTAAAAGCTGATCCAGCATGCTTGGGTATACCTTTATCATCTTCAGATAATCCAGTAATTCCTTTTGGAATGCTTCCTATTGAGAGGAAAGTGATGTTGCTGGACAGATATGGCAAGAAAGTATGTACTTCTGGTGCTCTAGGTATTAGAGTCAGTATTGTGCTGTCATAATTCCACCTAAAACGCCAATTTTCTAGAGTTTCTGTGATTTAAAAAGCTTGTTTCAGCTACATATTGTACTTATTTTACTGCCTGAGCTTTAACAAAGTCATTTTTTGTGTTTAAATTACCTGTTTAACTGTTGTAGGCTACACACTCAAGTGTGATAGCCATTTCTGTGCATGTAAAGTGTTTTTTTGATTGTATCTGCTTTATTTTCTGGAAAACAAAACAAAAAAAATTGTTTTCCCGCCGTTCTAAGCTAGTTTAATCCAGTTTTTAGATTAGTGCTGAATTCAGGGCTGTGTTACAAGTTTCTGTGTTTGCCCATACCTTACTTGGATAAAAGGAAGTTTCTCTGTTCACTGTGAGAGAGGGAGCTTTGAGCAGCCTATCTGTCCCTGGAGTTGTTGTTTCAGCCCAGAAATTAGTAGTTCATTGGCCATTTTGGGCTAATTTCTATCTTTTTCTACTCTTCAATTTTTCGCTTGGAACTAGACAAACTTTCAACTTAAGCACTCAAATCATTCACTTCTCATCCCTGCATTTGCCCAAAACTCATAGCAAGCACTAATAAACCTTAGCACTAGACTCCCCTATACTGTAGAGAAGGACAAGGCTCTCTGTTCAACCTTAGCAGCCAGTCGTTAAAACAGTACCTATCCAGGCCTGTCCAAAGGGCAGTTTCAGGTGTACTCTCCAGTCCAACTGGTGAATCTGGGCATTTTGAGGCAATGTTACAATTGCCTCATGTACACAGACAACCCTCTCCTCCTTCCACCAAACACTAATACATGCACGAGATACAATTATACAGCCAAACTGGAGGCTAAGCTCTCTAACCCAAGACTGGACCAGGCAGTCAGGAGGAGAAGGGAATTACTTGCATCACACCACCAGTCCCACATAGACCTATGAAACCAGCACTGGCAAAAAACACACATAAATACACAAAAACATACTCGGAGGCTCTAAATAAAAATCTGCAAAAGCAACAGAGACTTTCAAAGCAGACATCCTAGCAACCTCCACCCCTCAACACAAACCATGAAGCACATACTTCACAAAACCAGTGTGCCACACAATCAAAGCCCTTAAAGCAAAATAACATACCCAACACATTAGTAATAGGTGACTATAGTCAGGCACACTGACGTCCCACTCACTAGGCTGAATAAGGAGAAGGTTACTGTTAGTTGCCTGTCGGGTGCCAGGATCCGCCACATAACACAAGCAGTCAGGTCACTCCAGAACAAGTACAAATATGTCATTGTCCATGTTGGTGTGAATGACCTGAGCCGTACCTCCCTGGACTACATGAAAAGAGACATGGAGGAGCTCTCTGATTACATAGCACAGGCTGGTATGACCCTGACACTGAGTATCATCCTGCCCTCACCAAGAATGATACCACGGTATAGAGAAAAAAATTATCAATTTCAGCAATTGGCTAAGCTTCTGGTGTCATTCAAAGGGATCCAGTGTCTGTCAGCCTGGGATGACATGCTTGACAAGCCACGCTGCTTTGCTAGAGACGGCTTGCACCTGTCACTCTTAGGCTTTCGAATACTGGCCAAGGCTCTTGCCACCCCCCCATAGTGCCTTTTTTAGGCAAGGCTCAAAAGACAAACCCACCACCATAAATAGCACAAGTAACAAAAAACTGAGGGTAATGCTGCTCAATGCCAGAAGTCTAAACCTCAAAATGCACGCACTCAAGGCACTCCTCAGTATGGAGAAAATCGATATATATGCAGTAGCAGAAACCTGGTTTAAGGCTCCAGAGAGTGCCCCAGCACCACCAGGCTACAACTCATACCATACATTTCGGCCACAAAACCCGGACCAAAATACAAAAGGTGGGGTAGTATCCATATTCATCAAGGATACCCACACCTCCAGGTTAGTGGCACAGCATGATGCTTCAGAGATCTTCCACGTGCAACTAACAATGGGCAAAACTGCTATTCAAATTATAGCTTGCTACAGATCACCCACCATGTCCCAGGACCCCCACTCCGCATTCCTGGAAACACTGGGAAACATAAAGGTCCTACCAAACACCCTGATATTGGGTGATTTCAATTATCCAAACATTAACTGGGAGAACTACTCAAGTACGAACTCCCTGGCCCAACATTTCCTAGAATTTATAAACTCAAATGCCCTGGATCAACTGGTTAACACCCCCACCAGAGGTGACAACATATTGGACCTGGTCATCACCAACATGGGCGACCAGTGTTCCACACTGGATGTCAACCCCTCGCTGGTTAGATCTGACCATAAACTAATCACTCTGGATATCCACATTCCGCCACCACCCCCAGTCAAAGAAACCACCGTGAAAAACATTTCAAAAGCAAACTTCACGTTACTTAAGATTGAGGTGGGAAGTTTCAAAGCCCCCATGCTAAAGGATAATGCTGTCCGAGCTGCAAAATCCTTTACTAATGCACTTTACGGGCACCTACAAGAATGCATAGATCATGCTATCCCAAACAAAACCAAGACTCACTCCTCCAAGAAAAGGAAACCAGTCCGGTGGACCCCTGCCATAAACAAGCTATACAACAGAAGGAGGAAACTAGTACAGAAAAGAGTAAAATCCCAAGAAGGGAAGACATCCCTGATCAGTATCAGCAAGAAACTACGTTCCCTCATAAAATCATCCAAGGCTAGCTTCGAAAGAAAAATTGCCATGGACTCCAAAGATAACCACAAGGCATTCTTTAGCTATGTCAAGAATCTAAGTGGCAATTCTGAGATCTGCTCGGTGTTAGTGCAGAATGGCACAAAATACACTGAACCGACTGATATAGCCAACATCCTGACAGACAGGTTTAATGCAAACTTAACCCCCGTCTCACCCCCAAAAGTGCCCATAACTATACCAGAAGAATGTAGTGCCCCTGAAATCACAGACACTCAGGTTAAAACAGCCCTCTCCAAAGCCAAAAACACAGCATCAATGGGACCGGATGGTGTCCCAGGCTGTGTCCTACATGAGCTGAAAGATGAACTAACCCCTCACCTAAACGCACTTTTAAACTCAGCCACTCCACAGGCTACATGCCCACAGAGTGGCGCACAGCAACGGTTATTCCACTTCACAAAGGTGGAGCCACATCGAACCCCGGGAACTATCGCCCTATAAGCCTGACTAGCTTGGTCTGCAAAGCTATGGAGCACATCATCATGGATCTCATTAACAGAGACATTGGAAACCTAGAAACACTGGACCCAACCCAGTTTGGCTTTGTTAAGGGCAGATCATGCCTCCTAAACCTGGTGGACTTCTTTGAGATAGTTACCAAGGCTATAGACGTGGGAAAGGTGGTACACACAACCTACCTAGACCTCGCAAAGGCCTTCGACACCATTCCCCACTCAGGTATTATAGACAAGCTCACCAGCCTGAACATGAACCCCTACGTCACGAGATGGGTTGCCAACTGGGAAAGGTGGTACACACAACCTACCTAGACCTCGCAAAGGCCTTCGACACCATTCCCCACTCAGGTATTATAGACAAGCACACCAGCCTGAACATGAACCCCTACGTCACGAGATGGGTTGCCAACTGGCTCACGGACAGAACCCACATGGTAAGAGTTGCAGGAGCTAGGTCTGACTCTAAACCGGTTACAAGTGACATTCCCCAGGGCTCAGTCCTAGGACCCCTCCTGTTTGGCATATACTTCTCAGAGGTACAGGCAAGCACAAGAGGACTACAGCTCGCCAAGTTCTCAGACGACTGTAAACTAGGGGCTATAACTGACTCTCCGGCTGACACAGACATCCTCCAAAAGGGTCTCACTGAGACAGATACCTGGTGTCAAAACCATGGTCTCAAGCTAAATGCCAAAAAGTGCATAGTCATCCCCTTTGGAAAAAACAAAGTACCCACAAACTACTACATAGGTGGTAGCCCCCTAAATACGGAAGATGTAATAAGGGATCTGAGGACCCAAGTAGATAGTAACCTCTCCTTTGATAATCACATTGCCAAAGTGGTTAGAAAATCCTTCTATGTGGCCCACCTAATCACAAAAGGGTTTGCATCCAGATCGAAAGAGGTCATTGGGCCCCTCTATGCATCACTCATCAGGCCTATCATAGAGTACAATGCCCCATTTGGGATGTACCTTACAAGATATCTGCAACAACTGGAAAGACCACAGAAGTTCCTCACCAAGAGGATCACTGACCTCAAGCAGATGCCGTATGCAGCTCGACTGAAGAAACTCCAGCTGTACTTGGTTGCATACCGCCTACTCGGAGGTAATCTCTGCCTGACATACAAGGCCATGTCCAACCCAGAATTGATGGACATGCTCCAGCAAAAGAAAACCATATCCCGCTCGGGCCACACGCTTCAGGGATCTAAACCTCACCACAACAATAAATAGGACGTGGTGGAGGGATAGATTCCTGTCCCAGAGACTTCCCATGGTTTGGAACAAGATTCCAATCTACGTTAGTCAGAGCTCCTCGCTAACCCACTTCAGGAGAAACCTTGACGAGTGGATGGGAAACAGAAAGTTTACCCCAGGGATCACTTCAATGGCTCTGCTGGACAGAGGCACAGGGAACTAATCTAAGGGGGTGGCGAAATCCAACACATTCCGACTAGGCTTATAAATGCCTTCGGGCAGATAGCCTGGTACCTACCTATGAACCTATATCAAAACACATTTCTGACTAAATTCACTATAATCTTAGCAAAATACCAGACTCAAAAGAGAATAATGAGATGCATCAGCTAATAAGAACACTGAGAAAATAGGTCTTTATACACTAAAGTGCCCTACTACTTGTGGGCATAGTATGTGCAATAGTTCTAACAGAAGCTGACATTAGGAGACCCCATTTGAAGAGGTCAGAAAACTTACCAAAAGATGTAAAATCTGAAATTTTAACTACTCCTATGAAAGGTAAATTGGTATCTGGAACAGTTATAACAGGAGCTGTGATTAGGAAACTTGGTTTGGAGAGGTCAGACAGCTTACCAAAAGATGTAATGTCTGAAACTTTAACTACTCCTATGAAAGGACAATTTTTTATTTGGCAGCTCAATTGTTTGTTTGTTTGTTAATTAATTTATTTATTTTATATTTATTTATTTTATTTTATTTATTGACATCTGGTGACCGGGAAAGTCCATTGGATCAGTGATCCATTTTCAGTGAAGGTCCGGGGAGAAAAGCTCCAAGTATAGTTACAAATATAAGGTTATAACACTGTAGCAGCAAGTATGTACAGCATTTAAAGAGGCTTCAGTATAGTTACAATGAAAACAATACAGAAAGTTACATAAGTTGCAAGCAGTTGCTAAGAGACATTTTATCATCAAGTGTACAAACAAAACAAACAAAATAACGTCAATTACAACAGGTTTATGCAGAATATATATGTGTGTGTGTGTGTGTGTGTGTGTGTGTGTGTGTGTGTGTGTGTGTGTAATTTTTTTTTAGCAGTTAGATAATCATAACCATAGGGTTCTTCTATTAAGCTGCTAAAGTAGTCCAAGTAGCTTATAAAAACTAAAAAATTAATAGGAAAATTGGGGGGGGGGGTGAAGAGTTAAGAAGAAATTATTAGGCAGTTACTAGTTAAAGTAATGTAGTCAAGGTGGTTTAGACCAGTTGTTGCAGGAGCACATAAGATTGTCAAGGTAATGGCACTTTAGAGCACTTTTGAAAGCTTTGTAGGAGTCTTTTTGAGTAATAGTAGTGGGTAGAGCATTCCAAAGTTTGGCAATGGAAAAGGAATAAAGACTTTGTCCTGCACATTTGTTGAGTTTTGATACATTTAGGAGTTGTTTAGTTGAGGGCTTGAGATGTCGGGTTGGGGTGTATGTTTATAGCAAGGTCTGAAGAGAGGGACAATAATTAGAGTTATGTAGTAGTTTGTGAGTGAGTGTTATTTGGGAGTATTGTAGATAGTGGGAGAATTCAAACCAGTTTAAACATTTTAAGGTTTGGCAGTGATGTGTTCGGGTTGGCATATTGGTGGGAAATTTTTCTATTTTGTAGTAGCAGGATTGTAATTTGTTCTTGAGGGATGTGGGTAGGTTAGTGAAAATGGGACTGCCATAAATGAGAGTAGGGAAAACTAGACTGTTAGCCAATTTCATCTTGGTGGGCTTATCCATATAAATGGTATGCCTATAGAGCTTATCAAGTTTATAGTGGGTCTTCTTGACTGTATTGTGAATAGGATTTTCAAAGGAGAGTTTGTCATCAGTTGTGATACTCAGAAGTTTTGATGATTTTACAAGCTCAGTTTCGTGTCTATATTGAAACACCGAATGCTGAAAACAGCGAACGATGTTTCATCGACACATTTTCAGAGAAAGCTGAAAATGTCGAAACCACAGAACAGCGATTTCTTTCCTAGGAAAGGAAATCGCTGTTCCAAACCCCCCCTCAAAAAAAAAAAAAAACATTAAACACTTCCAAACACATACACACATACCCTAACCCTAATTATACCCCCCAAAAACCAGTAAACAACTAAATACACATATGCACATAACCCAACCATACATCTAACAAAAAAAAAAACAGTAAACATTTTAAAACCTATGCACTTACCTTAACTCGCTGCCTAACCCTAAGGTCAGTAACTCTCGCATATTTACATAAATAGTTCCAAACACATACACACTTACCTTAACCCTAATTCTACCCCCCCCCCAAAACAAAAGTAAACACCTGAAAACAGATACACACGTAACTCAACCATACATCTAACGTAAAATAAAAAACAGTAAACATTTTCATACATATGCGCTTACCTTAACCTGCACCCTAACCCTAAGGTCAGTAACTGTTGCACATTCACACTCGGGACCTATACCGGACAAGGTACCCTACTACACTTCAGAACACGGCAAAGCAATGAAGCAGTTAAGCGACTTTTTTCCCAGGAAAAGAATTCACTGAACAGCCGCTTTGCTGTTTTGCCTGTTCAACTTACATGTGTCGACGAAAACGCATTCGACAAAATGCATTTTTGTCATCCTAATAGGAACCCCTCAGTTTCAGTATTGTTGTGTGAGAAAATTTTAAAGTCTTGAGTTAAAGGTTTTGAAGAAAATATTAAGAGTTTAGATTTTTTGGGATTGAGTAGTTGAGCATCATTTAGCCAGGATTCAATAGTAAAGGTTTTTTGTGTTAGGAGCTGGAGATCTGAGAGGTTGTTGTCAGAGGTGATTATAGTTGCATCGTCTGCGTATTGAGTCAGAGTACTAAGATGAGATGCTTTATGTAGATTATTGATGAATATGTTAAATAGTAGTGGGCCCAGAATGGGCCCCTGGGGAACTCCAGTTTTGGTTATGAGATAATCGGATTGCTTGTTTGGCCATTTGACAGACCGTTTCCTGTCAAGAAAGGTAGTTGAAAAACCAGGCTAGTGCATTTGGCGAGCAGTTTAGGGATTTGAGTTGTAATAGTGTAGGGTGTGATACCATATTGAAAGCCTTGGATAGGTCTAGTAAAATCGCTGTTGTTAGAAGACCAGCATCCAAGGCTTTGTTAATGGTATTAGTGAAATACAATAGGACTGTGGTTGTACTGTGGGCGGTGCGAAAGCCATGTTGGGTGAGGGCAAGGTGGTTATTATTGGAGAGATACTTTAGCAGCTGAGTGTGACTACACTTCTCTAGTAGTGCTAGTGTTGATTTAAGACACTACATCAAAAAGTAAAATTTAGGTTGTTTCCGGATTCCTTTTTGCCCTGCAGAGCCATTCTTCTACAGAATCTGCCCACCTTCTAAGAAACCTCATCACACAAAACCAGTACCTGTTTAGTATTCTGTCTGCACCAAGCATATTAAATAGTATTGACCCCTTCACTGCGGTTTGCATATACCAGTGATTTTTAATGTCCGTTGCTGAAAGGGTACTATTCTTGCAATCCTGACAGAAGGTTATATCACGAAAATCTTATTACATGCTATTTGTGAAGCAGGATTACTCAATACATTCATTTTTTTTCTTTTCCTTTTAGGACTGGAATACGTTCATAAGACATAAACATAAAGATAAGCTTTCCATCCTTCATTAAAAAGTTTTTGTTGCATTGTTCCCACTGAGAAAATTAATATTATCCAGAACATTTACATTCACATTTCATGTCATTATTCATATTTATAGTCCATTATTTATGTTAAGCACAGGTAATTTCACAAGAGACACATGTTGCACATCAAATGATCACCCATATTGAATCAGACCATTTGCAGGCTATTAATATTATTTGACTAAATTATATCCATTCTTTATCTTAGATTGCTTATTTCATGCATTTTTGTGGAGATGATCAAAAGTTGGATAACATTTTTTCTCAGTCAAATTTGCTTACAACATACAGCATTTCAGGATTATTATAGTTCTAATTTAAGTACAAAACCTGAGCTTTAATATCTATTAAATAGTCATTGACAAGCCAATCATGTTTAACCTGTACTATCTATTTACAAACACTGGCAACCCAGTCTTATTTGACTTATGCAATGTAACATTAAGCTGATTTCTATTTTATTTTATTTTATTTATTGGACTTGTGTATACAGGGTATCCACACCATTAGTTTACATACACTAGTGTTAGACCTTCATTCATTTCAGTTACGTAACCTCAATTCCTTATATCTAATAGAACATTTCATTGTACAAGTACCTATGATTGTTCTTCAGAATTATCAGATAGGGCCTATAATTAAAGGTATAATTGTATTGTCTGCCTTGAATCTACATACAGAAAGAAGTTAAATCTTTTCAGAATGATTTTTATGTTTTATTCAAGGTCATTATCTCTTGTTTTATGGAAAATGTTAATGTGAAACTAGTTTTAAATGTAAACTGTGTTTTGATGTTTATATAAGTACTGTCTACTTTTGAAGATGCTAGCTTTTGAAATATTTATACCTGATCAGTCAAAAACCCAAAGCTAAAACCCTTGATAATATGATCCCCTGTAAGACATTTTTATTATTGGACCTTTATATAAAGCAGTTTCAATTTCCACATTGTTTCTGATATAATGTCAGTAATTAACCTGTATATGTTTGATTAGAGTTTATGTCTTATAACTTTCCATTTATTTTTTTATTGTAGGCCATGGTTTGTACCCCAGTATTCTTTGTTATATGTTTTGCATAATACTGCTGGCATGGATAGTAATTTCAATATATTTTTCTACTTTCTGTATTCCTGAAGAAATATTGTACTGTTGGTGTAGCTACTAAAATATTATAACTTATTTCCTTTTATAGTGGACCTCACAAAGGAGATAGTAGAGTTGTTTAAAGCACTTACAATAAACCAGATCTTCAAGGAAAAAATCACCCTTACTTCTTCCCCTCTGACTGATTTTACAAAGTACTTCTTCCTCCAGTTGTTTCTTAGGAAATTACTAACTTGACTGTTATTTTAAGATACTAATTTTGATCACTGCCTTTCTTACTGGTAATATGTTTAATTATAAGTGCATATACTTTATCTGTTTTCTTAAGTGTTGCCAGAGTATTGTCTTTCATACTTTTAAGATTGTTAATTATGTGAGTGCAATATACAGTACATAT
The DNA here is from genome assembly GCF_019279795.1 of Protopterus annectens. Classification (NCBI taxonomy): domain Eukaryota; kingdom Metazoa; phylum Chordata; order Ceratodontiformes; family Protopteridae; genus Protopterus; species Protopterus annectens. The sequence goes on from NC_056725.1 coordinate 1,364,964,047, forward strand.
TTTCTGAAGTATAACCAAGGATATCATATAATAAAAAAGAGTGGCATGAGATGTGTTCTTCTCAACAGCGTTGTAATGTTAGGAAACTTTACATGTAGAGACAGGAGATGTGACCTAATGTCCATGAGGTCTGCATTACAGCATAATTTCCACATAGATGCAAGGGTATGCCGCATGATGTGCTGGATTCAGTAGCATTAAAGCTACATATCCATTTAGGACATCCTGTTCTTTTAAAGCTAAAGTACCTTCAGATGTGAGATAATGTGTATTTGACTTTAGAATTAATCTCCTCACTAAGCATGCCCTGGGCTATATGCATCATATAGTTACTACTCAGAACACATTTTTAAAAAATGAAATGCTTCAGTTTTAAGAGTTTCAGGTTTCTTTAGTGGTCTACCTTATCTGTAGATTTTAATAGGACTTTTTATATGGACTTCAGATCTTCCTTTGGATCTTTTCCTGCTGCACTACAGCTTTGCTTCATTTGGAGGCATGACTTCCATAATGTGTCCCTACTTTGTGACTGTTAAAGTTTTCCCAGTCTATTTCCTTGCAATAGGGTTGGTTGTGACAGTTCTACTAACCCTTCTTTTGAAATGCTAACTTTAATGCTTTTAACTTGTACAGATATCAGGATTTCTTCACTTCACTTTACCAGTTTCCCTACAAACTAAGCAGGATCTTGCTGTAGGTACGTTACCAACAACTTTGACTTCAGGCTGCAGACTTTCCCATGGCTTTTTTATTCTTTGCCCCAACCTTTCATCTGATAGACTTCTGCATGTCCCATCATAGTAGTTTTCTGTCTCTGCGGATTTCTTTCCAAAGTTTCCTTTTAGTTTGTGTTGGCTCTTGAGCATTAGCGGTATAGCTAAATAAGGCAGTCTGCCTCACAGTCTTCTGCCCATTAACAAATGAGATGCCAAGACAGTAAGTCCCTGCAGTTGAGCATTCCTGGACTTTTAGAACTGCAAGGTGACATTCCTTGTAGCTTTTGTTTATGCTTGTTCCCATTTTTTTTTTTTTAATGTTTGGATAGTTCTTTGGATTGAGGAGAGGATATACTGGACATTATATGGTTGAAATCACACATTTTCTGAATTCATAACTTGTGTATTGTAGGCCATTCTCAGATGTGAAACATCAGGCATGTGTACCTTGGTTTGAAAATATTGACTTTAGTGACAAACACCCTTCATACCGTTCATGCCTGACAGTTTAAGTATGCCAGGGAACTTGGAATAATTTGCTACACATATGTAATGCATGACTTCACTGAATTAAAACAAATTATGGTGCTGCGGTAGCGTTGTCGCCTCACAGTAATACATCCTGTTCGAGCTGGGCCGGCAACTCAGCACGTAAAAATCTGCTGCCAATAATTAGCGGACCAGAGTTCTGCTATGGCGACCCCTAACCGGGAAAAGCCGAAAGACACAACAACAACAAAAAGTGCCTGCCTAATTCCACAGACAATCTGGAACCAAGCATATTAGTATCTGTTCTTTACAACTATTATTCTGGTGTACATTGCAGATGACATAGCCCTGCTCTATTTGTTCTATTTTATGTTGGCATACCTGGCTATAACATTATAACTCTTACCCATTCTTTGCGCTTCAGTACTCCTAGACTTGACTTGTACCAGGATTGCTGCTAAATTTCTGAATGGTCTGTTGCCTTAGTCTGTGGTAGGTTTGCAGAAGTGGCAGTATTGTGATTTCTGTTTAGGATTTATGCTTCAGTACTTTATATAGCTGTATATACATGCTTAAAAGTTGTATTCCAGTGTCTTTCTGTTTACCATGCTACTACTGAGACATTAAGCTAAAAGTTTCTGAAATTATAACCATAAGCCTAAAGCTCCAGTTTAAATTTTTTCACCAACCCTCCAGTGCTTCTTTTGTGGTCATTTAAGGCTGTGTCTCTGGTTTCCACCCCTTACGGTAATCTGACTTCCAAAGTCACTCCTTCTCCTCTTTCATTTCTGTTGTCTGCTGTGTAACTTAAGTACTTTCCCACTAATTGTTTTCCATAGAGCCATGACCCTGAGTGCACACCCAGCAAACCAGCATTGCACTTGAGCAAACCTCCTTTAATACAAATTGTCTCCTGCTCATTTTCCCAGAGCTCCAATCTGCTTGGTCCTGAGTTAATCCTGCTCTTTCTTTGGCAATTAAGAGATTTATGTTATTGTTTTGCACTTCAGTTAACTGTTTAGAGTACTATTGCTTTATTTTTGCTTTATTTGTTGATTTGTCTTTAAATCATTCTAAAGGTCTGTAATACATGAAATTGCCTTGTCAAGGTAGTTTGTTTAAGTTGTTTTGCTGTAGCATTGCACTCATAGGCAATATTTCTTGGTGTTTTTCCATCTAGATGTTTCCAGTGCCTTGTACAGACACAAATGCCCAGAAAGTAGGTTTTATCTATAAAACTACCCTTAGAACTGAAATTGTAAGTTACTATGGCTAAAACAAAGACATTGCATTTAGAAAAGTTTAGAGCTGCTAGTTTGCACATTAAACAGGACTACTATCAAGTATTAGCACAATCTAACCTAGTCTAGTGCCCAACTCCAGAGACCACCCATGGAGACCTCATTATAACCCAGTCCACAACCTATGGTAGCCCACCCGAATAAACCAGACATCATGGATATACCTTCTATCGATTCTTAACCAATGTTTTTGTATGATATCTAATTTGTTATAATTATTTAAGCTGCTTGTGTTTTTGTTTTATTTTTGAAGATTGTAAAATTATTGTTCTTTAAATGTTTTGTAATAATGTGGAGCTTTTCTCCCCAGGCCTCCGCTGAAAATGGGCCTCTACCTGGTCAGACTTTCCCAGTAATCAAATGACAAATAAATAAATAAATATAAAAATATGCGATTTTCAGATGTCTCCGTGTAGATATGGGCATCCTGAGACAATGTAGCAGTTGTTTCAAGTTCACAGACTACCATTTAATCCTTTAAGAAAGGAACATGGTATCCAAGAGATGCACATACACAATTTCACTAGAGGAAAAAATCTTGCATACAAGCAAGGTTGACAAGACCAATTTAATGTTGAAACACTAAAAAGCAGTCTTCCAAAATTTCAAAGACCTTCTAAGCCTATAAACAGAAACACCTATCCTCAGCAATCTGTAAAGTACTTACCAAAAGCAACACCAAGCACCACACTTATGCCTACACCTAGTAGAACTCAAGAGCAAAGCCCATAAGGCAAGCAAACACATTGCCCAGGACTCTTTTCCTAGTGGACTCGATTGTACAACACACAGATGCCCCTCTCACCAGACTGAACAAGAAGAAAAATACAGGTTAGTTGCTTATCTGGGGCCAGGCTACATCAAGTTTCACACGCACTCAAGTCAGTGCATCACAGGTACCAGTATGATTCTGTCATGGTCCATGTGGGTGTTAATGACTTGAGAAGTACTTCTGTGGACTCTACAAAGAGAGACATTATTGATCTGTCTGAATATGTGTTTCAGGCAGGTATGTGCCTTGCATTGAATAACATTCTACCTTCACCAAGGATGATGCTACAGTATGAACAAAAGATGATTGACTTCATTAATTAGCTTAGTTTCTGGTGTCTTTCAGGGGAGTTCAATATATATCAGCATGGTAGGATTTGATTGACAAACCACATTGCTTTGCAAATGATTGTCTCCACCTGTCTCTAGTAGGCTTCCAAATATTGGCTAAAACTTTATCCACCCCCTTAGAGCCTCTTTTAGGCAATGCCGAATTGACAAACCTAACAGACATAGCAAATAAGCAAATGAAACACAAAGAGCTGAATGCTAGAAGCCTAAACAAGAAAATCTACACCATACAAGCTGTCCTATCTGGAGAATATAGACACCTGTGCCATTAGCAAGACATGGTTTAAATCTGCAGGAAGTACTCCAACAGTTCAAGGCTTCAGCGCCTTGCACACATTTAGGCCATCAGCTGCAGAGGCAGGGACAAGAGATGGGGGAGTCTCAATCTATATTAGCAACAGGCATAATTCTAGGTTGGTTTAAGAGGACGATGTCCCATTGTTTATCTGACCCCTATGTCTCAGATAAACAAAGGCAGACAGTAATGTCCAAACTAACACAGTCCCCCACATAACCTGTGGAAACTTTCCATCATACTCCCTCCTGATTAATGCCCATAATACATAGGGACACAGTTGGTTTGGGTTGAACTGCTAGACTTACAATGACTCTGGTAATTGTTAACCTAGTATATACATATGAATCTATAAAAGCTTTCTCCATTCTTCCTTTCTTGAATTTGAGCTCAAGGAGGTAGTCTTGATCCTCTGTGGCAACCAGAGAAGGTTTCCATACAGTCTTCTGAAAGTTTGACTTTTTTGCTGCTGTTGCTATGATCATAGCCTAGCTGAGGCTATCCTGTCTTAAGGAGGAGGAATTAAGGCAGTTCCTTCAGGATGCCTTTTTCATGGAGGTTCTTTGTGGCCACCCTTCATGGGACCTCTTTGATAATCTTTTGAAGAAAAATCATATTCTTTCTACTTTACTGAAACTATCCAAGTCATTTTCATCCCCCTCCACTACTTTTTCTTTCAGGCCTAGCCAGCCCCTTAGGAAGAAACAAACTGACAAAAACTGTCAACATCATATTTTCTGGGCAACTAAGCTGCCCAGGAAGAAGATCATACCACTGCAGCCATTACAGTCCAGTCTGTCATGACCTGTGGATAGCTGGATTGTGGCCCAGTACTAGCTGATCAAGCAGTTACCTGAGTACTGCATTTCTCTCCATCCATAAGCAGCCCGCCCCCTCCAGAGAATCTAAACTTCATGGTTGACAGGCTTACTTATCCCATATTCAAACTGGTTTTGTTAAAGTTTATCTTTTGAGAAACATTTTTTTTCTTGTAAAATGTATAATGATTGGCATTCAGTATAGTAACTAATAGTTGTCTACTATGGTTTAATAAAATGCACGATACACTTTTCAAGAAATCTTTTTATGTCGTAATTTGCTTTTACCTAAATATAACTGCATTTATGTGTTGCTGTATTGTTTGATTGACCGATTGTGCTGCGTTTGTATTTTGAAATATGCTATAGTTTACTTAAATCACCCAAGTACTACAGACTGTCAAACTGTATGTCCTCATATTTGCATCATTAGAATTCTGGGTCACATGGCATATAATTCACGGCATAGAATTAGGAAGTAAATGGACAGCTGCTTAGCCTACAATAAATATCAATGCAAGTATGCTATACTTAAGCAATAGTTCCACTGAAGTAACTAAAACAAAATCTATTTATTTGATAATCAGAATGCCCACTGTACATAATGAGACTATAATTACAGAAAAATGAAATAGTTACAAAAATCCTTGCACATGATCTTTAAAATAGCTGAAGTAGTATTTTGTCTGACCTGTAGTGGCAACTTATTCCATACACTAGGAATGTACCGTGATAGGAACCTCTCTCGCCAACCAGTTGTATTTATATTTTGGTGTAGATTTGTGGGTGTTTGTGGAGGTACTGGTTTTGTGAAAAAATAAGAGGTCAAATAGGGTTAGGTCTTTTATGGCTCGAAACGCTAGTCACAGCAGAACAGACAGTAGTATCATCATATCAGAAGAGAGCAAGAAGAAAGCATGTAGAATTTTTTGATAAAATGAGAAATACCCCAGTAAATGCAAATATTAGTTGGGAAGGGTTTAGCAGAAATAGATTGTATAGAGAAAGGATGTATCTGCTGCTTATTGTAGGCTAAGGCCAAGACTCTTGCCACCTCTATAGTGATTTTTTAGGTGGTGTTCCAAAGACCAAATTACCACCGTAACAGCTACAAACAAATGCAATCTGAGGGTCATGCTGCTCCATGCTAGAAGTCTAAATCTCAAAATGCACTCGCTTGAAGCACTCCTTAAAATGTAGAACATCGACATTTGTGCTGTAACAAAGACCTGGTTCAAGGCAGCAAATAGCACCCCTGCACTACCAGGCTATAACTCATTCCATACCTTTCGGCCCAGAACTTGGACCAAAGCTCCAAAGGTGGTGGTGTTTCCATATTCATAAAGGATGCGCACACCTCCAGACTGGTAGCTCAACATGAAACATCAGAGATGCTTCAGGTGCAGCTAACATTGGGTAAGACAGTGATTCAGTTTATAGCCTGCTATAGGTCCCCAACCATCACCCAAGACTCGCACTCCACATTCCTAAGCACCCTGGAGAATATTAGGGTCCAACCTAACACTCTTATACTGGGCAACTTCAACTACCCCTCCATTAACTGGGAAAACTTGCCCAACGTTTCCTGGAATTCATTAATTCCAATGCCCTGGACCAGCTCATTCTTACCCCCACTAGAGGTAGCAACATCTTTGACCTGGTCATTACTAACATGGGTGACTGTTGCTCTCTACCAATAGTCATCTCCTCCCTGGTTAGATCCGACCACAAACTAATCACCTTGGAAATCCACATCCCTCCCACCCCCACCCCACCACCCGCAAAGGTAACCACCATGAAAAACTTCTGTAAAACTAACTTTGGGCTCCTAAAAACAGAGGTGGCTAACTTCATGGCACCCATGCAATTGGAGAACAGCTGCATGACTGCCGAATCATACACTAATGCCCTGTACGAACACGTACACAAATGCTTGGATCTCGCCATACCCAATAGAACCAAGATGCTCCCCTCCAAAAAAGGAAGCCAAATCTGGTGGTCCCCTGCCATAAACAAACTCTACAACAGAAGGAGGAAACTGATGAGAAATAAGGTGAAGTCCCAAGACTGGAAAACTCCCTTATCAGCCTCAACAGATCCCTCATCAAATCCTCTAAAGCTAGCTATGAAAACAGAATTGCAGCACATAGTAAAGACAACCACAAGGCCTTCTACAGTTATGTAAAGAATCTCCACGGCAATACCCAGATTGGTTTGGAGCTGTTGTACAGTGGCAGCTCCTATACCGAGCCAACAGATATTGCCAATATACTGGCCGACAGATTCATTGCCAACTTTACCCCTCTCTCGCCCACCAAAGGACCAATCACAATAACAGTAGATTGCCAGGCACCCAGTTTTACTACTACACAGGTTAAAATAGCACTGTCCAAGGCCAAGAATACAGCTTCTATGGGACCTGACAATATCCCTGGCTGTGTTCTACATGAACTACAGTGTGAACTGGCAACTCACCTGTGTGCCCTGTTCAATCACAGCCTCACCTCAGGCTTTGTCCTTACCAAATGGTGCACTGATACAGTCATCCCTCTCCACATAGGAGGAGCATCTACAGACCTTGGGAACTATCGCCCCATTAGCCTGACAAGTCTGATACGCAAAGCTATGGAATGCATCATCATGGACCTAATAAACAAAAATATAGAGAACCTCCAAACTCTGGATCCCACACAGTTTGGTTTTGTGAAGGGTAGATCATGCCTGCTCAACCTTGTCAACTTCTTTGAGTCAGTCACCAGAGCTGTGGATGAAGGCAAAGTGGTTCATACAGCCTACCTTGATCTGGCCAAGGCCTTTAATACCATTCCCCACTCAGGAATCATAGAAAAACTCACTAAGCTAGGCATCAACCCCTGTATCACTAGGTAGGTTGCAAACTGGCTCACAGACAGAACCCACAGTGTGAAAGTAGTTGACTCCAAGTCAGATTGTCGACCAGTCACGAGTGGAGTCCCACAAGGTTCAGTCCTGGGTCCTCTCCTGTTTGATATCTACTTCTCTGAAAATCAGGCCAACATGAAGGAACTCTGGCTGACAAAGTTTGCAGATGATTGCAAGTTGGGAGCCATAATTAACTCCCCAAGTGATGTTGACATCCTACAGAAAGGCCTCACTGAGACCAATGACTGGTTTCAGAACTATGGCCTTAAGCTCAATGCTAAAAAATGTGTCATCATCCCTTTTGGGAAAAACCCAGTTCCCATGAATTACCACATCGACGGTAGTCCACTGAACACAGAAGGTGTAAAAAGAGATCTGGGAGCACAGATTGACAGCAACCTGTCTTTTGACTACCACATTGCCACTGTGGTCAGAAAGTCCTTCTATGTGGCACATCTCATTACTAAGGGTTTTGCATCCAGGAAGAAAGAGGTCATTGTCTCCCTCTACTCTTCCCTCATTAGGCCAATCATCGAGTACAATGCCCCATTTGGCATGTACCTCACTAGATACCTACAACAACTGGAGAGGTCACAAAAATACCTCACAAAGGAACTTAGGCCTTAAACACTTGTCCTGTATGGACAGACTCAAAAAACTCCAACTATTCTCTTTCTCATATCGCCTACTTAGAGGCGATCTCTGCTTGACTTACAAAGCCATCTCTGACCCAGCTCTGTTAGAAATGCTACATATAAAGACATCCCAATCCCTCTGCACTACATGCTCCAGAGACCTCAACCTCATTACCACAGTCAACAGAACAGACTGGAGGGACAGGTTCATAACCCAGAGACTGCCCCTGCTATGGAATAGACTTCCCATACATGTCAAGCGGAGCACCACACTGGCCCTCTTTAAGAGAAATCTTGGGTGGATTTGACATAGAAAATTCACTCCGGGTGACAGAGGCACTGGGAACTAAGGTCGGGTAGCATGATGCCAGGGTAATCCTATGGGTTAGACTTGTAAAGGCTCCAGACCATTAGCCTAGCACATACCTATGAACCTATATCCACTATTGGATGTCTAAAGGTAGGGCATCTCTTGAAGGATTGTAAGCGGTGCAGTCTTTACATTATGAATAAAAATGAAATATAAAAAGGGAAGAGTACTGGTGTTGTATGCTACAGAGAAAAACTTTGTTTATTTACATTTGTTTACCAAGGTAGTGCACTGATCAATATTGACAAATTTCAAGCTCAGCCCTGGTGAAATACAAAACATTTCACAAACAAAAATACAGCAATGTAACTAGTAATAGAGTAGGCCAGACTGGTTACGTAGAAAAAAATGTATATACAGATTCTTGTGAGCAGTCAGTGTGTAATGTACAATATATGTAATTGTTTCTAAAGTTGTTCTGAACTGATCAAATGTTATCTTATTTTTCTTTTTTTCAGATGGCCTGGATATCAAAGTCCTCACCCCGGATGGCAGTGAATGTTTTCCTGCTGTATGAATAGTGTTTTTTTTTAAGTTATGAAATGGTTTGTGTAAATACATTATTGTACCCTGGCATGTATTGAAAGAAGAACACACAAGGCAGGTGGTAATCTCCAAAAAGTTTATGTAAGTACTTTCGTTGAACAAGTAATCTAACGTCTTCAGACGAGGTTTGAAGAAGTTGGATTACTTGTTCAACGAAAGTGCTTACATAAACTTTTTGGAGATTACCACCGGCCTTGTGTGTTCTTTCATCAGTTTATTGATTTTGTTTTTTTTTTTATGTATTGAAAGAAATCAGATCATTGTGATATTGTCTACCTTTAAGATTATCACTTTTTTACTGCACACAAAGGTCACTAGGCATAACTGGTTGTTTTTCAAGACCAGTTTGAAGGTTCTGGGTGATTAAATACCTTACTCAAAACACTCAACTTGCAAACAGATGTCATGGGATTCAACTTTAGGTCTCCTAAACTTGGGGTTTGCTTTCCATATGTTGAATCTGTTTTACTTTGAGCAAGCACCTGCCCTGATTTAACTGGTCTTCTAGCTGTGTTGTATCACTTGTTTTAGATGCCCATGGTATGCACTAAGCATAACTTTTTTATAACATTTGCAGTTTCCTTTATGTGTTGGTGCTGATTCCTGTCATTCTGCAAGCATAGTGGTTTTAGTCACATTTCAAGAATGTTTCATTTTCTTGTTGTTGTTATTGCCTAGATTGAAAAGAAAGAATCTTTGTTTTTGGTTCTGCAGATAGGAAGACTCCTGGTATGTGATAAAAGACCACAATGTGTATAAGGGAATGTGGGCTTACCCCCCCAGGAGTAATAATACTTCACAGGAGTTTTTCACCAATACTTAGTCTTTTCAAATAAATCTTAACATTTTCTTCTCAGTACTTCAAAAGTGTTGTGATTATTTGACTTAAATTTCCGGTTTAAAAAATGTGTGTCAAATTCTGGAAATGCTGTCAGCTTTACTGTCAGAACAATGAAACCAAACTAAAATTGGTGAATGAACAGTGCAGGTGCTAGAACAAAATCTAACTGGAAGAATGATGTAATGGCAAAGTGCAATTTGGTAACAAATATGATTTATTTGTAAAAACTGAAATGCACAAACATTTGGATAGATAAAACCCTTCATGTCCTTTCCATAAAGGTAAATGAAAAACATGTATAGACCCACCTGTCATTGTTAACCAGTACAGTAGTGAAACAAAGGTTAGTTAAACAATAAAACAAACAGTACCTGCCAATATCCAGGCACTTGTAATCCGAAACCTTCACCTTCCTTTTCTAAAAACTAAAACTAATTTTCATAGCTCTTAAATGGCTGTAAAGAGAATTTATTATTCAAGTTTTTACCATCTAATGTATCTGATTTGCATTTTTATTTAACTTATACTGTACTTAATTTGTTGGACCATTCACCTTCTAGAAGTCCTTTAACTGGACCTTGCAAAATCTGAAACATAAGAAAACATTCATGATTTGCATTTGCAATATCTGTAAGATACATTCCTGTAATTGCATGTCCTGATAGCATATATGTTTTAGAATTCTTACATATAGCCTGTGTTTAATTATATAATCATGAAATACTAAAGTGTTTAGAGAAGCTGGTTATATATACTAACCAGCTATCTTTACAGTCTATATAACTGTAAAATGTATATTTACAGTTTGTTTCAAGAGGTATAGAAGTGTTTATAACTTTTATAAATCTGAAAATACTGTAGTTAAGCATTAGTCCCTTTCCTCTTGATACAGACTTTTCTGTTTTACTTACTGGATTTGGTGATCTTGTTTGAAGAGAAAGGCACCCAAACCCAAGTATACTTAATTGTTAGTGTTAAGTGTCCTTCACTGTTTTCCTTATTAAATGCAATTATAATACTAAACTGTGCACTGTTTAAAATCCTTTCTACTTCTGAACCTTTCTTCTTCACATTGTTTATCTATGGGTAATGGCTGTATACCACCCTCTTCTGTATTAAACCTGTTAATAATCATCTCTGTTTCATAAATTCTCTTAAAAATTTAATGTGATTCCTTCCCTGTAAGAATATCCACACTCTCCCATTTCATAGTCACGGATAAGATATATTTAAAAGATAAATATGCACCTGAACAGCAGAAGAGGTAATTTGTTGTTCTTTTATAAAACGAAGGTAAAAAATGAAGCAATCAATAACTACCATCTTGAAATTAGTTTTTTGAAAATACTATGAGTGATGCTTTCTCAAATTGCTATGAAAGGAGGGGGAACTGAAATCGCTTGATTTGATTGACACTTGATTTGTCCCAACATGGCTTTATTTGAGCTAGATTGGGTTTGAAAACTTTTATTGGCGTTTATCGTTCTGTCAGTCAGGCCATACACAGTGGTATTTCCTCAGTAAATATTTATGTAGACTTGTCTAAAGCATTTCATGATGTCCCTTACTTAGGGATTATTAGTAGCCTCTCTAAATACAAAAGGAGTTAACCCTTACAATATTTATTTGATTCATAGTTGTCCGAATAACAGGCTACAGAAAGTCTGTTTACTCAGACTTAATTGAAATTAGTCACTCATGAGCTGATGTGTATCACAAGGCTTGGTTTTTGTCCATGTCTTTATTCAGTTTCCTTTCTTTTTTCATCTTTTCCAATAACCAAAACATTTATTTTACATTTGTTGACCAAGAAAGTCCACTGGACACAGGTCCTTTTTCAGTGGAGGCCTGGGGAGAAAATTCCACAACTAAGGTACAAGTACAATAACAGTAGATACAAATTAAAATTCAGTTAACATAGACAATAATTCTACATTAATGAAAACAAGCAATTACAGTTTGAGCTTAGTAAAATTTGGCAAGGAAAATATACACAGATTTGGGGAAGGCATGAGAGTGAGAAAGCAGTTGGTTGTTGGGTGTAAGGAAAGAAGCAGTTAGGTTATGGTGAGTACAGATCAGAGGTTAGAGGTGTCTTTTAAGTATAGTGTATTGAGTGTTGCAGGATGAGGTGAGACCAAGTATGAGAAGGGTGGGGTTAGTAGGTAGGTTGGTAGATGCAGTAGTTTAGTTAGCTTTATAACTGGGATAGGTTAACCAGGGCTGGTACAGGAGCATAGCCAAGAACTAGCCAGGTGAGATTTTAACATATATTTAAATTGTGGATAATATTCTATGAGGGAGTGAGTTCCATTTTTTGGATATGAAGTTGGAGAAGAGGGAATCACCAGCTGCATTATTGGCTTTTGTTACCTCTAGGAGTTGCCTGTTACTAGAACAGGGTGGTCTGTTATTAGTATATGGGAGAATTAGGTTTTGTAGGGCAGGGTTTTTTTCAGGTTTGTGAAGGAGTTTATGGGCAAAGATCAGTTGGTTATGTAGGAGCAGATGTAGTAGCTATAGCCAGTTAAGGTGTTTAAGGGCTGAGCAATGGTGTTGATCTGAAGGGAGAGTCAGTGGCAAACTTGGCTATTTTATTATAGCAGGTATTGAGTTTGTTAGTTTCAGTCTTATTCAAATTTTTAAGTATAGGGGAGGCATAGAGTAGGGTAGATATTAGATGAGTGCATGCATTGGTGGATTTTGTGTGTTTAGTAAGGAATTGTTTACTTCTGTAGGGAAGAGGAAGTTTTTATGGACTTTTTTATGGTTTGGGAGATATGAATGTTAAATTTCAATCTCGGCTCCAAGGAGTTTGGTGTGAAATACAGGAGAAATGATTTTATTGTTTTTGGACAAAATATTGGGTTGAATAGAAGAAGTTTGGTTTTGTTTGGGTTTAGAATTAGATTGGAGTTAGTGAGCCAAGCTTCGACTGATAGAAATGATTCTTGTGTGATTGACTGCAGCTCATGAAGGGAGGAGGCAAAGCAGATTAAGGTAGAGTTATCTGCATATTGGATAACTGAGGCATGTGGAGAGGAAGTATGTAGCTTGTTGGTGAAAAGTGAAAAAAGTAGTGGTCCTAGAATGGAGCCTTGGGGGCTCCTATTGTAACCGGAAGGAAAAGGGAGAGATCTTTCTGCCGCTGGACTCAGTGGCAGATGATAAACATTTATTTATTAAAGGTTGTTCTCATCTGCAAAATGAGCTCATACTCTATATCCAGTAATGATATTACAACCATGCATAATTATTCAAAAATTTGCAGATAGACATTGGATTGTAACCTCACTTTCAAATCCACTCACTGGTGGTCTTTGTTAGAGACATTGTTATTTGGATCTATTAAATGCTAGTCTCCTCTCTGTTGTAAGTCAGGTAAATACTTGGATGTGGTGATCCAAAACAGCTTAAGCTGCAAGATTAATATCTGTACCAGTTATTAGGTTAGTTCTTTAAGATTATATGCACTTGGGGATGATATAGTTAAAAGTGAACATTACAAGAGCCTTACTGGGCCAAGTATAGAATGCAGTATGAGCTTCTCTATTTACACTCTGTCTGAAACTAATCAACTTCAACTAATTCAAAGGAAACCTGCTATTACCCTTCCTTTTAGGCAAGGGCTACTTTTCAGTGGTGTAGGCATTCACTCTTGCTAATATGAACCATAAGATTGTTTGAGGCAAGTTACATCTAGCCCTTTAAGACCTTTAGGGATGAAACATTGCAATCCTTAATGGAAACTCAGCTGTATTCAGTAATTTAACATGTCAACAGTAGAATACAAATTATAAAGGTAAATACATCTCTCAAGAGGCTGCTTTATTACTCAGACTATTCACAAGACACTGGAATAAACTATCTTTTAATATTAGAGACTTAGATGACTTATCTAATTTTAAAGTTAGAGTAGGGACTGGGATAGGTATAAAGCATTCGGTCATAATATGCAGGAGTCTGGGATCCTTGTTGTCTTTGACCCAGTACACAAGTCTCTCAGTAGAACTGTGATGCTGACAATATTCAGGCAGTGTAATGAGCTGTTAAATGTTGTACTTTTTTCACTGCAAGATCTAAAGCAGATATGTGGGCTGACCGTCTTCAGATTACTATCAAAGAGTGAAAGCCTTATGAGCTATGTGCAGCATATGCCTTCAAGTTTTCAACAGGTTTTACGTGCAAAAATGTAACGTTTCTTACATGTATTAATTGAGAGGTAGGGTTGCTGTGACTTCTTTTCCAAATCTGTTCATAAAGTCTTTGTTTATTAAGACAATGGTATACTTACTCATAAAATAGATTGCAACACCTCCACCATTAGTGAAGCTGATTTTATATTTTCTTACAAAGACAGCTGATAGAAATGTACAACAAAAAGGTTTTCTCTGAATTTCTGTAGTGTGTATGTCAGACTTATAGGAGGTAGACAGAACTTTATGGCTAGTAGCTTTTCATAAGGATTGCAGTGCATCTGAGCAGTCATTGGCCTTTTCTTCCTGAATACAGTGGACTGAGGGCTAGATAAATGGCTGGGATGATTTATCACTTGCAGCAAAAGGTAAATCCAGAAAAAGGTTAGCAGTAAGGGTGTAAGGAAGGAATTAACAGGCCCTTTAAGGTGTAGTTATTATTTGGCAGAGGGGGTCTTCTTGGGTTTAATATTAATGTTTATAACTTTTAAAGGAAAGTGGGGTAGCTTAAATTTGTGGATGGTGCTGGATGAAAGCAAGAAGGTAATATGAGTAGCTAAACTGCAAAAAGTTCAGGCTCACACCAGAATGTACTAATCATAGTCTTCTCCTACTGTATCAGTATCACACAGGTTGCTACACAGTATACACCCTGAATAATACAGAGAATCTCCCAAAGTCTGCATTGGCACAGTACCAAATACTTAACACCTGTACAAATATCTGTTGGTAATACCCACCTATTTGCAGTGTAAACTATTTTGTAAAACTGCTATATCCTTTTCAATGTTCTCTCCTCTAAATTAATGCATATTGTTTTTAATCATATTGTTTTATTTCAGCTGAGCTAGTAATGTAATGTATTGATAATAGGTATACCCATCTTTCTGTTTTTTTTAATGTACTTGTATTTTGTATGCACTGTTTATAAATATAATGTTTGTATCTTAATGGAGCTTTTCTCCCCGAGCCTCTGCTGAAAATGGGCTTTTTGCCTAGTCAGACTCTGCCAGTAAAAGAAATAAATAAATTATCTTTAAAGGAGTTTTTTTTTTTTTTTTTTGTGGATGTGGGCTTGCTCTTTCACCTTCCACAATGTGTGTGTGTGTGTGTGGGGGGGGGGGGGTGTTCACGCCCTACATCATTCTTACTTATATATACTAACTTCACAGTTGCACAACTGTGGAAAAAAGACTGCAAACAGTGAATTATTGCTGACACACAAAAAGAAAATGCACTGAGAATGACATTGATTGTCTGTAGGCAACACTGACAATCATGCTGAAAGCTGACCAAGTAAAAATCTTCATATATTTCTGTGTATCTCCATTTGTGTATCACAGAACAGTGTGCAACTGTACCACATTTTATTAAATATTTCAACCAAATGAGCATTTGACAAAGTCATTTTATAGACATTTGGTGTCAGTGTTTTGTGATTCACACAAATGCCATTCAAACAAATAAAGGGCAGCTGAGATGGCATTAGCTTTGACTTTTTGATTTTTACCTTTATTGGTCAAGTGTGTGTGTGTGTGTGTGTGTGTGTGTGTGTGTGTGTGTGTGTGTGTGTGTGTGTGTGTGTGTGTATAAATATGTATACATATACACACACACACACACACATATATATTTATATATGTATACACAGACACACACACAGATATATACTATATATATGTATATATAGGATTATAGTTTACTACATTGCCAACAAATGGTTGAAACTTATTCAAAAAAAAAGAAACAACATTTTGTGTGTGCCATTCACACCTCCTGCTAATTATATCTACCAACTCTGAGATTGCAAAACAGTGGGCAGAATTCTACACCCCACTGTGCAGTGATCCCGCAAAACAAATTTCGGCATCCTGTAATGATGTGTGTGTGTGTGTGTGTGTGTGTGTGTGTGTGTGTATGTGTGTATGTGTGTAGGTGTGTAGAAGTATATAGATATGGATATATATGTATGTGTGTGTGTATATATATATATATATATATATATATATATATATATATATGTATCACAGTGACATTACTTGGCATTCATCCAATAGGCTTGAGAGGAGCATGTAATAAAAGGGATGGGTGGGAGCAAACAAATTCTGTCATTGTCATCATCATTAACAACCCTGTTTTTCCCATTTTCTACATAGGGTTGAGGCGTTATGTCAACTTTTGCCATCTCTCTGTTCAGTACCACTCTCCTGCCTTCTTTGACACTCCTGCTTGACTGTCGCAGGTCTTCTCTCACAAAACCCATCCACCTCTTTGCTGGAAGCCCTTGTTTTATAGTATCATAGGAGATTACTAGGCTAGCGACCCGGAGGTCATTTCAAGCTTAGTCATTTCATCCCAATGTTATACCATAGATACTCTAGTCAATACTCAGGATTTTATTTAGAAACGACTGCCCATGTCCAGGAGAATTGTGGGTGCTATCTCCAGTATGAATTTACGGTGCCCATCCACTCGTCCAGGTCCTTTTGAACAGTCTTATAGAGGTGCTCTGCTTCACATGAATTAGCCTATTCCAAAGACATGGCAGTTGCTGTGAGACAAATCTTTCCCTCCAGCATGCACTATTCAAGTCACAGGAGATGTTTAGGTCCCTGGAACAGGTATCCACTTGCCTTCTTCCTGTCTGTCCCTAATTATCTTCACCAGCTTGTCTTCTGCTTTTCTGCACATGTGCCCAAACCACTGACCTTTTCTGATACTTTGGCTTCTGCTCTTATTCCTCATTTCTTCGTCAGTCCTACAGTGTGTATCCGTACCACCCATGTTATGCACTTCATATCCATCACCTCTAGCATCCTCAACTGCTCTGCCTTTACTGCCCAGGTTTCTGTGCCATATAGCAGTGCTGGTTGCACTACTGTTTTGTACACCTTACTTTTCAACATCTTTGGCATTCTTGTGTCATATACTATACCTGACAACCTGTGCCAGTTGGATGCAGCCCCTCTGATTCTAGATTTGACCTCTTCATTAACACTTCCATTCTCTTCAACCATCTTTCCCAGATACTTGAAGCTATTAACCTGTTTCACTATTTTTCCTTCTATATCAGTTCTCAGCTTCTTCCGAACACCATTTGGTGCCATTACAATCTGTCTTATCTGTACTCAGTTTCATCCCACTTGCCTTCAGTTTTGCTTTCCATTCCTCTATCCTTTGCTGAAGTTCTTGCTCAGAGTCTGCCTGTTATGGCACATCTTCTGTATTGAGCAACCTTGTTGATCTGTCCCGTTTGGCATGTTTGCTAATGTAGTCCATCACCAGTATGAACAGCAGTAGGCTTACAGCTGAACCCTTGTGCACACTCACTCCCACTGGGAACCCCTCTGTGAGACTAAACACTGTGCGTACTTGAGACATTGGGTCCTTGTACATAGCTTGCACTAATTCTACCAATGTTTCTAAGACTTTGAACCACTGCAGGACTGCCCAAATCAGCTTTCTGGTGACCTTGTCATATGCTTTCTCCAAGTTTAGCAATGCCCAGTTGGACTCTTTCCTCCTTTCTAGCTTCTTATCCAGTGTCTGTCTTACTGCAGGTATCGGGTCAGTTGTGCTGCATCCTGACTTAAATCCGAATTGCTTATCTCCCATCTTACTGTCTATTACTCTATGTATTCATTTATCAATCACCCTCTCCAGAACTTTCATGCGATGTGACAGGAGTTTGATACCTCTATACTGTCCACAGTTGGTAATGTCCCCATTGTTCTTGAAGACCAACACTAGTGTACTTATTCTCCAGTCATCTGGGATAAGCCTGTCTCTCCACACGACTCTGAGTACCTCAAGAGCCATTTCTCCCCTGTCTCACCCAGCATCTTTATCATATCTGCTATGACCCTATCTGAGCCTGCTACTTTCCCTGATTTATTTTTCCTGTGCAGTTCTTACTTCTTCTATGGTGGGCTCCTTCACTTCTCTCATTGCAGACTGTGTCTGGGGTAGTACAGCCTCTATGGGTTTTCTTCATTCAGAAGCTGCTGGAAGTACTCCTTTCATCTTCCTTTAATGTCCCTGGTCTGGTGAGTAGGTTGTTGTTGGCATCCCTTATGAAGGGTGTCTGACTATCTTCATCATTTTTTTTCTTTGCCTTCCATCCTGAAATAGTTTCTTTGTGCCATCTACTGGACTTACTTTCCAGTAGCTGGTTGAGTGCCTCTGAATCCTTGTTCTTTGCCATTGCAACTCCTTTCTTAGCTTCTTTGTTAATCCAAGCCAAGAGTCCTGCTGTAAAACTGGAGAATACAGACCAAATAGAAAACACCAGCGTAGATAAGAAAACTTTAATGTAAAAAAAGCAAAGCTTTCGGGCTTACATTCTTCTTCAATACTAAAACAATTTAACCATCAAAGTATTCACTTTTAAATAGGAGCTAAACCCATCACATGATTGCAGCCAGCCAACCATGGCTATAATCATGTGATGGGTTTAGCTCCTATTTAAATGTGAATACTTTGATGGTTAGTATTGAAGAAGGGTGTAAGCCCAAAAGCTTTGCTTTTTTACATTAAAGTTTTCTTCTGGACTCTGGTGTTTTCTGTTTAGCTTCTTTCTTAGCCAGCCAGTATTCCTTTCAAACCTAATCCATCTTTTCTATCTCCCACTTTTTCCTGCACTCATTCTTTCTTTTGTTGACTTCCTGGACTTCTTCATTTCACCACCACCTTTCTTTATGTACCTTATTTCCATACCTGGCTTGGCTGCATATCTGTTCTGTAGTCCTTACACATGCTATTTTGAGGCACTGCCATTCTTCTTCAACTCCACCTATTAAATCTTCTTGAGGTACTAAAGCCCTTAGTAATTCCATGGACTGTTGTGCTTTTTCTCCATTCAGCTTCCAGGTTGAACTTAGATACTTCTCTGACCACTGCTTGCAGCTGATTGTGGCAACCAGTTGTTTATGCTGTGTGCCAACTGTTTCTCTGAGGATGACTTTGCAATTGTTGAGTCTACCACAGTGTCCTTTCCTTATTAGGAGAAAGTCTACCTGAGTTACATATTGGTCACAGTTGTATATGATCTTATGACTGTCTCTCTTCCGAACCATGTGTTGGCTACTTTCAAGCTATTTGCCTGACAAAAGTCTAGCATGGCCTCTCCTTCTTTATTTCTGTTGCCACATCCATGTGGTCCCAGACAGTCCACTTATACTGTTCTGTCTGTTTTGATATGTGCATTCAAGTCACCCATTATCAATAGCAATTCATGTTGTCCTGCTTTGACTGTTAGGTTCTCTTTTCCACCCTGTCACAAACCTGTCATGTGGCTTATGCTGACATTTTGAATACTGCCCTATCACTGGAGTCTGATTTCCATGAGTCTGTCAGTAATTCTGATGACATCCCTCACTGTCTTCTGAAGCCTCACTCTCACCACAATTCCCACATTGTTTCTAGTTTGCTGAGTAGTATACTCTGGATCCCAAGTAAAGTGGCTTTGCTGCACTGCCCTTCCATGCATAGGATGTCCAGCTTCCTCCTTACCATGATGTCATCCACTTCCAAGCTGCATCCTGTCAGTGTACTTACAGCTTTCGCTCAACAGAGCTACCCCAGGTAACTCAAGTAGTGCAACTGGACACCAGCCAGTCAGTAGCTTACTGAACCAGGGCTGCTAGGAGTTATGGCAGGCCTACTGGCTAATGCAAAAGATCAGTCCTGTGCTGGGATAAAAAATTTGACTGCCATCTGCTCAGTTTCAGCCTCATTCTCTTAAGCTTCATTACCCTGGCCACTGGAAGCATTGTTTGAAACAGGAACCTTTATATCAAAGGTCTGAACTCATCTTCCTTTGTGTAATCACCTTTACATATTTTTTCTCAACATAGCCCCAAGCTGCACCTCACCCGCAAAGTATCCTTTCCTAGCATTCTTTCTTCTGAAATGGAGTGATTTTTACTTTTTTGTAAGGCAGAAACAATAGATAGTAATGATCATCAGCGCTCAACAATGAGATCAAAAAACTGAGCAGATGTGCTGTGTATGCTAAGAGCAAGACTGCAGTATCTCAAAGAATTCCCCTTAATCCAATGTACACCAGCTTCAGAGAAGATATAAGTAGCAGGGATGAAGCAGGCATGGCTGTCTGTGTTGGTGGTGACCCCTGCAGAAACTCTAAAAGTGTTACAGCAAGTTTTAGTTTTTATTGGTTATTAGAAGTCACTGTTCTGTGATTGAATTTTTGATTATCAAGCAGTAGTGTCACATTTCCATCATGGAGGTTTTGAGTCCAAAAAATCCATCACTCTTTGGTTTAGTCTTTCATGGAGATCTTAGATGGGAATGGCCCACGTCCTGAGCTCTGTGATGCTGCATGCATTAGGTTCATAGGTTCTTACTAAGCTTATGGCTAAGGAGACTGTTGAGAATCTCAGACACATCACCCAGTACTGGTGTGAGTCTAACAATATCCTCCATATATCCTACAGAAAAATTTGCAGTCAGTCATCAATTCATCCAGAACGTTTTTAAAGGTTGCTAAAGAAGTCCTTTGCTTGACATGTAAGAGCAGCCTGTTCCACAAACAGGAGAGACTTTGTCATGCTGTCTGATGTTGTTAATGTAACAGCATAAATTGAGGTCTGCAGAGTGGGTGTTTACTTTTCCAAATGATTTCTAGTTAAGTGCTGGAGTTCAAAGATTGTTGGGTCATTCATAGCACAGAAGACTAAGCAAAAAAAAAATTCTCAAGAGACTGTCTGACACCAAGTAGATATATAGGACTTTTAGTCTGTCACAGTAGCTGTGGGTTCTGAAACCTGAGGTTATTTTGATGAGGAAATGTTGCAGTCTCTTGAGTTGTCTTAGGTGCTTAGTGAGATACATGCCAAAGTGGGGTGTTTTCATTCATTGGTGGACCTAATATAGAAGGAATAAAATATTACTAAAACGTATTTGTACTTTGAGAAGTTGTATAATATAGAAAGATTTTCTAACTATGATAGAGATGTGTTGGTCAAAGCAGAATCTGTCATCTACTTGAGTACTCAGGCCCCTAGTGTCCAGGTTTGATACAAGTGGAATGTTATTAATGGTATGCAATAATGATGCTACCTGTACTAAAGGGAACTATGCTGCATTTCTTGATGTTAACGGTAAGCCCATAATTATCACACTAAACTTTTGTTTCATACAACCCTTGCTGGAGAAGTTGAGTATCAGAACAGGACTTGATTTAATAAGTGCCCACAGTCTGCAGTCAGTAGCAGTCTTGGTTACCTGTAGTTCCTTGATATCGACTTTCATGTTAGAGAAGATAGACCAGGACACTGCCCCATGGGATGTTGCTGGTGACATTTGTCTATTCAGTGTAAATACCCCCAACCTTAATAGTATGGGTTCTTTGTAATAGCCAGTTACCCATCTAGTAAGCTATGTATGGGTTAATGTTGAGATGGGAGAGTTTGTCAATAATACCAGCTTGAGGAATAATGTCAAAGACCTTAGCAGGACCCAGGTAGGCAGTGTGGACTGTTTGCCCAATATCTGTGGCCTCTGTAACCCTTTTGAAGAACTTAGGTCAGCTGACCAAACATGATTTGCATTTTGCAAAGCTATGCTGATGCTTTTTCAGGGATATAAGGCTAAATAGGTCAATACCAAAGGCAACAGTACATTTCGAGTCAGAAAGTCCATAACAAACAATCCAATGAAAATTGTCTAAAAATGGCCCAGAAACTTTTTCAACACACCTTTTTTAGCATTTTCATCCTACTGACCAAGGATTTCTATAAAGCTACCTATATAGTCCACACCCTTGCAAATAATAATAGCAAGTATAATGGGTTTGCAACTCCTAGGACTAATAGATGGACCACCTTTATGTAAGAGCATGACAGTATCTGTTTTTCATACCACGGGATGTGACCATTAGAGAGACTCAGGTTGAAAAGTTGAGGGAGGAGTTTTGTTGAATGGGAAGTCAGAGTAGTAGCTGGCTTGTCTAGTGCCTGGTACCATTCCTCAGTCTGGGGACCCCCAGCTCTGAGTTAAGGAGCAAAAAAAAAAAAAAGAAAGAAAGAAAAGAATCTCTGCTCTATTGCACCAATCCATGTCCATGCTGTTCTTCTACCTGCACCCCTCAACTTAAGTTGAGGTGCAAAAAAAATAGCCATACTGCAGGACTAAAACATATACCACACACAAAGAGCTTCAGACATCAGCCTTGTGTCCTGACTGCAACAGCAGTAGTGGCACTCATTTCTGTACCGGAATTCAGAAATATTGGTACAAAATTGAATGCCAGTACTTCACTCCCGATCAGTTGACATCTTCCAGTCTTGTCCCCTAACACCTTAGGCCAGAAGTGCCTTCTTCTCCCCACACTAACTACTCCTCTGTGGGAAGTAATGCTTTTCAGCAGACATCAAAGAATATTGTCAGAATCCATGCAACATATGTTTTTAATTTTCTAAAGTGCCTGAATAACTTGGACCAAAGTAATTTCAGGAGGAAAGGTGTGTGTGTGTGTGTGTGTGTATGTGGGGGGGGGGGGTGAAGCTGAAAGGGAATTTGGTTGATCATCATGCCCCCTCTACCAACCCAATGTCTCCACCTGCAACACCCACCGTGGCAGATGCCTGGTGTCTCACTCTTGGAATGTCTCTATTCTGAGAGCGGTCCTGCTCTGAGACCACCTGTCTCCTCATCTCCTAAGGCTAGATTCCCCACTAGACAAGCAGATGAGACAAGCTAGGTAGAGAAGCCATCGTCCATCTGATGAGGTACTTTTTCTTCTGGACTTACTCCCCAGCCCTCTTCCCCATGCTGATATCATTCCCCTAGATATAGACTGGGATGGACTATGCTAGAACCAATGACTTCACTTGGTGAACAACGTAAAAAAAAAAACACCAAACCGCTCAGAAAATGCCACTTGGTTCCCCTGTGGAAACTGAAGTATATTTCTTGTACAAAGCTAAAATTGAGAAGACAAATGCCACAGTTCTCGAAAATATAGTAAAACATTAAGCATTTAATAAGAATAAAAACATATTTAGTGCTTTTGTTCCTTGAAATGGAACTTCATCAGAATCCATGACCTGATTACATCATAACTGTATATACAGTATATCTTAATGAGCCAACTACATACAATAAAATAAAATATATAGATATCTACACTGTTTGAATCATTTATATTAATTACATATTGAATACTGTAAAAGGACAATGAAAAATGGTAAGAAATTACTCTATAAAATGAGTCATTATTTAGAAACTTGTTTATGGCTTATAAAACATTTATGTTGAGCAATTTACAATCCACATAAAGCCATTAGATCATTATAAAGTTGCAATAATTGCAGTCTTTAGGCAGAGTAAATGGAAACTACCTCATTTAAACCTGATGGTTTAATGCATTTAGTTTAAGTTGACATATGAGTTCTCTTAGTTCTAACTTTGCGTGAACACTTTCTAATATACCAAACTTCTATTTTCATTGCCCATTACAACTCAAGTGTCATTATACAGTGCATTATTAATATTCTTAATTATTAATATTCTTGGTTCTGGTATTTTACATGTGCTTATAAATTCCTTTATAGAAAGCACATTCCCTCTTTCTGACATAAAAACAAATACAGTGATACACACCACCCCAGAGGTTTTGCAATTACCTTTGGCAATCCTAAGCCTACTGTGCAAACCATTGTCCATGGTAATTTGTTCCTCTTACCTAAAATATGTGAGCATTCTTTGCATGCTCCACATTTGCCAGTTTCTGAACCCTGTTACCTTGTGATGTGTTACTCTGCTCCAAGATTTGTTTCATATTGGTTGCTGTTTCAAATACAAATAATTTTTTAGCTCCCAGAATATCAGTTAATAGAGGGCACATTCTAATGAGGTTCCAATTTTTATTAATAATGCCCTTAATTTTTTGTGCACATTCACTATACTGTATTATTAGAGCCCTGTTATAGCCCTGCAGTGTGAATGCTACAACATTTTTATTTATTTAACATTTGTTAACTGGGAAAGTCCGACTTGGAACAAAGCCAATTTTCAGTGGAGGCCCGGGGAGAAACGCATGTCTTTGTAACATGGGAGGAAACTGAAGCACCTGGAGGAAACTCACATGAATGTAGGGAGGACATGCAGACTCCACACAGAAGGCACCCCAGCCGAGAATTGAAACTAAGAACCTCTTGCTGTGAGGCAGCAAAGCTACCACTGCACCTACTTTTGTTCCCAATCTTCTCCTGTTTTCAGTAAGATCTATATACCAAAGAGAGGCCCAAGTCTAACAAAATATGATTACTTATGTCTCTAATAAATTCAGCAGGATACCCTTTCTCCAAAAACATTTGTTCTAATTGTATGAATTCATTCCTAATATCCTCTTGTTGTGAAGGCATATGGGCTACACTAAGTATTACCCTTTTACTAGACTTCTCTTATAACTAATAGGATGAAAACTTTTATAATGCAGGTATGCGTTACTCAGTGTTGGTTTCCTATAGATCTTAGAAATGAACCCTCCTTTACTAGAATTTATCTAACGCGTCTAAGTAACTCATACTAGTACTGCTAAAATTCCAAGCAAATTTCAAAAATGTACTGGTACTATTTAAAAAGTTCACAAATGCATCAGCCCCTTCCTTTGTACCCATCCAGATGATACATATATCATCTAGGTATCTCAGATATAATTTACAGTGTTTGGAACATATTGATTCAAACACATGAAATATTTCCACAGGTAGTAAGACCAAATGTGCCTATATGAAGGCACAAAGTACTGCCATGGCCACCGTTAAGATCTATTTAAAGTATTCTCCTCAAAAAAAATGAACATGTTGTCCAGTACTATGCTCATCAAATCCATTAAAAAATGTATATCCTGAGCTGTCAAAAAAGAACAACAATCAAGCTTTCATGGAATAAGTCTTATCCCTCTGATCTTGGTATGGAGGTGAACAGATCAATAACATATATGCTGAGGAAATTAGTGTTCGCTGACCATATGTGGAGGAGGGGGGGTAAGTCTGCCAACAGTATCCCAGGAATCTTTCAATAAATGGGATTTTGTGCTAAAGAATGGTTTTAGTTTTTTATCAATGAAGCTAGCTAGAAGATAAGTTTTGGAGGCTTGGGTTGCTACAGTTGGCCTATATTTTAGGTTATATATATGCCTTTATGAATTTTTGGAATTCTGAAAAAAGTCAGAATCAGTTTTTTTATTGTTAAATATGTGTGAACTTCATTAATACTACCTTCTAATAATTGTTCCTCTAAATGTAAGTCTATTTTATAATAAGCAATGTTAATTTCATTTTAAAGGTAGTTACATAGATGTTAATATATAAAATTTCTAATATAGCTGCAGAATATTGTAAAGAATCTACTATCACTTTCCACCCACCTTTGCCTGGTCTCATGACCTGTATGGTTTTGCCTTGTTTTAATGAGTCAAGTGTTCTTTTTTCTAATCTGTTTATGCTCATTTACTAAATTGTAATAATCCTTGCCACAAGCTTTTTCAAATAACTGTAGCATAGGTGCACTGAGGGGGGCTGGGTTGAACATACTTTTTTTCCTTAAATGTGGGTTTAGCTTGTGGAAACCCTCACTTCTTATTGTAAAATACAGCCAAATTCAGTTTTCTTGTAAATAAATTCAGTTCTAACAAGGAATCGGCAGCATTAAAGTGGGGTGTTAGAATGAATTTATAGTCCCTAGAGAACAAACTGAAATGAGGCAGTGTAACTGATATGTTACTGTAATTATAGATTTTCTAACCTTTGTGAGATACTGCAATACCATCAACATCATGTGCAGTCACCATCTTTTGCCTTTCCTTTTCCCTTTACCTTTGATTTTCGATTGACGATATTCAGTATGTTGTTGGGTCCCAAGCTGAGGCCTAGGTCCTGGGGGTAGCGGGAACAGGCCACTAATCTTTCTGACCTCCTCAGTTCCAGAAAATCCTGCTCATTATTGATATCAAAAGTGGGTGTGTTAACAGTGTCTTTGCTAAATACCCCTGTCATAAACTGCTGCAGGCTGCCCCACAATGTGAAACTATCAAAATTAATTGTATACTTTTTAACTGGATATGTGGTATTTTCTTTATATTGTTTTAAGTCTCTCTCATTTTTTTAAAACTTTCTACCCATATTAATTTTACACTTTGACTATCTCACTCCTAGCCAAAGGGCAACCACTCTTATTCAGTCTCCCCCTAGCTTGGTGTCAATGTTTCCCAGGTCTAGCTATCACTGGATGATTCTTAGTAGTGTCCTTTCCCCCAGGATACACACCCATCCTCCCTGTCACTCTCAGGTTTCCAAGCCCATAAATCGAGCTCAGATCTCGTGGGCTGTAGTCAGGGAATTATCCCTCTATGCCACCAGATCCATTCTAAGTTGGAAGAGAATTTGGCCGCAAGAATATTGGCAATGCCCCTGGGTTCAGAAAACATACCAGTAAAAATAAAGTTAGCAGAGAATTGTTAATTATTTCTGAACTTTTTAATATAGCAGTTGTCTTTTGAATTAATTGCACTTTAAGTTTATAATCAGCCTTGCATTTCCTGTTGGTAAGTTTGAGAGATTTGCTTACCAGCTTTAAATCCCTTGCATATTGAAGGTGTGTCACCATACATATGTAGTTTAAATCATGCGATTAAACTTATCATGAATACACATGCCTGAATACATCTTTCCAAGAGGGAGTAAAATTCAGGGCAGTAAGCAACAGCCTCAGGTACAAGGTTTGCTGGGAAACTTCACCATTTATGATTATAAGTAAAATCAGTACATAAAAAGTTATTGGTTTTGGAGAAATTACTGCATCTAGAGGAGTTTGGGGCTGCTAAGCAGATTTTCAGTAAGAAGGTCAGATTTTTATCAGGGAGGGTATAACAGGAAAGGTGGTATAACTGAATGGAATGTTTATGCGGACAAGATCTAGGAGATTTATGCCTGCGATGGGCAGGAGGACAATTTGGTAATGTATTGACATTTACCAGGTAAAAAACTTTTGGCCATTTTTCTTGGCAGTATACATTTGCCAGTCTATGTGCAGATAGTTGACATCACACAAGAGAAAGGAATTTGGTTCCATGGTTAACTTGTCTAACTGGTAAAGATATTTTGCACAACTCTAAGGAGGTAATAGGTGAGGTTCTGTAATTGGTTAGAATGTGATCATTAATATTATTGAGTGGTACTAAGCTTCAACCAGTTCCAGATTTGTGTCATACCGAATATGATGTGAGACCGTGGGTTATGAATAAATATAGGTTCATAGGTCAGTACTAGGCTAACTGTTTTTGTGGGCCACTTTAAGCCTTGTCAATTATACCATTTGAGATCCTGCATTTTTAGTTTGTAAGGCAAACACCTTAACCATTATGCCATAGCCCAATCCCTCCCTCACACTTGCTGATGTATGATAGGCATTGTACCCTGGAACAGAAGAAATGATATGCCTGCATTAGAACCTGGTTTCTGTAATTACACAAATACTGATGTCTTCAAGGTCAAAGAAGGCCTCAAGTTCAGATATTTTGTTATTTGCAACTTGAGCTAACTATAAGCCTCTGTATTATTGTCCAAGTGCTGAACTGTAAATATGATAAACAGATACATAGTTCCAGAGAAGTGCAACTCAGACAAAAAATGTCAAAAGACAACCTTTTAGAGTCATAAAATGTTGCTGGTATAAAAAAGACCCTTTTTGTATATCATGTACTGATTACATAATAGAGCTACAACTGTAAAAGACAGAAATCAACAGAAACTGGTATAGTGATGGATGGTTTCTCATTGCCTAAAACATTGCTCAGTGGTATGTTCTTTATCCAATGATAAGTTCAAATCTGACCGCCCTGTGCTAAGGCAATGTAGTGTGACAGAAATACCATTTGTAACACAGGCAGCAGTGTAGCATGAGATGGTTTGGGTAGTAGTCGCTGTTTATTATCATAGATGTGGAGTGCAAAACTCAAGCTTGCCGTGATTTTTTTTATAGACATCACAATGTTTATCTGGCTGCATCCCTTGGTCTACTGATAATACGTATTATGTAAAGATTTAAAATGTAAGATCACCTCAGAATTGAGACTATGAGAAGTTAAATTTCTTAGCAGACTTGACTTTCCCGATCCTTTGACCATCATATTTACAAACACCATAAGTTTAAGGCAAAGTGCTTTGTGTACAGTAGCTCTCAAGGGGTATATCTCTGACTGTAGCTACAAAGATAAAAAAACAAAGGACTAACCATTTTGTAATACACAATTTGACTTTTTC
Source organism: Protopterus annectens (assembly GCF_019279795.1). Classification (NCBI taxonomy): domain Eukaryota; kingdom Metazoa; phylum Chordata; order Ceratodontiformes; family Protopteridae; genus Protopterus; species Protopterus annectens. The sequence continues at coordinate 1,364,992,565 of NC_056725.1, forward strand.
TGGTGTGGCAGCAATGGCTCCTAAGAAAAAAATGGAAAACTAGAGATGACCAAGGAGGATGAAAGGCCAGAAAATGAGACACTTAACATGTAAATCTTGTCAAAGTAATCTTTCTTTGAAAGAACCAACTTTTGTGGAGGAAGCCATCACAGATGTTACTTGTTAGGGGACTCTGCTTTCTGCACCCCTTCACCATTAAACAGCAGCTTGAAGAGCACCAAATTTTAAAGAAACTGTATTATCCCAAATACATAAAATCTCACTTTTAGCTGAAAAGAGTATCTGCAGCTAAACGCAAGGGAAAAAAGCTAGTAGCAATTTGCAAATGTCATGTCCGCTCAGTGAAAATGTTTTGCAGGTGTGTAAGTTGGTTTTGTTGACTGACTGACTGACTGACTGACTGAAGTGTCCTTTAGCATATCCCTTTATATAGCAGTACTGACTTTCAAAATTTGAGTCTGTTGTATGCAGATATTGTTGGTGCAAAGTTTAGGATTTGTGCATGCAATATATGTTGTGGATATGCATTTTGTAACTACTGCCACACTCTTGATACAACTACTTACAGCAATGACAGGCATATATTTATTTATTTGATTTTTAATTTTGAAACTGGTTTGGTTGGCTGCCAAACTCCACCCTACCATGATATCATTGCAGTGTCAGGTTGTTGAGGCAACAGACAGTTTTGGAATGCTGCTCTGTCTCCCTGTTTCTTAACATACTTAATCATTTACTAAGCTGCACCTAGAGCTGTGTTTATGAATGACTTTTTATGACCCAGACTTGTATATACAGCTCAGTGCAGGCCTCTGCTGATCTGGAATAACTTTTTTTTTCTGAATTCAGTATATTATATGTAACATATGAGAGTCTTGGATACAGTGCTAGTTTTGATGGACATGTATATTGGGCAAAGCCGTCAGTAAAAAATGGGATGTGAATTACTATATTTGACTTGTTGCTACTTCTCATAAAAGGCAGTCACCTCCATGCTGAACTAAATCAAATTACACTAATAAATGTCTGTGAAACCAATGCCTACTAGAAAAGTTCACCTAGGGATTATAAAGCTTACTCAGGAGCATTGCTTAGCCAACTCAATTCATACTGGCTAGAAATATGTAGATTATTAGAAAAATCAAATACTTCTCACTGCCTCTGTCTTTTGCTAATGAATGTGGCACTGCTAAGTAACAGATTGTTAAGGACTGTATCTCTGTAGCTATAAAGGTATCTAAATCAGTTCTCTTCCAGAAAAATAAAGGACTAACCATTTTCTAATACTCAATCTGATTTTTTTGTCCAGTGTGGCAGCAATGGCTGCTAAGAAAAAAAATGGAAAACTAGACGTGACCAAGGAGGATGACAGTTCAGAAAATGAGACACTTAAAAATGTAAATCTTACCAAAGTCAAAGTAGTCTTTCTTTTAAAGAACCATCATGTATGGAGGAAGTCACTACAAATATTACTTCTTAGGGAATTCTGTTTTGTACATCCCTTCAGCCTTAAACAATAGCGTGAAGAGCACATTTTCCATATAGCACCAATTGTCTTACCCTTCACTTCTGCCTTTAGCCATTCCTTCTTGATTGTAGCCTATCCAGTTAAAACAATCCCTATCTCCTTCTGGCTCTGAAAAAATGAGCTCACGTCCAACTGGGGAAACTTGATGGTTGGTTGGCATGGGGTAAACACAAAGAGAAAAAATATTAACCCAACTTCCTGGTAAACACTTAACAGTGGATGATAGATTATATTATGCATTCATCAACACATCAGCTTGACTTATAGCCTGAATCATCCCCAAATTTATAATCTCTCCCTAACCTAAGCAAAATTCATGACACTTGGAAAAGTGCAGTGATTCCAATTCCAAACCCACAAACAGTACAAGTCTCCCAAAGAAAATTGGCCAGTATCTAACTTCCAGCCCTTAGCCAAAATACCTGAAAAAAATAGTCTGTGCTGAATGGAGTATGTGTTAGTATGAACTGTTGTGGCCATGTCTGGCACTGATCCAGAAATGAGTAGAGAAGCATAAGTGTCCTGTATAAAGTTAACAATATCATCTTGACAAATTCAAAATAAATCTTCTTCCAAGAACTCTAATAGACATCAGCTTTTGACATGGTGAATCACTCCCTTAACATTTATAGGCTTGGCCAAGTTTACTGTTTGGTCAATAATGGAACCCTGTAGTGCTTTTCCCAAACATCTTACTAGCAAGTGTATACATAATTTGCTTCTTAATTGCATTTACTTTTATTCTAAGTGTCATATTATTCATTAGTGGTCGTATTCAAGCCATTTGAACTCATAAGGCTACTGTATGATAACTCATTCTTTGCTTTGGCCTCACTCAAACTACTATACATTCTGCTTTGTAGGAAGCTTACAGTACTGTATGGTTATGGTTTACCAACAAAACATTAAATCTGAAGTTATTAATCTTTTTCCTATTCATCACTGATGGGCTCGGAACCAAGTCGGCCTAATACCAAGCTCGCGTACACCAAAAGCTCTTGAGCTAAACTGCTACCCACAATGCCCTTCTCCCAGTTACCTCAAATCTCGTTTGCCACACAGCCATATAGCAGCATTTCACCGAGCTCTCCAGCTAGGATACTTTCTCCTCCAGAGGAACGCCCCCATTGGTCTACAGGCTTACCAGTAGACGCTATGGTGGTGGTGGCTGCCACAAAAAAGGACCTTGCGGAGGAAAGTCCTACTGTCCATCCACCCAAGAGAGAGTCCCGGGTGGTGGACAGATTAGGGAAGTGATTTTTTGCTTCAGCGACCTTTGCTGTCAGGTCTCTGAATTATTTGCCACATTTTACGAGGCTCCAAAGAGATCTCATCTCTGAACTCTCTGGAACCCTTGCGGGTCAAGTTTCTGACAGCGCACACAATAAAGTTGCTTCTCAGCTTGCTGTCCTAGAGTCGATCTCCAACATCATCCATGAGGTTATAAAGCCACACAGTGAACCGCATGAACTGATTTATTGAATAAATTAAAATGATATAAAACAATAGTACTAAGCGCTTTCACCCATCAACATTAGGGCATCATCAGAGAACTAAAAAATAGTAACATATATATATATATATATATATATATATATATATATATATATATATATATATATATTATATATATATATATATATATATATATATATATATATATATATATATATATAATATATAAAGGATGGCCTTGTTACTATTTTTTAGTACTCTGATGATGTCCTAATGTTGATGGGTGAAAGCGCTTAGTACTATTGTTTTATATCATTTTAATTTATTCAATAAATCAGTTCATGCGGTTCACTGTGTGGCTTTATTTCCTTATTGGTTTTGTTTTGCTTTTTTGTTCTACCTTTTGCCACTCAGTGTCCTCTAGAACTGATTTGTATTTTTATTTATTTTCTCGGCCATTCTAGTTCGTTATACATCGGTTGCCTGTGTGTTTTTTCGGTTTATTGACATTGTTTGTACATCTTCATTATGGAGCAGCTATTAGTGCAACATATGGAACTTACACAACGCCTCATTAAAGTGTTACAAGAGAGGGGTGAGAAGAGTTCAAATGAAGCTGAAGTTGTAATTACTGAGTCGCAGGAGCGTTTATAGACACTTCATTCCACCCCTAATACTAGTCTGCATAAACCGTCAGCTAGTAATGGTTCAGGGAGCTCCGTATGAGGTGGCGCCAACACAGGAAATGCGAGACTTGCGGGTCCATCGCCTAATTTGGCTCTGAACACTAGAGACGGACGTACTGGAAGTGCTGAAGGCGTTTTAGTTAGCGTGGATAGGAATTTCACAGATTTAAAAGTTTTTTTGGCTGCACCACTTACAAACAACCAGAATTCTAATTTAAAAGACATGGGTAGTCTTAACCAACAATTTACAGAGTTCGAGAGGGTTCTCAGAACTTTCAAATCATTGAAAATGGACAACGCATATTTGGAAAGGTCGTTGGAACTGGGTCGGGTTCCAAAAGGACTTCGTATTTTTAAACTGCCATATGGTTTTACTGAAGGTACTGTGTTATTTGATCAATTACTAGAATTGTTTGATAAAACTGGTATTGAACTTGTCAAACTCATTATACGCAACAACAATTCCAAGCTGATTGTCCTAAATGAGCAATTAATGTTATTAGATAAAAGTATTAGGACTTGTTGTTTGAACACAATAAATTTCGCTTGGAAAACATTTTTAAGGAAATGAACAAGTTTACTAATAAAGGTTTGGACATTAAAAATGACAAATTATGTAGGGACTCAAATGATTACAAGAACAATAGAGTTTATACACATTTCAAACAATACAAAAATATGAAACACATTTCTAAATCAGTGGATGCCAATATTCATGGTAGAGGTGGCTTGACTTCACCTATCAATGAAGAACCTGTACAAATTCATAGAAACCGAAATGATGGTAATTTTGATTATGAGGAAGGTCAGGGAGATTTTTTAGATGTACCGACCCTGAGAAGGTCGGAGAGGTTATGCAACAGATACGGTGCACAACATCAACAACAGAACAGACATTACAACAACACACTATACAGGAACAATGCTTGGCACAGATAGGCGTATGGGAGCACAGTAATTCCATTATTTATGATGATTTTAATTTTATTGAGACACAGTGTAAATATTAATGCTTCCAGTATTGAAACCAATGTCAGTAACTGTGTGTTTTATGATGAAGTAAGGTACTCCCAGAAATCGTATATTTTAAATATTAGTAACAACTGTGTTTTGTTTCTGAGGGTGGTTTTAGTTTATATAATTATACTGATAAACATTTTGGTTATGATTTTTTAACTCTTTTTAAAAGAGGTTTTACTTTTGTACCATCTTTTAAGTATGATATTGGGAAAATTTTAATTAATTTAAAACTTTACACTAGATTACTGAATTTGAAAGTGTTTTTCTCTAACAACAAGGATTGTACAACAGATTTTGGTTACTTTACACTAAAGCGTAGTAGTACATTCATACCACCAAATAACCCTATGATTTATATTTTTGAAAAACTTTGTGAGACACAGATAAGAAGAGTTTTGAAGAAAGAGAATAAAATGGTTGAGAACCTTACACCAGCTGAACAGTTTTGTCTCAAGGAAATTACTACATCTGATAAATTCAGAGTTATGAAACCAGACAAGGGAGGGGGTGTGGTAATAATGACTACCACAGATTATTACAATAAAATGACCATTATGCTTAGTGATACCAATACTTATGGAAAAGTTACTAAGTATGAGATGTCGAGGGCCTATACTAAGGTGGATTGGTTACTTTATGAATATCTTATGGATGGTACTATAAGTAGAGAGGATTATTCTTATCTCACTGTTGATTTTTCTATTACTCCAAGTATTTTTGGCATCCCCAAAATACACAAGGATGTTAATAATCCACCATTTAGGCCTATTGTGTCAGCCAGAGGTTCAAAAACTGAGGCTATGGCATCCTATATTGATGTTCATAGCAAAGATACGTTAAAAAATTTACCACACATTTTAAAAGATTCCTGGCACTGTTTGGATTTAGTTAGACAAAGTAAGGTCACAATTGGTTCTAACTTGATCATGGCCACTATTGATGTGGTTAATTTATTTTCTGTAATTCCTCACAAGCAAGGCCTAGAAATGTTTGAGGCCAGTTTATTGAAATATAGTGGCATGAATGTTAAAAAATGCCGGCTTTTGACTGAATTAATGGAAATAGTGTTGGAGAACAATTTTATTTATATTAATGGTGAATACTATAGGCAAAGTACTGGTGTGGCTATGGGTGCTAGATGTGCACCAATTTATGCCAATTTGGTGCTAGCCAATTGAGAAACTGAATCAGTTTTTGCATCTATACATTGGCCAAAAGGATCTTTATATTTACGTTATTTGGATGATATTATTATTTTTGGACAGGTAAAAAGGACGAGTTGTTGGAATTTATAGAGTATTTAAGAACAACATCAGATTTTCTTGAATTTACTAGCAATATCCATGAAAATTATTGTGAATATCTTGATCTTATTCTGTCCTCCAGTGATGATGGATTTCATTCAAATATTTTCAGAAAGAAAACTTTTTCAAATTCCTTTTTACATTTTAATAGTTGTCATCCTTTTTACCAAAAAAGGAATTTGGTTAAAGGGCAAATAGTTAGGCTGTCAAGAATTATCAGTGATGATAATACATTCAATGTAGAAATTGAAAAATTATCTAGTATGTTTTTAGATAGAGGGTACCCCAATTAACTTATTTGTACAATAAAAAGGGAAATTTATATTAAAAGATTTACAATATACAGACCCATCATAAAATATGGCTGTGATAAAATGTTGAATGTTAACCTTAATATGCCTAGACATGATACTTTCATTTTACCTTACAATGATACATCACATCACATTGTTAATATTATTAAGGAGACTTGGACAAGTGTGTCTATTAACAATGTTGAGTTATCAGAGACCATTGGCTCCCAGCCTAAGATTACATATAGTAGAGGTAAGAATCTAAAGGACATCTATGAGACAAATACCAATAAGGATATTTTTAAAATGTCTAGAATGAGTAAATGTGGAACTTGTCATACATGCAAATATATAAATGATGGTCCCTATGTTACCATTATGAATTATGGTAAAACCATTAGATGTCCGGGATACTGCAATTGCAATACAAAGATGGTGGTGTATTTAGCAACATGCTCAGCTTTTTCGGCATTTTACGTTGGAAAAACAATTAGGAAGTTAAGAGAACATATTGTTGAGCATGTTAGAGACATTAAGAAACATAAGACCACAAGTTCCTTATATATACATAGTATTAGATGTCCAAATTTTAAAAGATTTTTATTTTTTATTATAGATAGAATTCCTCAGAACATACATAAGGGTGGGGATGAGAAGACAATGCTGGAGGCAAAGGAATGCCTTTGGCAACTCAGATTAAACGCCTGTACTTTGCCTGGTATTAATGAATTTGTCTCTATTTCCAGTATTTTAAAATACAGGTCACATTTTATATGACCTATTACAAGGTCGTGGATACTGGTATACATATATATAAATACATAACAATATAAAAATATACTTACGCTTATATATTGTATTATATTATATTACATTTAATATATATATATTTTTTGTATTTGTTGTTGTTTTATTAATTGACATTATTTATAACAATATTTTACAACATATATATATATATCCCAATATTTTTACTATTTGTAATGGTTTTTAGATTTTAGATATGTGTTTAGACACATGATTAGCCTTTTTCATCTTTTTATTTACTTATTCACGCATAATATTATCATATTTTTACAGCAGTTGAGGTTATTGGTTGTTTTTTTTCTGTGACAAGTTACTTTAATAGAAATTCATTAATCAATTAATTCAATCATTTTTTAACAATGTAATTAGCTTATTAAGTATGTACATATATAAAGGATGGCCTTGTTACTATTTTTTAGTACTCTGATGATGCCCTAATGTTGATGGGTGAAAGCGCTTAGTACTATTGTTTTATATCATTTTAATTTATTCAATAAATCAGTTCATGCGGTTCACTGTGTGGCTTTATTTTGCTTTTTTGATCATCCATGAGGTTGCGGTCTCAAGCAACCGAAGGGGTGGCTAAAGCTGCAGGTGCAGGTCTAGTTATGAGACGCCATGCCTGGATGTGCATTTGTGACCTCGCGGACTCCTTCAAGTCTTCCTTTTTCAACACCCCTATTGAACCGTCCGCTTTGTTCGGTTCTAAAGTGAAGGACACATTAGCCAGGTGCGAGCAGGACAGAAAAACCTTGTCTGCCATTGGCCTACATTTTTCCAAACCTCAACGCTCTTTCTCCAGGAACCAGAGGAGTGGAAAGATATGGCACAAAAAAATCACAGGGTCCTTTCCGTAGTGCATGTGGTGAGGATTCCCCCCAGAGGCAGAGGGGGTTCCAATAATGGAAGATGCCCCTTTAGGGGCAGAGGGGGTCCCCAAAATCAGGACTTCAGGGATTCTTTCTCTGGACGACCATATCAGTGCTCCTGAAGCGCTGCCCAATTGCTTTCCTCTGGATGCAGTCAGGGCTCGATTTTCTCTGCACCAAGCTGCCTGGCACTCTATTACAAAAGATCAGTGGGTGCAGAGAATAATTTCCAAAGGTTATTACATGCCTCTAATGTCTTACCCAAGACCTCCAAAATGCCTTCCCGATGTTCCATCCAGTCAAAAGGAAGAAGCGGCTTCAGAAATAAAAAAGTTGTGTCAAAAACAAGTCATCCAACAAGTCCCCCCAGACCAGTGCGGATCCAGTTCTACTCAAGATTCTTTTTGGTGCCAAAAAAGACTGGGGACTGGAGACCCATTTTGGATCTCAGCCAACTAAACAAATCAATAGTTCAGACCAAATTCTGCAAGGTCACGATACAATCCATTCTCCCATTTCTCCAGGAGAGTGTGAGGATGTGCTCAATAGATCTCCAGAATGCGTATTACCACATCAAAGTGGACAAGCGCTCCAGGTGTCTCCTTCGCTTCCAGCTGGGAGCCAATCATTACCAATTCAGAGCCCTGCCATTCAGTCTCTTGATGGCCCCCAGAGTGTTCATGAAATGCCTAGCAGTGGTAACACCTCGTGAGACTACAGGGATTCCAGGTGTTTCCGTACCTAGGTGATTGGCTCCTCTCCGCCCCCATCAAGCGCCTACTGGTCATGGCCGTCCACTAAACTCTGGCACTGGCAGAGTTTCTAGGCATCACAATACACTGGGAAAAATCCAACCTTCATCCTACCCAACAATTGGAATTTATAGGAGCAGTATTCAATACTCAAACAAGCCAAGTCTCTCTCCCTCTTCACAGACTTCAGAGATTAAGATTGCAAGTACAAGTGGTAATCTGTTAAAGGAAGGTGTTTGCAAGGGAAGTTCTACAGGCTCTGGGGTTTATGGTGACAGCCATCCTTATTGTTCCCCTGGCAAGATTGCATATGAGGCTATTACAATGGCTCCTTTTGTCCCAGTGGATATCCAGTCTCCATCCTCTAAACTCACAGATCCTCATCACCAATTCCTGCAAACAAGATCTCCTCCGGTGGATGAGAACAGACAAAAACCTTTGGTGCTGCCCTTTCCAGGCTCCTCAACCCAATGCCACGGTGACCACGGACGCTTCCCTGATAGGATGGGGCCATTTCCAGGGAAAGACAGTCCAAGGCATGTGGTCCAGCTTGGAGGTCAACTTGCATATCAACATCCTGGAGTTAAGAGTGGTGCTGTTAGCGTTGCAGGCACTTCATCTGCTCCTTCTGTCAGGAATGACTGCAATCCACTCAGACAGTATGTCTGTCATCTGGTACATATACAGTGAGGGACCAAATCCTACCCACTATGTCATGAGGCCATGAGAATTTGGAATTGGGCAATAGCTTCCAACCACTTTCTTATTGCAACCCATATCCTGGGGAGCTCCAACGTGATTGCGGACAGGCTGAGCAGATGCATTCTCCATCCACACGAGTGGTCTGTCAACCTGAACATAATGGCAGAAATCTTCCACAGTTGAGGCCAGCTTTGCTGCGATCTTTTTGCTTCCCCTTCAAACAAAAAAATGCAGCAGCTACTTTCCCCCAGACTGGGAATCACCGAGAGATGCTTTGACTCACGATTGGCCCACGTGTCTCCTCTATGCTTATCCTCCGATACCTTTAATATCCCTATTTCTAAAGAAAGCAATCTGGTTGAGATGCAAAGTAATCTTCATTGCCCCTTTGTGGCCTCGACAAGTGTGGTTTCCCTTCCTCTGACCTCACCTATTACAACCTCCTTGGATCCTGGACACTCGCCAGGACCTGATATCTCACCCACAAGGGCTGACTCCCCCAAATCTGTCCACTCAAGCTGACAGTTTAGTTTCTCCACTTCCATTAGTCACCCTCTCCTCACCTGTTCGCGATATTATTCTTGCCTCCCGTAAACCATCCACCAGAAAACTCTACAGAGACAAGTGGAAAAGGTTTGCTATCTAGTCTAATAATCGCATGCTACATCCTTTTTCAACTCCTACAGCTGCTATACTCCAGAATCTTTCTGAGTTTGATAATGGGGCATCAGCTTCTACTTTTCGAGTACATTTACCAGCTATTTCCAATTTCCAGAATGGTTCAGATGGTGTCCTTCTTATCTCCACCCAACTTTGCAAGACCTTTCTCAAGGGAGTTTTCCATAGCAGACCTCCTATCAGGCAACCTGTAGAGAAATGGAATCTCTCTCACATTCTAAAGTCTCTCTGTCTACCCCCTGTTGAGCTTGCTGTGACATGTGATCTAAAATTCCTGTCATGGAAATCTTTGTTTTTGGTGCGGTCACATCAGCCAGACGGATATGAGTTACAAGCCTTATGCATCAAGAGCCCGTCTCTAATCTTCCATAAGGACAGAATATCACTTCATACTAACCCATCCTTTCTCCCCAAAGTGCTTTCCGACTTCTCTATTAACCAGTCCATTGAGCTCCCTGTGTTTTTCCCAAATTATTCCAACAAGGGAGAATACTGTCTGCATTCATTGGACGTACATAGACAACTACATTTCTACTTGAACAGGACTAAGTCCTTCCGCAAGTCGGACCAGCTTTTCATTTCTTTTTCTGGCCCAAGAATGGGATGTGCTGTATCAAAAGTTACTTTATCAAAATGGCTCAGAGATTGCATTACCTTTTCATACTCCCTTGCGAATGAATCTAAATCTGTTCAAATCAAAGCCCATTCAATAAGGACCATCACAACTTTGGTTGCCTTTCACTCCAGGGCTAGCATGGATGACATTTGTGAAGCAGCCATTTGGGCTAAACCCCATACCTTCATCACACATTACAAATTGGATGTGGTCTCCAGGGGAAGAGCGGCCTTCAGCTCAGTGGTTCTCAGGAATGTTCTTCCATAAGGGCCACCCAGGATCTCCAAGTAGCTTGGGATTCTGTCTCATCAGTGATGAATAAGAAGAAGATTAACCACTTCAGATAAAGAAGTTATGTCTTACCATAACGTTCCGAGTTGTTGATCTTCTTCCAGTCATCACACCCTCCCACCGTCCCCCACCAAAGGCTCCTGGTGGATCTTCTGGGTCCTTGTGGTGTTTCAGGGTTTCTGAGCAGAAATGGCCTCTGTTTTTCTGTTTTCTCCTACATGTTGCATGCAAACTTGATCTGAGGTAACTGGGAGAAGGGCATTTTGGGTAGCAGCTTAGCTCAAGAGTTTTTGGTGTACATGAGCTTGGTATTAGGCCAACTCAGTTCTGAGGGCTCGGAACCGAACCCATCAATGATGACTGGAAGATCAGCAACTCAGATGGAACGTTATGGTAAGACATAACTTCTTTTTCTTTAGTCATACAAAACCAGTTCCATGCTATTTGGCACTAACCTAGTGAAAACTCACCATTTTTAAGGCAAGGCAAGTTTTAGAATTCCAGTGCCTAATACTCTGATTTAGATAAATCATTTAAATGTCAGTTGTCATATGGAACTTACTCTACATAAGATTTATGCACAACTCAAGTTAATATAGAAAATAAACTAATCTTTGAATACATGAAGCTTTCTCTCCTACTAAAAACAAATGAAAACTAGATGCATGATTATATGCACTCAGTGCCCAAATAATAATAGAGAGATTGTAGTAGTAGCCCATTCAGTTTATAAAAGACTGAATACCACCTTATTTGGTCTTGACAAAAAGAGGATCACCACCATTAGTAGGCTAATTGTTGTTATCTAAACTGATATGTAGTGAGGATATAAAATATATTAGTATCTCCAACATGTTTTATTTGTCACTGAATTACATCTGATAAGGTGTGATGCCTGTGCCCTGGCCCAGTAATCAAGGAGTCTCAATTCTCACCACTAGCAACAGTGAGAGGTGTGCACATTGGGGAGATAACAAGTACACACAGTAAAGTACAATTTCCCTTAAGAGCACACAGAGATCACAATCAGTCTGGGGCTGGTTTCCCCCTTTCTCTCCAGTTCCCAAATAATACTCCCCACTGGCACAGCTATAAGGTACAGATCTCAGCCTAGTGGGCAAGCCAAAACCTCCAGCACCCTCTCTGTCCAACCAGTGCTTCATGTCCCTGCCCAAGTAGCTGACACACACACACTTTGAGATATGATTCATATACAACACACAGACACTCCTGGGGAAGGCTGGCACTGGTTCTCCAGCTATGCCCTCTTCTCTCCAGACTATAAGGTAGAAATCACTGCCACCAGCTACTAATATCAACTACTATAAGGCCCTTCCCAAAGGGTGACCAGTTTCATCGTGCAGTATTACTGTTGTCCAAATAGTAAGTGTGACCCAGGGCTAAAGCTATTGGAGTGGCTTGGACATCATCACCAAATATATGCAATGTACTCTAAGAGCTTAAATTATCTTTACACAAAACAGCCACCATTGAAAGGTTTAAAAATATTTAATAATAAAAACACAAGACAATACTTACTACTTCAACACAATGACATTACAGAGTTCAGAAATCTCAGGAAAATTTTAAAATAATATTGTAGGATAGTCTGACATAAATATAGAAAACAGCTAGACTAATCTTGCTAAATTTCTATCTAACTCTAAGAGAAATACTAAGATCTAAGATGCTACTTACAGAGCAAAGGCAGAGTGCTGGTGAGTTGATGTGTTCAGGTTCATACAAAATTCAAAATGCTCCATTGTTCTCTCTGAGAAAGTCTTAAATTGATAACACAGTACTGATGAGTCTTTTCATATTACACCATTCTTAACAGTTCTGATGTAGTTTCCCAGGCTAACAGAAACTCAAAATTTACATTTCTTTTTGTAATCTGCACCTGCAGGAAGCCACAGCAATAAAAGACATTTACATATAAAATCTAGTAATTAACTCTTGTCTTAAGACAATAGAAATAATTCCTTAGTCCAGACATCCTGTCTCCAAGCTTGAGATCAAACAGTCATAAAATGCTTCACTTATCAGCTTTCTTCCAGCAGGGTGCACTGTGATGCTTCACTTATCAGCTTTCTTCCAGCAGGGTGCACTGTGGTTAAATTTTTGAAACTCAGTACAACATATAGTTTAATCCTAACATATAGTTCTCTTTACATTTGTAAAACAGCCTGTGGATTACATTAATATTTACAAATGGCATATAATTATTTACAAAATTCTATCTAGTTAGGCTGGCAGCCTTCATGCAAGGTACATTTTATTAGCTTAGTACTAACTGTTTAAGCTAGTTCTGACACCCCTGCTCTGGGCCAGTAATCAAGGATCCTGAATCCTCACTATTGACACTGGTGAGGGACATTCACTTGGAACAAAAATAGACATACACTGTTTCCAGATCCAGCTCTTTGCAACAAGCACAATTTCCCTTAAGAGCACACAGGAAACAAACTCACTCCAAAGGCTGGGTTTCCCTCTCTCTCTCCCTCTCTCTCTCTCTCTCTCTCCAGGCCCCCTGTAAGACTACTCACTGGCACAGCTGTAGAGTTGAGTCATCAGCCGAGTGTTCCATGTCAAGTCCTCCACCACCCCTCTGTGAAACCAGTGCTCTGTGTCCATGCTCCAAGCAGCTGACACACACTCTTTGAGATTTGATTTTCACACACACACCTGGGAAAGGTTGGCACAGATTTGCTAGCTCTGCTACCTTTGCTCAGACTATAAGGGAGTTATACTGCCACCAGCCAACTACTCTAAGGTTCTTACAAGGGTACCCAATTATACTGAGTGAAATTAATACAAATGGTAATGTTGACTAAACAGCAATGCTTTCAGGAGTGGCTTAAGTATCACCAAATAAATATAAGTTCTCTCAAAGGTTAAACTATTCTCTAAAAGATCAGCCACAATGAAAAGTTTTAATATATTTAATAATAAAAGAACATGAAAGTACTAAATATATATTTACAGTAAACACCAGAGTTTCAATCCCAGGAAATATTAAAAATAAATGAAAAAAACACAACAAAAATGAAGCACTTGGTGTATAAATTGGATCTCGTTGCAATGCATGCTTTATTTCTAGAAGGGGAAAAGATGAGGTACCAGAATAAAGTTACAAAACCTTTAAGATCCGTGTGGCAAAGCTGATTTTTGTGGTGTTTTTTTTTTTGTTTAATTGATGGCATGTATTTGTATAAATATTAAAAATAACACAGATGGATAGATTCACACAGATACAGAAAGACAGTACTAAACTAATCTCACTATATTTTCCTGACTGATCTAAAGAATTACTATTCCCTGGTTACTTACTAAAGCAAGGCAAGGTGAAGTGGGTGAGTGGTCTTCCTTCTTGGTGAGGTTTCAAAAACAGACTGCCCTGAGTTTTCTGTCCCTTCTCGTATTAAAACATCATTTAAGTGCTGGATTACAGAATGACATCATATACATCTGGTCATCTGACTCCAGTTCCCGCACTACCCCCTTTACTAGAAACTGAATCAGAGTTTAGCACACAGGTGTTACCATACCCACAGAGCTTAGCTGAGATGTGTTATAGCATCTGGAAGCTATAAAACCATTTCAAAATGTCCACCATTCCAGGGAAGCAATTAGTTCACCCCTAAAGACAATACAGTAGGATTCCTAGTCCTGGTTTTCACAGACATTTCGTCTCTGGCTGCAGTCAAAACTGTGAGATAATCTTTATGGCCTAAACCAGGTAATTTAATTTCAGACTATTTTTCAAAGTTAGCTGGACTGTGATTAATGTCTTATTTTCCAGTATCCTCTGTTACAATATAGTCATTTCAACAATTACAATACAGTCTGGCATACAGGTATATTTATTTTCTGTCCAGCAGGACCTGCTGTCTGTACATTTTTAACACAAGCAGCTTTACAAATACATTTTCAACACAAGCAACTGTACAAATCAGTTTGATATACAAATGACATATAATTCTTTACAAAACTCCAGCTAGCTATGCTGGCATATGTCAAACATCCACTACCCTCCTTCTCCTGACATAACTGGCAATATGGCTTAAACCCGGCCCACATAAATTTTATGTTGCAGGCTTGGAATGTTGACATGCACAACTTTCAACCTTCTATCTCCAAAAAAATGTCACACTGCATCTTGTAATATAGAGCAAATGGGCAAAATATGAAACACTTAATATCAATGTAAACAAGGGAGATCACAGTATGGTTAATAATCTCTTTTTTTCATATTCTAAAGAAGTTCTTTTGATGATTTAACTCAACAGAAGGTTTTTGATGCATTAATATTTTTCAGTTTTGTTTACCTTGGGAATTTGTTAAACAAATATTAGCAGTGAATTTGTGGCAGACTGTGTACCTTGGGCTCTGGACAGTTTTCAAACCATGGTCTCACACACAAACACACGCACACATTTTTGTTTGCTTCTGGAATACACATGAATGCTTGTGTTCTTTTGGACTCATCCCACCAATATCCATCACTTATAGACACTTGACTGTGTATAACTCAGATGTCTGATTGTGATAAAATGATCACTGTAGTATTCCAACTTGACTTACACAAATGCACACTAGTCCTGCAAAGCTAAACTAATGACTGTTTAACTTGATTATGACAGAATGGGATATTCACTGACAGACTCTGGATAACTAGCAATTATAGCCCCACTGCTCACGGTGTACACCTCACATGTCTGATTGCAGTAAAAGTAATTAGTTATTGACAAATTGTACTTCAGTTTTGTTTCACACACACAGTAGCCCAAATATTACACATGATTTCATTCAAATGCAGACTAATCTCACAAAGCTGGACTATTTAAACTTGGCAAATATGAGAGTAAGTTACTTTATCCACAGACAGCACACACATACACCCCTAGCATCTTTATCTACTTTGTAGTGTACACCTTGTCTGATTGTGATAAATAAAAAATAACACCTCTCAACCTCTTAGCACAAGAGTCGGGGACAAATCCAAAAATATTGAAGGACAGAGATCCAGAACCAGAGACATATTCTCTTGCATTCTTAAAAATGCTAGAATAACAATTTTGCATTTACATGCATTTTCTGAAAGATATGGTGTCTCACACTCAAATATCTGTCATTCTTTAGTGACTGCAATCCTCAAGAATTTGCCAGAAAATGAGAGATTTTTATGAGGAGCAAACCAAAAATATTATGAAAAATCAGGGACAATCAAAAACTACATAATTTCAACTTTGTTTCACATGAACATTAGCCACACATATTCTTACGTTACACAAATGCACATTAGTCCAGTCAGTTAACTGTACAAACAACCAGATAGTAAGTTACTTTCATCCACAGATAGCCCCAACCCAGTGGTTATTGCAAATATGCTGTCTATGCCTTATCTGATTGTGATAAAAAATACATCTCATTCCCTAAGTAAAAGAATCAGGGGCAAAGACTCAATCACAGATTGGATTTACATATTAATCTTATATACTTAGAAAGTTAGTACAATAACATTTTTTTCAGCGGTGTGCATTTTCTGAAGGATGTAAAGCCTTAAAAGTCAAACATTTTCAATCATTTAGTGATAATCCTCGTCATCCTATTCATCATCCACCCCCTTTTTTCCATTTTCTACATGGGGTGGAGTGTCATGTTAACTGTCACTACCTTTCTCGATTAAATGCTACACTCCTGCTTTCTCCAATACTCATGCCTGACCATCACAGATCTGTCACACAGTCCATCCACCTGCTTGCTGTACACCCTCATTTCCTCTTACCTTCTTCCTGTCTGTCCCAAATCTTCTTCACCAGATCGTCTTCTGCTTTTCTCCACATGTGGCTGAACTACTGTGATCTGTTGTCTTTAATCTTTTCTGCAATTGGAGCTACTTCAACTTCTCTTATGTCCTTATTTCTTCATCTATCCCACAGTGTGCATCTTACCACGTGTCTTAGGCACTTCATCTCCATCTTCCTCATTTGCTCTGCCTTTAGTTTTTGTACCATATAGTATTACTGGCGCACCACTGTTCTGTATACCTTACTTTTCAGCTTCTTTAGCATTTTTTGGTCATACATTACACCTGACACTCTATGGCTGCAGCCCCTCTGATTCTAACTTTGACCTCTTCATTCAGACTTCCCTTCTCCTCAATCACCCTCCCAAATATTTGAAGCTATTCACCTGCTCCACTGTCTTTCTTTCTAACTCAATTCTCAGCTTCATCTGATTTCCCCAATTTGCCATTACCACTGTTTTATCTGTACTTAGTTTCATCCCACATGCTTTCAGTTTTGCATTCCATTCCATTCCCCTATCCTTTGCTGAAGTTCTTGCCTGTAATGCCACATTGTCTGCATACAGCAACTTCGCTGATCTGTCCCCTCCTACCTATTTGCAAATGTAGTCCATCACCAGCATGAACAGCAGTAGTCTTAGAGCTAAACCCGGATGTACACCCACTCTCACTGGGAACCCCTCTGTGAGACCAAACACTATCCTTACTTGAGTCATTGGGTCCTTGTACATAGCCTGCACTAATTCCACCAATGTTTCTGGGACTTCGAACCACTGTAGTACTGCCCAAATCAGCTTTCTTGGGACCTTGTCATATGCTTTCTCCAAGTTTAGGATTGTCCAGTTGGACTCTTTCCTCATCCCTAGCTTCTTCTCAACTATCTGACTGCAAACATCAGGTCAGGTATGCCTCATCCTGATCTGAATCCAGACTACTCATCTCCCTTCTTACTTTCTACTACTCTGCATATTCATTTATCAGTCACCCTCTCCAGAACTTTCGTGTAATGTGATAGGAGTTTGATATCGCTGTACTGCCCACAGTTGTGGATGTCCCCTTTGTTCTTGTACACTGGCATGAGTATACTTATTCTCCAGTCCTCTGGGATGTGCATTTCTCTACACACTGAGTACCCTCAGGAGCCATTTCTCCACTAACAAAGCATCTTTATCATATCTGCTGTGATCTCATCTGAGCCTGCTGCTTTCCTGATTTCATTTTCCTTAGTGCTATTCTTACTTCTAGGGTGGGCTCCTCTTCTCTCATTGTAGGCTGTGTCTGGGGCAGTACAGCTTCTGTTGGGTTTTCTTCATTTAGAATCTGATGCAAGTACTTCCATCTTCCTTTCATGTCCTGTGGACTGCTGAGCAGGTTGCTGCTTGCATTCCTTATGAAGGGTGTCTAACTATCTTTATCTTTCTGTCTTTGCCTTGTAACCTGATGTAGTTTATTTCTGCCACCTGCTAAGTCACTTTCAGTAGCTGGTAGAGTGCCTCCGATGTTATATTCTTTGCCATTGCAACTCTTTTCTTAGCTTCTTTGTTATCCAGTAATCCTTCCTCGCTTGGTCCATCTTTTCTATATCCCACTTTTTCCTGCACACTCTATTTCTTTTGATGACTTTCTGTACTTCTGCATTCCACCACCAGCTTTCCTTATGTAGCTTATTTCCATACCTGGGTCAGTCACATAAATGTTCTGTAGTCCTCACACATACTGTTTTGAGGAGCTGCCATTCTTCTACTCCACCTGTTTCCTCCTCTTCTTAGGGTGGTAGAGCCCTGAGTAATTCCTTAAACTATTGTGCTTTCTCTCCAGTCACCTTCTAGTTCTTCAGCCTGGTCTCTGTTTACCTTAGAGCCTTCTCTGACCACTGCTTGCAGCTGATTGTGGCAACCAGTGGTTTATGCTGTAGGCCAACTGTTTCACTGGAAATGACTTTGCAGTCACTGATTCTACCCCAGTGCCCTTTCCTTACTAGAAGGAAGTCTACCTGAGTTGCATGTTGGCCACTCTTGTATGTGATCTTGTGACTGTCTCTTTTTTGAACCATGTCCATAAGTCTAGAATGGTCTTTCCTTTATTCCTGTTGCACCACCCATGTTGACCCAGGCAGTCATATCCTGTTCTGTCTATCCCAATATGTGCATTCAAGTCACCCGTTATCAACAACAATTCATGTTGTCCCACTTTATCCAGTGAGTCCTGCAACTGCTGTATGAATGCACTGTTTTCCTCACTATCACAACCCTGTTGTGGGGCATAGGCTGAGATTATGAATACTGACCTGTCATTACACTGAAGTCTGATTGCCATGAGTATGTAATTAATTCTGATGACATCCCTCACTGCCTTCTGAAGCCAATCTCTCACTACAATTTCGGCACCATTTCTAGTCTGTCCTGCTCCTGAGTAGTAGACTCTAGATCCCAAGCCAAGTGGCTTTGCTGCACTGCCCTGCCATCTTGTCTCTTAGATACATAGGGTGTCCGGCCTCTTCTGTACCATAATGTCATCCACTTCCAAGCTCTAGCCTGTCAGTAAACCTACATTGAGTGTAGCAAATCTTAGTTCATGTTTGGCACATTGATTGGTTTTACATCCAGCTTTTGCTCAACAGATTATACCAGGTAACCCATGCTGGGCAACTGGACACCAGCCGGCCAGTAGTTTATTGACCCAGGGCTGTTGAGTGGCCACACACTGGCCAATAGGGGCACATACACCCCTCCCCCCATTAGCATGGGTCCCTGGCATACGTTGGAGTAGGCTAGGTCCTCAACCCACTTATCACCAGTAACTACCCATCTCCATTTTGGAGATATTAGTCAACATGACAGAATCACCTAGAGCCATATTTAACACAATTGAGTGGCCAGCCTTGGCACAGCATGCAGTCTGTGATCCATGTTCTCCTATCTTGAGGATACTGTGCACCACAGTAGATGGCCAAAGTGATTGGTCTGTACAGCTTTTCCCCCTGTAGGACACCACATAAAGTCTGTGCTGCTACCCACAGCTCCATTCTTTGGTGAGTTTGAAATGGAAACAGCGTGTTTTTCAGAGGTGGGAGGAGCCCACAGAGACATTGATTTGACACAAAATGACAAATGTTATGAGGAATACACCAATAATATGAGGCAAAGTCAGGGATATTCTGTGAAATCAGAGACAGTTTCATACAGTCACCAGAGAATAAACATTCCAATGTGTTTCATACAAATGCACACTAGTCCTGTAGAATCAGATTTTAAAACGAGCAAACAAGAGAGTCATTTGTTTTCATTCTCAGCCACCCCCTCTCCGTTATTTAATGACTGTAATCCTAAGTGACATGTCAGACCAAAAATATCAGGCAAAATCGGTGATAATTTGTGAAATCAGAGAGAGTGTCAACTTTGTGTCACATAAACAGTAGCTAAAAAAAAATCCCAATATATTTTATACAAGTTCATGCTAGTCCTGTAAAGCCACAATATAAACTTTGCAAATGACAAAAAGGTACATAGTTTTCATCCACATTCACCCCTTCCCCCATTTAGTGATTGCAGTCCTCAGTGATTTGCCAGAAAAGTACCGGTTTTATGAGGCACAGACCAAAAATAGAGGCAAAACTGAGGATAATTTCACTGTGGTTCCTACACAGTAGCCAGACAGCAAACAATCCAACTGATTGCATACATATTAAGTTAGGCTTTAAACAGAGCAAATGTCATGTTTCATCCATAAACAGCCCATCACCCATTTAGTGTCTGCAGTTCTCAGTTCAATGCTATATCTGATTGCCTTATAGCAGTAATAATAATAATTATAGAAAAAAATTCTATTATGAACAAATGACATGAACATCCACAGCCAGCCTGCAGCCCCCTTTATCTAATGACTTCACTGCAGTTCTTATATTCGTATTTACCTTGATATTAAGGGTCTATATTATATCTTCGAATGCTTAAAAAAGCGAACGCTGATTGATCAAACTTGTTTTCGCGAAACTGCAAAATATCGAAGCAGCAGAAACTCAAATTTTTTCCTAGGGAAAGAATTTGGTTGTCCGTTCCTGTTGCTTCCGTATTTTCAGTGTTATGGTGGAAAGTTACCGGTCGGATTCAGGTAAGTGTGCGACTGTGTGGATGTGAGTGTTAGGGTGATTTAGGTGAGTTAGGGTTAGGGCTCAGGTTAGGTGTGTGTGCGACTGAGTGGACATGAGGGTTAGGGCGGATTTAAGTGAGTTAGGGTTAGGGAGCGGGTGAGGTGAGTGTGCGATAGTGACAGACCTTAGGGTTAGGGTTTGGGTTAAGGTAAGTGGGTAGTTAGTGGTGTGTGCATAGTTTAGTGTAGGGTTAGGTATCAGATTTTAGGTGTATGTGTGTGGATTTCTGTTTGTTTGGTGTGCTTGTGTTGTGTGTATGTGTTTTGGATCAGCGATTTTTTTCCCTGGGAAAAAAATTGCTGATCTGACAGTTCGAGATTGTAAGCTTTTGCTTAAATTAGGTCGATCAATCAGCGTTCGCTTTTTTAAGCGTTCAATGATATAATATAGACCCGATATTAAGGCAGGTGGCCTGCCAGGATGCAGCAAAAGAAAAAGATAAATATTTATCTTACATTACCATGACCTATTGCTCCAGTTTCAAGCCAACAGCCACACAATTGTCAACTCTTTACTGTACTTTTTAATATCCACAGACTTTCTGCTCGTTACATTCCAATGAGTCATGGAAAGGTATCAAACCAAAAGCTGTAGTCTTTTGAACAGGACCACCATGTGCCATTTATTAGTTTATTTTTAAATAAAGAAGCATTTTTACTTAAAATAAATCAAATGTCTTGATGTGGAGTGTCATAAATCGATGCTGCCCATGCACAAATGTTAGGCACTGCAAATATGCAGATGTAAATACTAAACAGTGTCTGTCATTTATTGTTTTTGTTACTAAAAATGAAAAAGTGTCCCTAACAATTATTATGTTCAACACATAAGCTAACAAAAATGTGTTAGCAGTGCTGAACATAACCTAACTTTTTAAATATTTTTTTGGCTGGTCATGGGCTCCCTGGAGCTGTGGACTGCTCAAATCTCCCCTATCATAATCTGCATTGTTCCAGACCCTTTCACTGGGTAATAGAACAGATCATTAAATTGTTAAGATTCAAAATGAGGAATATACCTCATAATGAGCTGCATTTCAGAGTTATGCTGGCATGGACTGTGGAAATTGCATTTAAGTGATCAGCAAATGTGGAGCGATGATAAAGGGGTGGATGTATTATCTGAGGACAAAGGTACCCTTGATGTGATCTCACCTACTAAATTTTGAGAGGTATAGCTATAGAAAAGTGAGATGAGCTGACAGGTAGAGAGAAAAAGAAAGAGGCAATGAGAAAAAAATGGGAGAAAAATTATGCAGCACCACTAATGATTTTGCAGTAGCTGTTTGCTAAAACAGTCAGTGCAAAGAAATAAAGATGCTGGTGGAACACTGACTAGCAAGAGAAGAATAAAATGTTTGGCCTCAGAAGTAAGCAAAATGGAATTTGTTCTGACTGAAATGTGTTTGTAAATTTGACAGTATCCTTCTACCAGAAGGTTCACTGAGTAGGTAAAACAATGGATATGTTGCTAAATGTCAGTATAGAGAAACATTTGGTTGAGTTGTACTCAGTAATAGTTATTAAACCAGTAGTACAGTGCATATGTTTTGCTCCAACGTGCATAAGCAAAACGTCAAATTCCAGGGAGTCAAAAACAGTCAGAGATATTGTCCAAGACCACTCCAGGTATTGCAGGACCTGGTAAACAATTGTATCGAACAAACAAAAGTCTAGCACCATAAGAGAAAAAATAAAAGTAAACAGTTTACTTAAACTGACTGGTCCACAACAAACTACAGACATAAGAAGTTTCTTAGAATAATGCATCATAAATTTAAATGGAGCTTCTTACATGTCACCTGTTAAAGCCATAGACTAGAATTTCCAGACATTATATGGTGCAATTTAGTACAGGTAGTGGCAGTGTACTGGATGTGGGTGATTCAGAGTCACAGATAACAAGGCTACTCTTGGGTAAAAGCATGTTATGAACACATGCAAATCACAACATGAGGAATCCCACGCAAATAGGATACATAGATTGTGCAAATAATAATGCCAAACATAGTAGTGTGATTCAGAAATATATGAAACAGGCACACTGTGTTGTGGTGCAAACATATTATGAACACGGGATTTTTGAAGTACAACAAAATGGAGATGCTTGTAGCGGCAGCAGCTATTGCAGTATAGCATGTGTTAGTAGCTACTGTTGAGGACAGTCTCTGCAATGATGCGTATCATGGTCAGAGTTTTATGTCCAGCATCAAACATGACCATTTCTTAACTTTATATCTTAGTACATGCATTTTAGATGTCCAGTCTTTTTGAAATGATTTTGAGTGCTGAAAAAGAAATGATAATAGAATTTAAACATTTCTAATCAAATAGTGAATAGTCCTTGGGATGTTGATTCATTTGAAATAATGCCTAAGAGACAGAATTTAACATTTTATCGGGTGGGTTGCAGCTAGCTGCATAATATATACAGTCAGTAGTTATTTTCCAAGGTTGAACAAATGAGCAAGACCAAGTTAAATGAAAGTAACATGTGTTGCCTTCATTCCAGTGTCAGTATTTATTATTCTTTATCCTCCCTTTTTTAAATAAATATGTGGGTGAAAATTAGCAGCAGTGTATGAGCCTGGCATATGTGAAACTGGAGAGATATGGGCTAAAATTCAGAACAGGCTACCAGCAGTAGTAAGCTTTAACAAAGGAGGAAAACCACTGGCAATAGACAGGCCCATCGTAGTGATTCTATATGGTCTGTAGAATTACAAGTGGTGACATTGTGGACCGACTCTAATCCTTCATGATTTATAAGGGAAAGGGTGAAACTAAGTGGCAATATCAGCAATGTTCTGTAAAAGCAGGGACAGTTGAGAGGTACCAGAATGTATTTGTGCGTGTGTGTGCACATGTGTGGAGAGTGAATGATAGGGAAGGTTCATGTTCCAACACTATGCCTCAGCTGCTTATAGTAATTACCACCATGAACTGCTTAGCCCTGGAGTTGATCTTGCATACCATTCCGAGATACGCAAATTAACCAGTAACGTGTTCTTCCTCACTGCAGCTAAACACGGCCTGAATCACATTTCCTCTGATTTTGGAAACCAGTACTTCTGGCAACAAAAGTTTCTGCAAGCACAGGGAAATGTCTCTGAATCCTAGTCATGGTATTTTATTGTTATTCAATTGTAAGCAGCTCCTCCACTTCCTAGTGTTCAGCACATTTCTAACAAATATACTACTTAAATCATCTACAACTGGATCAGAAACTTCCAGAAGTGCTACATAACGTGGATTTAGTTATATTCAGGAGTACTTAATGGTATAGTTAATTGCAACTGACTTATGCTTTGTACTTGAATTAAATGAGGCCCTTTGTATAGAGCTGACAGTACTGTCAACAACTGAACTTTACTTATAAACTAATGAGGAGTATGTTTCATTTTAAATGGTATGGCCCCATATGTCTTTAATAAAGAGAATTCTCATTGTATCCAATTGTCTCACCAGAAGGGCTTCTTTCTCCTGACACATTAGTCTACTCCAAATGTGGGAATAGAACATGAGAGTGAGTTGATCTTTCTTATTTCTCCAATTGCTTGCCTCAAACCAACTCTATAATCCATCTGGGTCCCATACAAATCTGCAATGCAAATTCTGGCCTTCTACAGATCACCCTCCATAACCCAGGACCACCACTCTGCCTTTCTGGAGGCACTGGAAAGCATGAAGGTCCTGCTGAACACCCCGATATTGGGCGATTTCAATTACCCTACCGTTAACTGGGAAAACTACTCAAGTACAAACTCCCAGGTCCAGCGCTTCCTGGAATTTATCAACTCAAATGCCCTGGATCAGCTGGTAAACTCACCTACCAGAGGTGAAAACATACTGGACCTGGTCATCACCAACATGGGCGACAGCGGTTCCGCACCGGAGGTCAACCCGTCACTGGTTAGATCAGACCATAAACCAATCACTGTGGATTTCCACACCACACCACCATCCCCAACCAAGGAAACCACAGTGAAAAACCTTTCTATAGCAAACTTTACCTTACTTAAGACAGAGGTGGTAAGTTTCACAGCCCCCACGCTAAAGGATAACAGTGTCCAAGATGCAGGAACCTTTACAAGTGCACTCTGTGAGCACCTACAAGGATGCATGGATCGTGCCATCCCTAGCAAAACCAAGACTCATTCCCCTAAGAGAAGGACACCAGTCTAGTGGACCCCTGCCATAAACAGGCTATACAACAGAAGGAGGAAACTAGTTCAGAAAAAAGGCAAATCCCAAGAAGGAAAGACATCCCTGATCAGTTTCAGTAAGAAACTAAGGTCCCTCATAAAATCATTCAAGGCTAACTTCGAAAGAAAAATAGCCAAGGATTCAAAAGATAGCCACAAAGCCTTCTTTAACTATGTCAAGAATCTAAGTGGCAACACGCAGATATGCTCTGAGCTAGTGCAAAATAGCAGAAAATATACCGAACCTACCGATATTGCCAACTTCCTGGCAGATAGATTCAGTGCAAACTTCACCCCCCCTCTCACCCCCAAAAGGGCCCACAACAGTACTGGAAAAGTGTAGTGTCCTGGAAATCACAGATGCACAGGTGAAAACAGCCCTTTCAAAAGCCAAAAGCACAGCGTCAGTGGGGCCAGATGGTGTCCCAGGCTGCGTTGTGCATGAACTACAGAACAAACTAACCCCCCCACCTAAACACACTGTTCTGCCTCAGCCTCTCCACAGGCTACATGCCCATAGAAAAGTGCACAGCAACGGTTATTCCACTCCACAAAGGAGGGGCCACAACTGACCCTGGTAATATCACCCCATAAGCCTGACTAGCCTGGTCTGCAAGGCTATGGAGCTCATCATCATGGAACTCATTAACAAAGACATTGGGAACCTCCAAACACTTGATCTGACCCAGTTCGGTTTTGTTAAGAGCAGATCATGCCTACTAAACCTGGTTGACTTCTTCGAGACAGTCACCAAGGCCATAGATGGGGGGGGGGGTTCACACAGCCTACCTTGACCTCACCAAGGCTTTTGACACCATTCCCCACTCGGGAATTATAGAAAAACTCACCAACCTGAACATAAACCCCTACGTCATGAGATGGGTTGCCAACTGGCTTACAGACAGAACTCACACGGTAAGAATAGCGGGCTCCAGGTCCCACTCTAAACCAGTCACAAGTGGTGTCCCACAAGGCTCGGGACCCCTACTGTTCGGCATATACTTCTCAGAAGTACAGGCAAACACAGGAGGACTATGGCTAACCAAGTTCGCCGATGACTGTAAACTGGGAGCCATAATTGACTCTCCAGCTGACACGGACATTCTCCAAAAGGGCCTTACTGAGATGGACACCTGGTGTCAAAGTCATGGTCTCAAGCTAAATGCCAAAAAACGCATAGTCATCCCGTTTGGGAAAAACAAAACACCCATGAATTACCACATAGGTGGCAGCCCCCTTAATACAGAAGAGGTAATAAGAGATCTGGGTACCCATGTAGATAGTAATCTCTCCTTTGACAATCATATTCCCAAAGTAGTTAGGAAATCCTTCTCTGTAGCCCATCTAATTACTAAAGGGTTTGCATCTAGAAATAAAGAGGTTATAGTGCCCCTCTACTCGTCACTCATCAGACCCATCATAGAGTACAATGACCCATTTGGGATGTACCTCACAAGACACTTCCAACAGCTGGAAAGACCACAAAAGTACCTCACCAAGAGGATTACTGGCCTCAAACATATGTCCTATGCAGAGTCTCAGTCCAGAAAAACAAAACCAGTAATCCAAAATTTGGACAGTGAATGGCACAACTAGTAGCTGGTAAAAAACTGATTTATTTTAATGCCACAAAGGGAATGATACAAGCGTTTTCGTCTAAGTAACCCTCAGACTTCCTCAGAGCAATCAACAAGGCGCTGTTTCATTAAGATAATTTATACATTCAACAATTAAATACATTAATTAACAATGAATTAAAGAGACAAGAATAAAAAACATACTAAAATGTTTAAGATAAAAACATGTATATAATGAAAATGAAATTCTTATCCTGAAAAATCTTGTAATCATCTGCACTGTATGTCCTATGCAGCCCGACTGGAAAAACTCCGGCTGTACTCAGTGGCATATAGCTTACTCAGAGGTGATCTCTGCCTGACTTGCAAAGCCATATCCAACTCAGAATTGCTGGACATGCTCCACCTTAAGAAATCCAAGTCACTGCGAGCCACTTGCTCTAGTGAGCTAAACCTCACCACAACAATAAATAGAACATGCTGGAGGGATAGATTCCTGTCACAGAGACTCCCCATGCTTTGGAACAAAATTCCTAACTACATTAGGCAGAGCCCCTCACTAACACTCTTCAAGAGAAACCTTGACGAGTGGATGGGTAACAGAAAATACACCCCTGGGATCACTTCATTGGCTCTTCTTGACAGAGGCTTGGTTAAATAATCAATGGGGCGACGAAAGCTGACACACTCTGGCTAGGCTTATAAATGCCCTTGGGCAGATAGCCTAGTATCTACCTATGAATCTATACCTTGAATGATGTGGTACAAAACAAATTATCATCCTTCAAGAGATTAACAAATATTTCTGCCAATGACCAAATTGGCTTGTTCTGTGATCTAGAAGTATAAGAAAACCTCCCAGCAGATGTTACATCATATGAAAAAAATGTTTGGAAGCTCAAAGCCTCCTTTGTGTTCTGCAACAAGTTTTTTTCCTACTAATCTAAGGATTTTTCTATTCCACATGAAATTAAATTCGGCAAAGTTTAACAAAGCTGAAAAGTTTCCCTGTGGTAAATGTCTTAATATATGAAGGATCATTGGCAGAATGAATATTTCAACAGCATTAATTTTGCTGAAAAAGGAAAGGTTTGTTATTTAAATAAATAATGACACATATTGTTTAAATAAAGAATCATGTGGAAACCCAGATAAGGGTGCTCTATAACTGTTGAAAAGGGAGTTTGGGCTTTTCTCTCAATGGTTGCAGTGTAGTCTCACTTAGTTTAACAAACAGATTAAAAAATCATTTATAAACCTGAGAATGAATCTGTTTCTTTTAATGTAGTAATTATGGGATTTATTTGTGCTTTAGTGTAATTCAGCCATAGAAAAGCTTCCGGGCCATTGCTTTGTATTTCAAACTAATTATATTTATTGATAAAAAGACAGCTGACTGTAAGATGGACTAGTATGAATGAAAACTGGTAAGAGGGCTCCCTTACCTTCTACACACAGTTTAGTTTTATCATAGGAGAGAGAATGTAACTCAAAAAATTGGATACAACATTAACATGTAGTATTTGGCACCATTTGATAAAATTTAAGGGAAACCCAGATTGTGGAAGGATGACCACTTAAATCACCATATATGTTTATAGAATTAAAAGCTTTGTTAAACTCAATTAAACATGCAGCTGCAAAAAGATTATATTATTTCCAGACTGCCTGAAACTTTCTGAATGTCTAACCACAGTCTGATGAGATATGGATTATTTACTCTCCCTTTAATGTAACCTAAGTGATTACTACTTACCAGTCTGGAGAAGACCTTCACCATTCTGCTTGCTAAAACTTTAGGGAAGATGTTTAACTTTGATTGCAACAGGGTCAGTGGTGTTTCTGTTTGGCTTTGGGAACATTATATGTTTACCTCCTGTATGGTCCTTGCAGAAATGTCTGAACTGAGTGACTATATTATAAAATTCTAAGATGTGGATATCCAGTTGTTTTGTTTTTTTTTTTGCAATGTTTGTAGAAGTCCAGTGTCAGACCATATGGATCAGAAACTTTTCCTGATGATAAACTGTCTAAGGCTGAATAGATATCTGATATAATATGTGGTCTGTTTAAAAATTCAATAAAATGTTGTGGAATTCTAGGAAAAGGTAAATCATTGAAAAAATCTTGATGTCTGGAATATGCATACAATTCAAATTACTGAAAGCTGATTTATACTCCTTGAGTATTGTACTTAGCCCTTTTTGGTCGGTGCATAATTGAGCTTATGTATTATGGAGATCATAGATGTTTATTTCCTTACTGTTCTCTAGACATTTCTTGGCTAGAAGTTTATGAGATGTGTAATTTCTTTACCCCAGTAAAAATCATTGTTAATGCTTCAGTTTATTCAATATATTTTTATATTAGTTTTAAATTCCTTTTTAGCCAAGAGTAGGTATTTGTCGTGACCCCTTTCTCTTAACAAATCCTCATTTAATATACAATTACATTTTCAATGTTAGACCAAGTCAGCAATTAGAAAACCAGGTGATGATACCCTACTCCTCCACAAATCACATTTTTACATTGCTACCATGTCTCAAGCTAACACAACTCTGATTCACACCCCAGCTGGTTAATCATAAAACTTTCCTCCAAAAATATCAGCCCCCCCCCCCCATATTGCTGTAGCCTAATTAGCCCCACCATACTAATTTCGCAAATTCCAATCACTCAGTCATACTATAGTTTCTTCTACCCCTACAAATAATAAGCCCTTACTTATACTTGGAGACTTTAATCTTAACCTACTTTGGCCATACTCAAATGACGTAGCTGAATTTCTTGGTGATCTAGAGCTGCCAACTAGCTCTAACCCAGGTCAAATAAACATTCACAACTTGATCTCATAATAACTCGGGCTTCGCCCTCGTGACCAAACCACACCAACTGTGGGTAAATCCAGCATTACCCACACCCAGGCGTGGGTTATTGCTATAATAATACCTGGGTGAGGTTCTAACAAGTGAGTGTTCTGTTGTAACATTAAAATCTCCACCTGTTAGTATAATAGATGAAGAAATACATATACTCTTGAGTGATTGTGCAATTGCTGTAATATAGTTGATGTCATCTTCATTTGTGTTGTAAAAGTTTGACAAATTTAGCAGGCTCAATGAGGAATATATTTATAAAATAATCAATCAGCCTTTGTTGTTGCTGTGTTGGGTTTTAACTAATGTGAACTCCAAAAAAATATGCAGCAAAATAGTTGTACTTCTTGTAGAAGACATTGTATTACTCAAATAGTTGAAAGCCAACTATTTAGAAAGAAAGAAATGAGATTGCCTTTTTTTTCTTGAGCTTTATTTTATACAGGAAAACAAATGTAGGTGTATATTTTGCTTTACTATGGGAGCAAATATGTTTAACAATTCCAACAGACAAAGGGTATTCACATATAAAACAATCATTTGTTTCCTTAAAAAATATATCACATCTTCTAGGGTTGATACTTGTAGCTAAATGATTAACTGAATTAGGAATATAGGAACAATCCTAGCCAAGTAATCACTGGAACCATAAGCGTAGCCATATGCATATTTAAGTACACACATTTAAAAGTTTGAGTACTTAATAATACTCATGTATACCAAGTGTGATATCTTGTCAAAATGGAAAACTCTACTACTAACTTTTCAGGTACAAAAATGTTGTTCTAAACTATCTTACAGGCAGAGCAAAATGCATATCTGAGATAGACGTGAAAAGATAGTTATATAGTCCTAATTCATTGGGACAGGCTGCATTGGAGGTCTTTTTAACTTAATATATGTTAAAGTGAGAGTCAACAATCTCTTAAATACAGCTGTCACATCCACAAGAGAACGTTTTGATAATTAGCACATCTGAAATATTAAACAAGAGGTTACTTATTTTGGGCTGGATTGACATCTGTCCAAACTTGGCAACTGCAGGTGCTATCAAGTAACCTTATATTAAAGAAAATATAATGAAAAGAATCTTGCATAACCGCATTATGAATCTGGTACACTAGTTGTCCAAAAGCATGCACAAACATGTAATTGATTATGTATCCACCACCAGAAACATGCAGTTTAACATCACATGTTTCACAACATACAAAGAAAGCCTATGAACCCTGATCACCGTAGCAGGAATTACTGAAGTTCATAGTCCACAAATAACATGTAAAACATGGTGGAAAAATACAATGTTAACTGAATTGGATTATATTGTCACAACAAACACTGCCTCTAGCAACTTCTGTTATACCAGTAATAAATGGCGATAGTACAGGAAGAACTTTCCATATACTGATAATCAGCATTCATTCTGTATTACTGGTTTCACTCATTGAGATAAAACATGTTAATCAGGCATAAGAGAAACAGGGCAGATCACCCTTCTCAGCAAGAAATAAAAGTATAATGATATTAGCAAAAAATAACTACAAGCAACTCAAATGACATGTTTCTTCCTTATTCTCCAGCTAGGAAGAACACACAATTACTATATGTATCCCGCAGCACTGTCATTGAAGTCCTCCCTAGAACTGTAAGCAAACTAAAACAATGAGTAAAAAGGTCACACAGAAAAAAACAATCAGTAAAAACTAAAAGAAAATTTTAGTCAAGCTAGAATTTCCACTGTGTGATTCCTCAAATATCTTGTATTAGAGAAACATGGGATATATGCAAATGACCTTTAAGAACATTAGGTGCCTCTAATACAAGAGGTTTGAGGAATCACACAGTGGAAATTCTAGGTTGGTTAGAATTTTCTTTTATTTTTTACTGATTGACTTTTCTGTGGGAATTTTAGTTTGTTAGGATATTTTGCAGACAGACAAACAAACAAGAGCCAGCACAGAATGTGTGATTTAAACACAATTTAATATGTAAGATACATAACAATGGTTGAAGGGTCAAGAATCCCAACTCTCAAACCAAACCGGTTTTGGCTAGATAGCCTTCTTCAGTGGAAGGCAAAATACAAAACAAAACACAAAACCAAAAGGCCCTTCTTATAAAGCAAAGGCAGAGCCCAA
Organism: Protopterus annectens; assembly: GCF_019279795.1. Taxonomy (NCBI): domain Eukaryota; kingdom Metazoa; phylum Chordata; order Ceratodontiformes; family Protopteridae; genus Protopterus; species Protopterus annectens. The sequence goes on from NC_056725.1 coordinate 1,365,024,320, forward strand.
CATACATTCCTATTGGTTAATTAAGCAATAACCCATGCCTGGGTTGTGGGTAATGCTGGATTTACCCACGGTTGGTGTGGTTTGATCATGAGGGCGAAGTCCAAGTGACCAAACAAAGACAACCGTGGGTAAATCCAGCATTACCCACACCCAGAAGTGGGTTATTGCTATTATACAATGACATTATTTAAGAAAAAAATACTTTTCTTAAATAATGTCCTTGTACAATGGCGCCGTGCTGTCCTTCCGCTGCTGGACAGCACTGCTTTGCCATTGCTGATGTACTGCACATGCGTTTGGAACGTGTGTTCCCACACATACCTAGTACATCAGTGCTCGGGAAAGTAAGCAATGGAGAAAAGATCTCCGTTGCTATGCCTTTTTTTTTTTTAACCCTTAAAATTAAAGAATATATCAACGGAAAAAAGTCTGGCCAATCGTCATTGTATAATTCATAAGTATTCATTCAAACCAGGAGGGAAAAGCCCCTCCTAGTTTAATAATCCATTTTTTCTCCTTAGTGTTCAAAACACTGTGCCAACCATTCTCCCTGTAGTTCAATCTCTTATAGTGGCTAAAAAGTGAACCCAAGGTACGGCCCCTACAGAAAGAAAAAGCACATGTATCATCCAAATGATCAGACAATTTGTGTTCTACCAGCAGAATATTCCAATGTCTGTGAATGATTTTCATAAAAGATTTATTATTCTTGCCATACATGGTAACCAGTCTCAATTTGGTCTCAGTATCTGATGAGTCTTTATGATATTCCAATAACCCAGCTCTATCCTGATTGGAAGCAATTTGGCTGGCCCTGCTGATGTCACCTGCTCTGTACCCCCTATCCTTAAATCTATGAATTAGATCCTGCCTGTAATGGCTAAATGAGGAGGAATTAGAACAGATCTTTACCCTCAAAAATTGAGATTTAGGGATGTTTCTGATGATATGTTGTGGGTGGAAGCTAGCAGCATGCAGGAGAGAGTAATATTGGGGAAATTTCCTATATATCTTAGTTTCCATGGTATTATCCGAATTCTGACTAACTAATACATCCAGAAAAGTAATCTCGGTTGTACTGAAGTTGACCTTAAATTCTGTGCCTTATTTGTTCTCATTAAGGTAATCAACAAACACCCGTAAAAAGATCTCATCCGACCACGACACCAACCAACAGTCATCAAGATACCGCCTCCATATACCAATCTCATTAATATACAAATTATGGGAAGCATCATAAATCATTTCCTCATCCAAATAAGCCATAAACAGATCAGCATATAGAGAGGCAAAGGAAGACCCCATGGCTGTTCCTTGAACCTGCCAAACACATTGTTCTTGAAAATAGAACACGGTTTTGGTTAGAACGTGTTCAGCCAGGGAAACAAGGAAGGCATTAAAGCCTAGTTCATATAGTTTGGATCTCTCCAGCCAATATTGGAGGGCTATCAATCCTGCCCAATGTGGGATGTTGGTATACAAATAGGTGACATCCAGGATACATAGCCAATCTGCCTCCAATTCCATATCTGATATAATACCCAAAAATTGGGTAGCATCTTGAATTTGGGCCCGCACACAGGACAACAGTGGTTTCAAATATAAAGTTAGAAATTGAGAGAGGGGTTCTGTAAGAGACCCTCTACCTGCCACTACTGGCCTGCCTGGTGGGTTTCTAGGATCCTTGTGGATTTTGGGGAGAAGATACAGGTATTGTTGCTTGGGGTCAACCACTTACAGGTGAAATTTATCACACTTGGTGATAGTACCTTGATCTTCAGCATCATCCAAGAATTGGTCAGTCTGTACCTTAAATCTACTAGTGGGGTCCAGAGGCAAGGTCATATAGTACCTGCCATCTGCTAGCTGTTTCTGTGCCTCCTCACTATATGCTGCCCAATCCTGTATGACAACAGCCTCTCCTTTATCTGCTGGTAAAATCACAATGTCCCTATTGAATCTCAGATTATTGATACATTCTCTTTCAATCTTAGTGATATTATTTCTAAACTTATCAATTTCACCAGGGTTAAAGTGAAGGTCTTAGAGGTTTGGCATATATTTTGCAGGCACCCTAATGGTAATGGACATCAGTTAGGTATAACAGCCCTGTGTTTCTAATGCTTAGTCAAGTACTCTACTTATGTTGTGGTAATGAGGCTATAACAAGGCCAAAACATGCATGTCCACAACTGGTGGGGTTTGCTTTATTGGCCTGAAGTTGTCCATTAAACAACTTAAAAAGAAAAGACAAGTCATGGGCATTCAGAATTGCCATATAGCTGAAACACCTGATGTTCTTAAAGGTCATTTGTATATATCCCATGTGTCTCTAATATAAGAGGTTTGAGAAATCACACAGTAGAAATTCTAGCTTGGCTAGAATTTTCTTTAGTTGGAACTGTAAACAAGGAAAAATTATGCTAAAGATATCTAACTGCCATGGCAGTTATGACATATAAATTAATACACAGAGTTTGAAAGGAACCAATTAGATGTGCAGCACCATTGCGATTGATGGACTAGCTCCCTATTTTATTTTTGCTGGGAGGGTGTTGTCACACCATGACTTTTCTTATGATTGTAATCTCATCAGGTTTGATATCAGTCATTGAGAACTGTATCTCCAGTTAAGTGTCTGCTTCTCCTATATCTCTGTACTGTCTCAGTGGTTCAAATTGTTTTATTTTCTATGGACTGGTCATTTAAACAGGGAAGTTGTATGTCAATCAGCATTTCCTCTTTTTTATCACCTTTTTGAGTAGCTAGAAATATCATTCCCTTTTTTCATAAAAGGGGAGACGTGATATAGACGGAGGTCAGCCCTTTTTATTTTGGATGCCACTTGTGAAATAATATTTTGTAACTGCTTCTGCATAGGAAAATATCTATTTGCCACCTTGATTTTGAATAAAATGGTCAGCTTCCTGGAGTGGGGGGTTTAAGGTGTCTTGGATAACTTCTTTTGTTACACAGAGTATTGTGAGATACCATAATTGTACTAGGTACCCTAGTTCTTTACAGCATCTAAGAAAGATGCCATGACTTTCATCCTCTTATATAAGGAGACACTGTAATCTGCTGTAATATGAATTTGAGACCAGCCATAATTAAATTAGGGCCCAGATCTCTCACCTTATGTAAGATAACTTCCTGATTGTTAATGTCTACACATGTAAAGTGTCTGGACTGGTTACTATTACAAATACATGGAGCAATGCAAAGGGCCTGTATAAGGGTGTACACTACATGACGTCTCCTGACCTTTCATCTGACAATCACTTCAACTCAGCATTGCTCCCCAAAATTTTAACCCCTAATTAACATGCAATATTTGCTGTTAGTAGTGTTTTCAGAATATTGGAATAAAAATAATACATAATCATAAACCTGCAAATGTAGCATAAACTATCAATCTCTTAAACACATTTGCAATGTAACAGCAACCATGAATAGTTGTCACACTGTAACAGTAATACACATTGTTGAAATAATATTGCAAAGTCTAATACAAACATTTGTAGAAGCATATAATTTGAGATAATTTGGCACACTTTAACAGTAATGCACCATATTAAACATTAACTTAATGTAACAAGCAGTATTATACATTTACAACACATTTTAAGGCAAATACCACATTTTCACACATTTACAGATTATTTCATCAACACTGTTATAAGAGTCTATATTATAACAACGAACAATCAGATGATCGAACGTTGTTATATCGTCCCCTAAATGTCGAAAATCCAAAACAGCGAACAACCAGAACAGCAATTTTTTTTTTCCCAGGGAAAAAAATCGCTGTTCCCAAAAAAAACAAACACTAAATAAAGATGGGGGCCTTGCCCCCTACACACCCACTACTTAAATATACCAAGTCCGAGATCGCACTACAGTGGATGAAACGGCACAACCCGGACGGACGGCCCAGCAATTTCTTTCCCTGGGAAATAATTTGCTGTTCCAGCCATTCGCTATTTTGCCGGTTCAACATGTAGTGTTCGCTCTAACAGCGTTCAATCATCTGATCTTTCGCTGTTCTAAAGTAGACTCTGTTATAAGGTAGTCAGCTCTACTGACATAGATAGATAAAGTCCTGGCTATGACCCAGATGACATGACTTCAGTTAGTTGCTCGGAATTCTGGCAGAGCTGAAGGAAGAGAGAGAGGAGTGAATATTTGCTATGCCTACTGTCCTGTCTTATTTGTTACAGTGGGCTGAGGTTGATGTCCAAGGCACAAACATACCCATTATACTCATCCTAGGAGATGAGGTCATTTGTGGACTTGCATCACCCACAGGAGCGAGTGACACTTTAGCGCCACACCAGTTGCATAACCTTCTTTGAGCATGCTCACTGGCCATATGTGGTGGTTAGGGACCCAAATAGAAATATCTGTGCTGGCTGCCTTAATGATGGCTTATCTTGGTCAGCTATTTCCATGGTTGTGGAACATAATAAATTGGTCAACTGACCCAAAGAGGTTAACGGTCAGCAGGCAGAAGGGGGTTCCAAAAAAATTCTCATAAGGTATGATATATACAAAACTTTAACATTTACTTATTGCAGAAAATGGCAGCCAACTATTTATTAAAAGGCTGAGATGAGATATAGCATGTATAATATTCAGTCATGTGTGATACAAAATGAGAGTCAGTTACTTATTGAAAGTTCATAACCTTCTAATCTTCTATATTATCCCCAGTGTTGCTCTCAGATATGCACTTCTAATTGCTCATTTGTGCTTCCCCTTAAATCTGCTAAAGTGTGCAGGCTCAGACAAAAGAAAAAAGAGTTCAGCAACACAACCAGACATAATCATACATCTCAACCTCTTAGTGCAAGAAATCTGGGCAAAGCCTGACAAAATGAGGGGGGGGGGACAACGGCCCAAAAATAGGGACAGATTTTAAATATTGCTCTTATAAACTTAGAAAGTTGCTAGAGTAACAGGGCTTCAAACATTTTTTGAAGGATTTGAAGTCTGAAACGCAAATGTCTGTCATTGTATAGTGACTTCAATCCTCAGATTACCCCAGTGATTTGCCACAAAACCACAAATTTTATGAGGAACAGACCAAAAATATGAGGCAAAAATCTGGACATTCTGTGAAAATCTGGACAGTTGGGAGGTATGGACATAATTACAAGTCAAACGTTAATAAGTAAGTCAGTAAAACATAATGTGAAATGACTTCTGTTTGGGATACTGCAAGAACATTTCCACTCATCTCATACAGTTCCGCAGCACAGACTAACAAAACCAAAAGGCTCATATACTACAGAAGTTAAAAATCAACTTCATCTTTTAGATTCTTCATTAAAATGGTATTTTTAGTTGTAGATGTGCATGAACCGTTCTCAAAGCCAGAACAATCATGTCTGAAATCTCTTGAATTGGCCATTTAAAGTCTTTTCTGTCACCACATACCAGCCAAAGAACACTCTGTAACTCCCTCACCATCTCCTTTTTATTCTCTGCTGCCAGTCCTTTCTCATTTCAACCATTTAGTAACAGTCAATGTGAAGTTGTTCAATCTCGCCGTTCATTCTTGACTGATGGGTTCAGAGCCGATCCATCGGCTCCAGTATGGCCCTATGCAAAGCTCGAAGTCTTCCAGTAGCTTGAGGCCAAGCCCCTATCCCATGATGCACTGTGAATGACCTCAGATCTAGTTTGTCGCGGCATCTGATCGGAGGTTCCAGTGCAAGCTCGGGCCAGTACTATTTAAAAACTGTCATATTTATCAGTTGCTTAAATAATTTTTTCTAAAATTTTCTTAGATAAGTTAGATAGGTAGTTAGCTTTTATAGCTTCCTTAAAGCTCCCCTTCCCGTGTGTGGTTATTAATCCTTAAAATATCGGCCTCGTGTGTTTTGGCCTAGTTTTCTCTTACTGTATTTAAGTAGTTTTCTAGTGGCTATAAATAGCCTTTTTCTATTGGCCTCCTGTATTTTGGCCTTAGTTTAGTCGGTGTGTGTGTGAGTTTAGAGCCTAGTAGCTTTATTAATATTTTGAGATATTATTTCTTAGGCTCGTTTGTGTGTGTGTGTGTGTGTGTGTTGTTAGAGCCTAGGAAATTGCTGATTATCTGCTCTGCGTATTTTTATAGCAGTATTATGGCGGATGATAAAGACAAGCACCCAAAGTCAGGCTTTAAAAAGTGTCCAGACTGCAACCAAAAAATGTCTGTTACAGATGGACATGTAACGTGTTTATTGTTTGGGAGCTGTCCACTTACAGGAGCCTTGTGCCATATGTCATTCTTTTTCTTCGCGAGTGTTGTTAGAGAGGAAAAGGAAGTTGATGGACAGGGGCTTGTTAAAGCACCCTTTTCAAGAAGCGTTGAGTGACCAGGATGTTGCCAGCAAGTCTTCCAAGTCCTCTAAGTCTTCTGTGGAATCTAAGGACTCTAAGCAGTCCAAGAAATCAAAACAATTGGAGGATTCTGTGACATCGGCTCCCCAGACCTCTGATCCAACTGTCTTCTCCTTTCAGAGATGGCCTACAGCTTTGGAGCTGGTATCCAAAGTACCTCAGTCATCATTGCTTCAGTCGGCACCATCGGTGCATTCATCTAGGTCATCTGTCAGCCTGTCAGATTTGGATATGGATCGATTGGTGCAGAAGCTATTACAGGCACCAGGCCTTGCTACTTTGTTGTCAGCTCCGACCACTACTCCTGCTTTGACTACTCCTCCTCCAAGCCTTGCCAGCCCTTCAGAGCCAGAGGAAGCAGACCTGTTGATTGTGGAGCCCTTGGAACTGAGACCTGCTCCAGTGTCCTCGGCTCCATCCACTCTGACATCCTCGGCACCGACGGGGACTCTAGGAGCCGACACTCTCCATTCAAATCTCAGTAGGATAGTCGGACCGACTTGTCCGTGCCGACTCTTCCTCTTGGGACTTTGGCTCAGATGAGCTCGGCTCCTACCTCCACCTCGGAGCCCATGGCCTCAGTGCAGGAGGGTTTGACGGTTCCCTTGGATCCATTGGTTCCCTCCCATTGGAGCTGTGGTGCCTTCGAGGCCATGAGGGGAGCTTTGTCCCCCAAGACATCCTTGACTTCAGGCCTTGCTTCCTCATCCCTTAAAGTGCATGTGTCTGCTTCTGCTTCCATTGTCCAGGCTCCCCCCTGCTCTTCCAAGACCTCCCCAAAGGCTCCCACTGAGGAGGTTTCCAGGAAGAGATTGGGCAAGAGGAGACACTTGAACTCCCCACAGGAGTCTTTAACATCTGACACTGACTTGGTTGAGTCAGAAGGGTCCCCGCGGTCCCACTCTGAGGATATCTCCTTTGCTGAGATACTTGAGGTCCTTAGGCAGAGGGGTGATTGGCAGTCAAAAGCCCCACCGAGGATGAGTCAGTTCTCCTGAAGGCTTTCGGGTCTCAACCATCCACCTCTTGGGTGTCTCCGCCCTTCGATGAGCTCATGCAGTTGGTCTCTCAGAGGGCGTGGGAGTCACCGGAGTGCATGGAGCCTGTTCCTAGGAGGCCTAACAAGTTTATATCTGCTCCACCAGATAAAACCTTCTTATCCAAAGGAGTCCCTGTTGATGCCATGATGGTGGCAGTGGCCACCAAAAAGGAAATGTCTGAGACTTCCTCGTCTATCCATCCTCCTAATAGAGAGTCTAGGATCATGGATAGATATGGGAAATGCATGTTTAGTTCAGCGACTTTTGCTCTCCACTCACTGAACTACTTGACCAATTTCACTAGGTTGCAACGAGATCTCCTTAAGGAGTTGGGAAATACTCTTCAGGGTACAGTAGCTGCAGGGGCCTCTGACAAATTTGCTGCCCAGCTTGCTACCCTAAATTCTGTTGTCAACTCATCCATGTGTCTCATATCCTATGCAGCTGATGGAATGAGTAGGGCAGCAGGTACAGGAATCACTCTCAGAAGACATTCCTGAATGCACTTGTGTTCCTTCATGGAGCCCTTTAAGTCATCCTTTGTAAACACCCCTTTTGATGGCTCATCCATTTTTGGGCCTAAAGTGAAGGAAACTCTGACCAGGTGTGAACAGGAGGGAAAGACTCTGTCTGCCATCGGAGTCTGTTTTTCCACCCCTACCCAGCCTTATCCCAAAGGTCAAAGGAGAGGAAAAATGTGGTTCTAGAAAGCCCAAGGAACCTTTCAGGACACACGTGGTGAAGCCCCCCCCCAGGGGCAGAGGAGGGGGTAATAGTGGAAGACGCTGCCATCGTGGCAGAGGGGGTCCGCAACATCAGGGTGACAGAGATAACTTCTTTGGTCAACCCTACCAGCGCTCCTGAAAGGAGGCCTGACTATCCTGCTCTGGAGGCAGTCGGGGGTCACTTATCTTTGTATCCAGATGCCTGGCAAGAAATAACAAAAGACAGCTGGGTACAAAGTATCATTTCTAGAGGGTACTTCATACCATTTGCCACCCCCCCCATCCATAAGGAGAATCCTGGACGTTCCACCCAGTTACAGGGAACAAGCAACTATAGAGGTCCACAATTTGCTAGAAAAAAGAGTCATTCAGCCAGTCCCAGCAGACCAAACAGGATCCGGAACTTACTCAAGGTTCTTTTTGGTTCCAAAGAAAACAGGGACTGGACACACATTTTGGACCTCAGCAGACTCAACCAATATGTAAAGAAAGAGAAGTTCTGGATGGTCATGCTCCAGTGTATACTTCCCTTCATAGGAACAATTGGATGTGCTCAATAGATCTCAAGGATGCGTACTACCACATAAAAATGGCCAGGCCATCCAGAGATCACCTGTATTTCCGGCTGGGAGCCAATCATTATCAGTTTCAAGCCCTGCCCTTTGGTCTCACTACAACTCCCAGGGTATTCACCAAATGCATGGCAGTGGTCATGGCTCACCTGAGGCGTCTAGGATTCCAGGTGTTTCCGTATCTAGACAATTAGCTTCTTACTGCCACCAACAGGCATCAACTGATTCAGGAAGGGAGTACACTCTGACACTCTGCAATCATTTTGGCATTACAGTCAACTCAGAAAAGTCTGCCTTGTCGCCATCACAGCATATCGTTTTTATCGGGGCAGAGCTAGACACCTCAGCCGCCACTCTAAAGCTACCAATCGAAAGAGTCTTCCTTCTTCATCAGCATGTCAGCACATTGGTATCAAAAGACAGAGCACCAGCTTCAGAAGTTCTGAAAGTACTGGGTTTGATGGCTGCAGCAATCCTAGCCATACCATTAGCAAGAATGCATGTGCAGATCCTTCAATGGCTGTTTTTCACTCAATGGTCTTACCAGGAACTTCCCATGGACCACACAATATTGATTACAAGCTCTTGCAAGAAAGATCTCCAGTGGTGGTTGACGTCTCTTCATGTCACCATAGGATGTCCCTTTGTTCTACCCCCTCCAGTAGCCACTGTGACCATGGACGCTTCCCTGATGGGGGGGGGGGCATTTTCAGGGAAAGACTGCCCAAGGCACATGGACAGATCAGGAGTTACACTTGCATATCAATGTCCTGGAGATGAGAACAGTACTTTTGGCGTTGCAGTACTTCCAGGACTCTCTTCCCCTAGGAATGATTGCAATTCAGACAGACAGTATGTCAGTAGTCTGGTACTTGAACAAGCAGGGGTAACCAGATCTTACCCCCTTTGCCGAGAAGCCCTCAGAGTTTGGCAGTGGGCTGTTTCCTCCCAGTGCTTTCTGTTGGCAATGTATATCCCGGGGAGATCCAACGTGATAGCAGGCAAACTGAGCAGGGCAATCTTGTTGCTGCATGAGTGGTCCCTCCAGAAAGAGATTGCGGACAGGATTTTCTGCAAATGGGACCAGCCTTGCTGCAACCTTTTTGCCAGCCACATCAACATGAAATGCAGAAGCTACTTTGCCCTGATTCCTCCTCCGGGAGAAGCCCCGAGGGACGCACTCATACATGATTGGCCCCCGGGACTCCTCTATGCATTTCCACCAATCCCATTGATACCCAAGGTTCTACAGAAAGCAAAATCTCTGGGAAGGACCATCATTCTTATAGCCCCTCATTGGCCTTGACAGATTTGGTTCCCATTCCTTTGACATCATCTCTTGGAGGATCCCTGGATTCTGGACCCAGTTCCAGACCTTCTGACACATCTGACAGGGGACCTTCATCCTTCTCTGCAGTCATTGAAGCTGACAGCTTGGCTGCCACAGTTCCCTCTCATAGCCAGTCTTCATAACTTCTCCAGTGAGACAAAACAGATCCTTTTGTCTTCCCATAAGCTGTCCACTAGAAGATTATATCTTAGTAAGTGGAAGAGATTTTTCATTTGGGCCTCTAAGCAGAACATTGATCCTTACCAAGCCCCCTTGACATCCATACTAGAATTCTTGACTATGATTTTTAACAAAGGAGCGACAGCCGCAACAGTTCAGGTCCATTTGGCTGCTATATCTAACTTTCATCTTGGGATTAACGGGTTAAATATCATGTCCCACAAGTTATCCAAGGCCTTTCTTAAGGGGACATTTCATATGAGACCACCTGTGAAATTCTCCATGGAATCTAAATTTTATGCTGTCACGTATAATCCTTCCCCCGTTTGAACCATCATCATCTTGTGACCTCAAATATTTGTCGTGGAAAACCATTTTTTCTGGTAGCTATTACTTCTGCCCGCAGAGTGTCAGAACTTCAAGCTTTATCTATAAGCCCTCCTTATTTGATTTTTCATGCTGACAGAGTATCTCTTAGGATAAATCCCTCTTTTTTGTCTAAAGTTTGTTCAGAAACTTATATCAACCAAGTCATTGAGTTACCAGTTTTCTTCCCTAATCATTCCAACAAGTTGGAGTATATGCTGCACAAACTTGATGTTCACAGACAGCTCAGATTTCATTTGGATAGAACAAAAGATATCAGGACGTCAGACCAACTCTTTGTTTCATTCTCTGAATTGAGAAAAGGCAGACCAGTGGCTAAAACAACTCTGTCTAAATAGTTATCTGATTGTATCACCTTTGTCTACTCAGCTGCTAATATGCCCTTGCAACACAAGATTAAAGCTCACTCAACCAGAGCAGTTTCTACATCCTCTGCGTTCCAAGCCAAATTGCCCCTTGATAACATTTGTGCAGCAGCCACTTGGTCTAAACCTCAAACCTTTATCACGCATTACAAAGTTGATAAGGCCTCCAGAGACAGGGCTTCTTTTGGGTCTACGGTCCTGAAGAATGTACTTCTGTGAGCCACCCGAGATTGATGGTGCTAGGGACGCTACCCATCAGTCAAGAATGAACGGCGAGATTGAACAACTTCACCTTAAGAAGTTATATACTCACCATAGCGTTCCATGTGAGTTGTTCATCTCGCCTTCATTCTTATGTCCCTCCCTCCTTCCCCCTCCTGGTTGATAGTTGACCTAGATGTTGGTCTCATCCTGGTTGCTCAATTTCTTCTTCCTTTCCATAGGAGGATAGCTCATTTATATGGTTATAGTACATGCAGCAAACAAGATCTGAGGTAATTCACAGTGCATCATGGGATAGGGGCTTGGCCTCGAGCAACTGGAAGACCTCGAGCTTTGCATATGGCCGTACTGGAGCCGATGGATCGGCTCTGAACCCATCAGTCAAGAATGAAGGCGAGATGAACAACTCACATGGAACGTTATGGTGAATACATAACTTCTTATTACCTTTTCTAAAATCTAAAGTCGCTGACACCTCACTCACACAGTCCATAGTAGACAGCAACCTTTTCAAACAATCTCAGAATGAGCTGAGGTATACAGTCAAACTCCTCATAGGGAAATAATCCTTTCAGTACTGCCAAAAACAACATTTTCTACTTTGGCTTGCAGCATCTGTGTTCTTTAATGCTGTTTGAGAAACAGAAACCTTTGCTGCATGACAGGCTTAAAAAAGTCCTAATCCACCAATATTGATCTTCCTTCAATGTTTTACATCCTTCCAGGTGGCCATAACTGAAACAAAACCTGTTCCTTTTCATGCCAGCTAACAAAATCTCTTTGGTCAACCATACACATATTTGCCTCAGATAATAGCACTCTGAAGGCCTTCTCAATGCCAAATGACCTCTTTGAAAAAAAAAATCTATTGTACTGTCATAATTTTCATAAATTCCAAACTGTGAAGCTTTCTTCAACCACTAATATACCACTGAACTACAAATTGTGTCCCCATTCATTCAGTGTAATGAACTTCTGCTCAAAGTACTCAATTTATTCAACTCCACTGACTTAATCCTTACAACCACAACTCTTTTCCTGCAGTGCTAACACTGAATCATGCTCTTCTTTTACACACTGACTGGAATCTTCTTTAGACACACCAAGTTGTTTCACAGAAAGATTCAGCAAATGTTAAACCACTTTCATTGCTTGCTGGACAACTACCAAAGCAACATCTAAATGCATCATCTGGAGCTGCCTAACTGATTGCTAGTCTCCTTTTTCACTACATTGTAGGCCCATGTCGACTTCATCCTTCTGATTTCCTCTTCACTTTTTCTAAGGTCTGATGACAGATAATATATATGACCTGTAACTTTACAACTTGCACCAACATCGCATCAAACACTCATGTTAAACTCAAAGAACCACTTTGTTCCACTTTTATCCTATAGAGTATGTCCAACCTACTGAAGCACCAAGAGACTGCAGTGCAGATTATTTATAAAATATGTGTTTCTTCGTCAGGCAGTCCACAACATTCTTGTGGTTAATTCCATATATATTAACAAACCAGGATCTGATACTTTTGGCATGGCTATTGCATTTTAATGAAAGAAAATAAATGGGCCTTTGCACACCCCAGAAGTTCTTGCCCTTTTCTAACATGTGTATATAACACGTCAGTAACTCTAGGTTGCTAGATCTTATCATCAGAACAAACCCTACTTACCTGTAATGTAATCTGATTTTAGTATGTCTTTGTTGGTATTTTATGCATAAATGCTCCAGTAAGATACCAAATTACTGAAACTCTACACTACACTACAGCTTAGTCACTAGAATATTGTCATGCTTTTTTACTTCCAAAGTATGGGGTTCATTTATCTGGTTATGCTGAGTATTTGAAGTAAACTTAAGACTTAAAATTGGGAGCCCTCTGTGATAGGTCATGTGAGTAGGATCATCCTCGCTAGTAATCATAATTTAGTGTTTTTTTTAACTAGCTCCTGCAAATGGAGGCATGTGTGGGATGGGCATCTCTGTGTCACTCAGGTTATTATGTAAAGATTATTTTCTGTGAGACAGAGCGAGAGAGAGAAAATGAGGAATAGGGATGGAGGGAGGGACAATAACTCCTTCCATCCTACAGCTCCACCTGTATGACCCATCCTTTGGAAAGACCGTAAGGCTTCTGAAGTACTCAGTGTATTCATCTCAGGACCCCATTACTCCCCCCAAGAAATGCATATGTATGTAGCTGTAGAAGGAGGAGGAGCGTACGTCATGCACACTTATGAAACCAGTCTTTAAGGATGCTGTTACCTCAGCTTGAAAGTGTCATAACTCTGCCCTTACAGCCCCAAGAAGAAGGGTGTTGTTTACAACTCACTTGTACAACAACTGGCTTCACTTTAAGACCTGGATCCTGTTACAGACCACTGGTTCCCCTGAATCTGCCAGTTGGAGCAGATGCATTTATGTGTTCAATGAAATTCAGTGAAAAATGCCCACAGCTTGGAAGACTGGTATGCTGCAGCACTCCAGCTGATTAGCTTTCAGGTGACGTTGATGTATTGTAACCAGGCCTATGATTTAAACCTCAGTTTTTCCATGGTCAGGCTGCACGTGTCACCTATCGCAGCCCATTTTGTCCTTCTGAAAGGCAGAAGTATGGCCCAGCACTGGTTGGTTGAGCAGTTCTTTGATGGAGACCCTCAGTTCCGTGACGCCTACACTTCTTGAGAGGCATTAAAAGCTGCTTTCTTAGAAAATGCTATTGCTGTTGGCCATCATCTTTGCATTTATCACTCTTCCAACTCCAGGGCCTCATGTAGGGATCCATATATGATATTTCAGAAAGACTGGGTGCCCCTTAAGATGAACTTTTACTTCCTCCAGAAAGTGGTTTCTGAATGGTCCCTGAGCTAGCCCATTCAACTCCATATTTTATTTGCTGGGGCAGAAATGAGAGAAGGGAGCACTGTTCAGATGCTACATGTGTAGTGCCATCCCAGGTTTTATCTGTATCTTTATCTGTAGTGGGCGTGTGAGTTTAAGAAGATGTACTATCTGTTTAATTGCTTTGTTTCAAAGCTTGAATGACTTACAGGGCCAATCAGACACTATCCAAGTGGAGTGCCAGGTGCATCATCTTTGCCATCAGGTAGGGAAGCAAGGGAATTGTCCACTGCCAAATTTTGCAGTCAGAACTCACTGCAGAGAGGGTGTGACTGGCTGCCTCTTATGCTCACTTCAGGCATGCCTCCACTGCAGACACTGCACTGTACCCACACCTTTAGCAAGCATTACTGGCTTAACTGTGACTGCAAGCATCATGCTTCCTGTGGCATGGATTCAACCTTTCGATCCTTTGTCTGTTGGCTGTACTCATGCTCTTTCCACACTATGGCTACTGCTTGATATCCAGCCCTACCAAGAACCCATTACAAATGGTTCTGACATCTTAAACAATGACATGAGTACACATATGTTAATAGAAAACAAAACATAGTATCATATTTTCATTATTTCCTTGCAGTATACCTATTATTTCTTTTTAAAATTATCGTTAACACTGACACAAATTGCCTAGTTCCTGCCTTCCACTCATCCTCCTGAATATTTTTCTGCTTGCATTGTTTCCCCATATTTCATTTATTTTTATATCATTTGCTTCTCCTCATTTCTAAAGATCCCACCTTCAGTTTTTTTAATGTTCTTTGCAATATTCATGCTTTAAATGTAAATGGATTTAGATTTTGATTTGCATTTTCTAGTAATTGCTTTTTTGGCAGCCAAATAGCATTTGAACTTAATAAGGCCTTATTGTGTATGGGCAGTTCGGGTCCTATAGCCCAGCCTAAAACAATAATTTCCTTACTTACAAACGTTTACTTCCCTCATATTTCTGACAAAGCACTCTGCATGGATTTTTTTAAATAATTACATTCCCAAAAAGCATGCATACAGTTGGGTGGGAAGGGCAAAGAATGCATAACTGGCCTGTTAGTTTAAGTTCTTACGTTTAATCTGGACTAAACACATTACTGTCAAATATTAGATAGATCCTGGAGGCCTCTGGCAACCCATCAGGCTACCATACTGCAAATAAATCAAAAATGTATGGCATATTTCTGATTTTTATATCTTCAAATGGGATAATCCCTCGTTCAAAAAATGGTTGGTAGAAATGATGAACCCAGCTAAGGACAATCAAGGAGGGCTTCCTTGTAGACTAACTGATATAGCAAGAACATTTGTTTTGTTTTCTTCCTCACAACAGTATAGTCTGGGATGTATGTTCACTGAAAACAAACTTTGATGTGTCACTGTTTGCTCCCCCCCACGACACACACACACACACACACACACACACACACACACACACACACACACACACACGCATGCACGCGCACACACACACACACACACACACACACACACACACACACACACACACACTCTCTGAGCAAGAAATCCAAAGTACTGTATGGTTGGTACAGTGTAAGTGAAGTATGCTCTACCTACACAGAGCAAATACACTACTATTCCAGAAATGCATCTTGTGGCTTCCTATAGTGTTGATAAGAAATCCCTGTCTCATCCTCCTGCTCTGATTAATGCTTGATTACTAATAAAAAACTATAAAAAAATTATCAATTTTGCTATGGACAGTGAATGCACCTTACACAGCTTACAGATTGAAATATCTTTCTGCCAGTGATAATGTCATCACCCTCTCCCACACCTTGGTGTGGTCAGTATTAAAATAAAATAATCAATGTTATCCTTGGGCAATGTATAATGCAAATATGCTCACAAATTAGGTTTTTGGTTGTCCTGCTAACATTTGTTTTATTTTATCATGTGTACCTACAAGAGAATGCTACCAACTACATAAACATCCATTTACTGCTATGACCTTTCTGTAAAGAAAGTTGTATTTAAGCAGTCAATGGAATTGCTTACCTTACATAGTAAGAGGCCATGCATTGGTGAGTTATAACCTGTTACTGTGTGGCAAACAAATGCAAGGGAGACAGCATGGTAATGAAAAGCAGATACCACCTCTTCCAGACTTGAGCATAAAGATAAGTATTCAGGTTTATTAAAAAACAAACGTTGCGTAAAACGCTTTTCGTCAAGCTCAATAGCTAGACTTCTTCTGATACTAAAACTCAAATTTGCTATTGCTAAATACATACTCCTCAAGTGTCATATGACCAGTCATTTACATACATAATTAAAATACAAGTGTTTAACTCTTACGTTACACATCTTGTTATACAAAAGGTACGAATCAGCAATTGTCCCAACTTATAATTGAATATTCTTAAAAGTTCATCCAAAATATAAGCTACTAACAACAATGTCTAAAAATAGTTAAAACACATATCCACTCTAACTACCAGTTATCTTGTCAAGCTCAAATTTCAAATAACACGAAATAGAGCATGTTTCATTTAAACCTGGGTTTTGGCATGCGTTTAACCTAAGTTACCAAAATAACTCCAGTTGTTTGAGTAGAAAAAATGCTCATGCTAGCCTGAAAGCTTGAATAGTTGCAAAACTTATGCTGATCCAGTAACAGATGTTACATTATATGTGTTTCAGTGTCTTTGTGTTTTTTTTCAGTGGGCCAACATGGCATTTATTAATTTTTTTTTCTATGACCCACTGTACTGATCATGCTGTCAGAAGGTACTAATACTACTACCATGTTGCTAAGATACCTTGTTGCCCTTTGTAAAGGGGTTAATAGTTATGAATATGAAGCGCTATTTAATTTGATAACACCCTATCCTAGACTGAAATGGTTGTGTTTATTTTTAAGTGAACTTTTTTATATTTTGTGTTTGTTTCATTTAATGTCTGTAAGAAACATGAGGATGAATATTTGCAGAATGAATACCTGTTAGCAGTGAATTTACTGAAGCTCCCAGAAGCTGTCCAGACATTGTTTGTAGAGAAGTATCTTAAAACGTGCAATACTGTCCTTTGCAAATGAATGCCAAGAAAACAGGAATTCACACCAAGTAAGTTTTAGTATGTGTGTGACGACCCCACTTAAACCTGGGGCGGTAACTAAGGAGCCTCAATCCTCGCCACTGCCTTTGGTAAGGGAGCGTCACTGAAAGCAGGGATAGAAAAGCACAATTTCCCCTAAGAGTACACCTGGAACAGGCTCCAGTTCTCCAAATCAGTCTTCACACTAACCACTGCAGAGCAATCTGTCCCAGTTTAAGGTATTTGACCCACTCACTATTAAATATTTGATATTCATGCATAAAAACTCTCTTGGGAAACTGACACAGATTTACCTGCTATGTCCTCTTTCCTAAATTACAAAGTAATGGCTGCCACCAGTCAAACACCACAATACCCTTCAAAAGGGGTATTCAATTATATTGGGTAAAATAAATATTTATATAAATTGTAGCACGTAATCCAAGCAGTAAAGCTTTTCAGAGTGGCCCTAGTGTTATCACAATAAGCATAAACACTCTCAGGTTATGAAAAGTACTTTCTAAATAACCCACCACAATAAAAGGTAATTTAATAATAAATAAAATGATTTAAAACATGTATACATTGAATGACTGATTCTAATAAACCACAGAGTTTCACACACAGGAATTATGAAAATAATATTGTAGGACAGTTTTCACACTGATTGTAGAAAAACTTTAACTATCTTACTGTAATTCCCTAACTATCTAAAGATTAACTGTACCTGTCTAATCAAATTAACTCAGCAAGGTAAGATGATACTGTTACTTCTGCAAGACAAGATAAGAATTTATGCCCACTCTTCAGGCTGTCTGGTCCTCAGCAACTGAAATAAAAACTCCTACTATTATTGCTGAATAGCTCTGGAAAACTCTTGAGTGATACTACTGATCTGGAAAACAACAACTGACAACTGAACAACAACTGAACAACTACAACAATTACTGAACTTTGACTCAGAACCTGCTTTTATAGCAGAATTTTTTTAAACGTCACAGAAAGCTGTTATGAGAATTCTAGTATATCATACCAGACTTTAAATAAGTAAACAAAACAGCTGCTGTGGAGATTGTATTCCTTTCATCTGTGTCACATGATGACATCACATCTTGGTCAGCTGACTGGCATAACCTACATTCAGAATTAAAAAAAAAAACATGTACATTTGGTCAGCCAGAAGAACACTGTTTGATTCAAACATCCTATATAAATTGAAGTAATAATCAAAAAACATAAACTTAATTAGAAAATGATAGCTAGTCATGCTGGCATATATAACACAGGGTAATTTACAATTATTTACAAGTATTTACAAAACTTCAGCCAGTCATGCTAGCATAGATAACAATATCTAATATCCTCACAATGTGCATTAAATCAGTATTGGTAATGTTGCAGCTAGCAAAATGAGCTGCCTAACAGAGCCACGCAGACAACTAGGACCTAAATGCAGCTGTGTGTGAATAGCAGGAGTACAGTGACCCCACTCTCCTACCAGGCATCACATAACAGTTATAATTTGCAAATTTCTGGGTTCAGCAATAGCGACAGTCTTGTTTAATATAGATGGTCAAATCTCAAAATGTATTTGGAGGGCAAAGTCAGTCAGAGGATGACAATATGAAAACCGGTGGAATGGCTGGCTGCGTTGATTAGAATTGTGGCATTTTGCAGTATGGGTAAAGAGGTGGCAGCTAGGATTAAATTTAAAAAAAAAAATGCAAGGGTTGAAGAGGGTTATGGAAAACATACATGTTTGGTCAGGCAGCTATAAGAATGATAGAAAAGAAAAAAAACATTTGAGTGCAATTTTTATGCCTCAGCTGAATCTTGCCCAGCAATGTAAATGGAAAGATGTAAAAGCCAGTAGAATTCTGGGATAAATTATATAGGGAGTAGTTTACAGATATGCTAAGGTAATGTATTTCCATGGTACAGGGAACAGGATTCTAATATTGTAACTACAGCAATATCCATATTTCTAGAGACCCTACAGAGGAGATAAATTTAGGCTGATAGAAACTGTTCAATGCAGTGTTACAAATATTGTGAAAGGAATGGAGGGGCTGTGGTATGTGGTAAGTCTTAGAAAGGAGAGAACATACAAAGCAGAAGAAATACAAAGATGACAGGGATGATCTGGATGTGCTACATTATATTGGAGCAAGCTAGAAAGATGGAAATTGAAGAAGAAAGACCAATATGACAGAGAAGGAGACTTAGATGGTGGCTAAAGGGGCCCATTTATTTATTTATTTGCTTGTTTGTTTCTTTCTTTGTTAACTGGATGAGTGGAGACCCTTTTCTGCCATAACCAGAACGATAGAATAGAAGAAGCATCTAAGTGCACTGATAATGCTGTCCTATCAAACAATCATATATTTATTTACACTTTGTTGGCTATATCAACTAGGCCAGTGGCCTCTTTTCAGGGGAGGCCAGATAACACAAAATACAAAAATATTAAACAAATAAATTCAAGTTCAGAGTACAAGGTTATTAAGAACTCAGAAACTTATTGATAGTCCTGAGGAATATTACTTCATAGAGAGGATGGCATATTTTTGAAAGGTATTGCAGATGCAGTGATACAGTGTATGTCACCATAGCTGTTAAGCCGCTTGAGACAGTGTGAGGAAAACGTAGCGTGAAAGTGGATGGGAGCTGCACAAGGCTATCTGCAATTCTTATGTGGACTCAGCAGATCATAACTGGACAAGTTCTGTCAACATCTTCATATGTTCAAATGACACACCAACAAGTAAAAACTACATACACTGAAATGCACAAAAGCATGATATCACCCACTGCTCTTCAGCCATTGTAACACAATCATATTTCCTGTGGAGGGGGTGGGGTTTGAGTCATTGTGACTCATACTGACCTGATAGCCTTTAGGCTGTTTGCTGCTGCATCTTTTGCTGCATTTATCTGGGACATCATGGACTATTGAGTGTGTGAATCTGCAAATATCACTAAGTGAACTATAAGGTTGCTGCGTATGATACAAAACAGAAAAGAAAATACAAGGCCTCTAACACTACCATGATGCCAGCAAAAATTAATTTAGATATAGAAGTAGAGTGGAACACAGACCTCAGGGACAAAGAGACAACAAGATCACAGACACATTTTCATCCATGTGTAAACTATGTGAAACTGACATTTCCCCACATGTCCAGTAGAGTTTTTCAATGTGTTTGTCAAGAGGACAGGTCAAACATCCTGTGCATGTATAAAGACTGGAGAACAAAACAAGAGTGCTGTGCACATCTAGAAAACAGACCATTGTCTCTGTGTACATCCAGAGAGTGTGTCGAGTGTTTTGTGCACCTATGAAACAGAACAAAAGTGTTACAAAAATCTAAAAGCTGACAACCATGTTACATAATCAAGCACATCTGAACATCTGAGTAGAAAGGGAGTGGATCTTACAGACAAGAAACAGGACTTGAATTGAAGAAGGTAATGCACTGTATGAAGTATGAAATTATTTAAGTATTTTGTTTTAACAAATGCTTCTTCCATTTCCCTCTTCCAAGACAGTTAGGCATATAGTGTCACTGAATGATCTAGCAACCTTTAGACTGCAGCATGTTTCTTTTACATAGGTCAGACGGAGGAGGCCTACACATGTCAAAATGGGAATCAAGAAAGCAATGAATGCCATCAACTTTGTTAGGAAAGTGAACTGCTATTGCTGCTTCTGTCTAGTAAACAAAGTAGGGCTGCAGTTAAAAATTTCTTTGTACAGATATATGTGTTTCCTAAAACTGTGTACAGATATCAGGAAATGACTTCTGCTCTCAGCACTTTTAAAGTGAAACAGAAGAAAAAATGTAAAGAAATAAGTAATTTAACATTCTTACTCAACAGATGAGCCTAAGGAATATAATGTGTAAGAAAGAAACCAAAATTACCAACTTGGTAAAGGCAATATTAAAATGTATGCTGTGTATCATCATAAAAAGGTACTTGTGTCTGTCTGTCTGTTTTAAGCTATAACCTGAAACAGAAGAATTTCTGCTGATTCAGGCAATATTTGTGTTTCAGTATTGTAACAGGTTTTTAGCATTTAGTTTACTGACTTCCTGCACACAAAAAAAAAAAAAAAAAAAAAAAAAACACCAAAAAACGCGTTGATAGTGCAGTGAAAAGAAACTCACAAAATGTCTTACTAGCTGCTGTTAATCATTGCTGGTTATGTATGGATTCCGCTGGCAGATCCAGCCTATATACCCATTCAGCACTTTCTGTCTTTTAAGAACGAGTCTCCCACTACTGAAGTTCTGTTATAAAGCAACATATAAGCACAGACTATATACTGCAGGTGTCTGATAAGGAAGGCATTAGCCTGCTGAAGTAAGGGTAAGCAGACAATGTTCTGTGCCATTGACCATGCCAGGAATTTTTGTTCTTGTCATCTGGGATATATTAGAATTTGGGAACAGAAGGTTATGGAAGCCACCCAAGTTATACAGGCAATGCTGGGAAAGGCACTGATGTCCAGACTCATGTCAGCGTGCCAACCTCTCTTATGGAAATGTTTTGAACTGCTCACAGCACCCTGATGTCATCAGCTTACAGTTCTTTATGTGGCTGTGCTTACACCATTGCTTGTTAAGTATAGCATAAAGAGTATATTATGCTGTGATGCATGTGTCACTCATTGCAGCATGAAAACCTGGAGGAAATACCATTTGATTTACTTTGTACTCCTGCCAGCATTTGTAGTGTCACTGGTAGAAAGAATGGCAACAGCATTTAATGTGGTTAACTCCAGTATAACACGGAAATGCTCTGATAATGCTGTCCTATCAAACAGTCTTATTTATTTAGTTATACTTTGATGACTACATTGGTCCGACTAGGTCAAAAGCCTCTTTTCAGAGGAGACCTGAAGTGGTATTCAGAATTTATTCTGACAAGGAGAAGTTTGGCCAGGGTATTGGGAAAATTCCCCTACTCTTGAATTGGTGCCATGGGATCTTTTCTATCCACCTAAGCACCAGCTCAAGCAGATGGGACCTTGGTTTAATGTCTTATCTGAAGGACAAATTTTGCTACATTTACAGCAAAAGAATGCACATCAGATAAACTGCTAGGCACAATAGCATATCATTCCCATAAGGATCTTATTTGTTTGTATGCATTTTATTACTTCACAATATATGTCACTAAGCATCACTGTGACCATTTTGTTTAGTGCAAAGTGCAGATGCCATCTACTGTACATGTGTCAGATAAAATTGTAGCCTTTTCTAACAGAGTAGAGTAACTTTGGAAGTTGGCTTCCTATGGATAAGATTCAGTTACCCAATATTACATAAGTTATAAGAGTAGGAAAAAACAAAATGGAAACAACTTGCACACCCAGAACTTTAGGTGTGACAATGTTTTTTTTTTATCTACAAAAGTTACACTATTGATTTTAATATCTTGGTATTCTCAGGAAGAATGCTAATATCCTCACAGCCTAACAGCTGACTGATGAAGAAGGTAACAATTAATGTGAAGGTATATGCATGGCCTTTCAGCAGCACAGCCTGGAAGCTGGTGCAGTGAACTATATGCAACTTCTGAAGACCTGAAAAGAAAGAATAAAACGAACACTAAGTGACAGATGGTAAGAAAGTAACTTGAGAAGCCCAGGTAACCTGAATTATGTGAAAGCACAGCAACTCTGAAAATCCTTTGCAAAATCTAAGGCAGCAGCTGTCATGCTGTAATTGAAACAAATCTGGAAACATAACCATATTCACTGTCTTCCTTTGTTATCGAATGGGGTAGTGCAGAGACTGTACTGATTACATGTTGTAGTGACAGCTTTCCTTTAGCTACAGTATTATAAATCCCCCAGATGGGCTCCCTGTAACTGTAAAAGAGTTTACAGCATGCTGCCATGTGTAAGAAAAGTGGATTTCTAATACTGTGGCAGCAGGTCTGAATTCCAGCTGTCTTTTGCTTCACAGGCAGCTCAGGGAAAAAAAATCTAAAACTGTGTAGGGGTGGAATGTAGCTTTGCGCTGTTGTGACAATCAATTCACCATTTGTATGAGTGCATACATATAATTACATAGTGTATGAAATGCTGTAGCAACTACTGTAGAAATAAACAATGTGTACAATTCTTCCTGTTTGTTACAGAAGCAATATCACGATATTAATACTATATGTCATTTTCATATAGTAATTTTATGCTTATTTGAAATTCTATTTTTCAGAATGATTTGCTATATATTTTGCATAGTGTTTCTTTAATGGTCATTGTATTATCAAAAGTACAACAGGTAGCATACTCACCTTTGGTGCAGAAGTCTATGGGTTCTATTCCCACAATAGGTAGATTGATTGCTGACATTGCAGTATAGCATAATGGAGGTGCTATACTCCTCAGTGTGCTGTCCTTTGGAAGACATATTAAGCTGAGGCCCCATCTGTTGGTAGCTCACGTGGATGTGAAAGATCCCATGGCACCTATTGAAAAGAATAGGGGAAGTTCCCTGATGCCTGGCCAAATTTCCCATTGTAGTGTAAATACCACATTGGGTTTCCACTGAAAAGAGGCTACTCATCTAGTGGGACTAACCTGGTCGACAAAGGATAAATAATAAATAACTCAAAATAAATCCATCTCAATAGAACTTGAAGAATGTGCTACAAAAGGTGTTATTTGACTTAAAACACCTTATACCTCACAAACTTGTAGTAGAGGTTACCAAACGTCCCAGTGTCACTTCTAAATTTTTTTCAGTACAGATCAAAGTGTTCCACGCTCAGTGAAAAGAAGATGTAAATGTAATGGGAATTTAATGTAAGTCAGTGTTTTTTGTGTACAATAATCAGCAAAGATTCCAAGAAGGATGAGGTTTCTCAGCTCTGATAACATTCATCCTTACCTGGCCTGCACAGTGGAGCACATGTAATCCTGTTTCTTTTAAGGGGGGCTGAGTGCCATCCTTTGCTGGATACAGATAAGGCAACAGAAATCATTCCTGCCAAAACTGAGGCTTTGACTATATCTATTACTTAACAAATCAGTATTACTTAATGCATATTCCCATGATTCACTACTGGGACAGTAGGCTGCAGTTTATGCCAGGGATATCTACCCTCTTTGTCATCTTCTGTTATCTGCTTTCACAAATGGACCAGTAACAACTGCTGTCAGGATGGCTTGCTTTTATCTGAGGAAGGTTGTCTGAATTTAGCTTTTGCTTCTGTCTGAGTACCTCGCTACAGCAGTTCATGATCCTTTCAGTTCAAGTCCTTACTTTTAAAAATACTATAGTACCCTTTTGTGATAACCCCCCTCTGGGCCAGTAATAGAGGACCCTGAATCCTCACCACTGAAAATGGTGAGGGACATTCACTTGGAACAAAAATTGATTTACATAGTATTTCCAGATGCAGCTGTCTGCATCAAGCACAGTTTCCCTTAAGAATGCGCAGGGAACACACTCAGTTCAGGGTCTGGGTTTCCCTATCTCTCTCTCTCTCTTCAGGCCTGCAATAAGACTCCCCAGTGTCACCAAAGAAATATAAGTACTCTCAAAGGTTAAAATATTCTCTAAAATATCAGCCACAATGAAAAGTTTAAATATATTTAATAATAAATAATTAAAAAGAACATGAAAATATTAAATATCTATTTACAATAAACACCAGAGTTTGAATCACAGGAGATATTAACACAGATGAATAGATTCACACAGATACAGAAAAAACAGTACATAACTAATGTCTCTATATTTTCCAGACTGATCTAAAGAATTTATTATTCCATGGTTATTTACTAAAGCAAGGTAAGATGGACTGGGTGAGAGATCCTTCTTTGTCAGGTTACAAAAACAGACTGACCTGAGACTTCAGTCTCATCTAGTATTAAAACATAATTTTTTTGTGCTGGATTACAGAATGACATCACATACATCTGGTCATCTAACTTCTGGTTCCCATATTATCCCCCTCCTTTACTAGAAACTTGAACCAGAATCTTGCACATATGTGTTACCATACACACAGATAAAGGTTTGCTAAGATGTGTTGCAGCTTTTGGATGTCATAAAACAATTTCAAATGTGCACCCTTTTAGAGTACCAATTAATTCACCCCCAAGGACAATACAGAAGGCTTTCTAGTACAGACTTTGTCTCTGGCTGCATTGGGACCTATGAGATACAATATTTCTGGCCTAAATTAAGTAATTTAATTTCAGGATATTTTTAAAAGTTATCTGGGGATGAGCTTAAGCTCTTCTCTTCCAGTATCCTCTTTTACAATGCTAATTTCAACAGTTATATTACAGTCTGACATACAGGAGTATTTCGTTTTTCTGTCCAGCAGGACCCACTGTTGGTACATTTTTTTAACACAAGCAGCTTTACAAATACATTTTCAACACAAGCACCTGTACAAATCATTTTGACATACACGACATATAATCCTTTACAAAACTCCAGCTAGCTACACTGACAAATGTTACACATCCACTGCCCTACTTCAGCTGGCATAGCTGGCAATACCTCATATTGTCACACTTTTATCTAGGGCTCCCAGTCTTTGTACTGACTATGAATGTCCTCAATTGATGCAGAACTCTGTTAAGTTAAATGATGGGTATTTCCTGAGCTGGTCACATAAATTCGGTGCTGGAATCCTGCACTGGCATTCTTTGAAGTCATGAATTGTGTAGAAAGCTGTGGTAATAACTTTTCTTGTTCTACTTGTTCTGGGTTACAGGTGTCTTAAGGATCTGTTGATTTACTGTCACCAGGCTTGAACACTCCTCCCATCTGCCATGAGGCTGGTGTTGATTCACAAGATGCTGTTGAATGAGTCTAGCATTTATATATATATATTTTAAAATACTTTCTTTCTGTAGAACTCAGCACCTTGGCAGACTTGAGAGACTTCCATGTGCAGCTTTAAATGGTGTCTTAATCTTTCCCTAGTCCATAGGTATGCCATAGATGTGTGACCGTATTTAGTTAGGAATGTCATTTTATTCTTTCACTTGTGTTACACTCTGCAGTTTTCAGCACTGTTTGCTGGTTTCACATTTTGTGTAGTGCTTAGAAAAAGTACATTAATGAACTAAGCAGAAAACTTATATGGAATGAGTTTTCTCTACATGGAAGTCAGTTTTTTGCATACACTATCTCATGACACTTCTGATCTAACAACAAGCATTGCTATGGCTCCCCAGATTATATTTCAAACTTCATGAAATCAGTTTCTTGTCTTCATAGTTCTAAGTGAACTAAAATTAGAACTGTTTTCCAAAACTGTGATTGACTTCAGTGAATGACAGTAGACAAAATTCTGTCTGCCAAAACCAAACCTACTCAGTCCAAAAAGACGCTTCTGCAACAGAAAAAAAATATCCTCATGCAGGATACTGCACCCATCCTTAAATTATCAAGGTCATTGTACTACAAGGGGGGAGACACACCCCTTGCAACAACCTGGGAGTATTGACAGAATCAGTGAGTATCAGTTTTGCGTTTACGCACACACACACACACACACACACACACACAGTCTTACCTAGGCTTAAAATATTTAAATATACATTTTTGTTGTGAACTACAGTATTGAATATGACACGCTGAGTGCCACACCATCTGTTTAAACCTGCAGTTAAGGACACTGCCGCAATGAGCGTTATAACACAGCACTATGTCAATGAATTCTCCATCTAATTTGCAAAAACATTTGTAGTTCTGACTAGTTTAAAATCAGTCAAAAACACATTTTTATTGACCATGGCTTAACAGGGTAATAGCTTCAGTTGTCACAGAGATAAGCTACCTGGCCTTCAAGTAACATGCTTGCCTAGACATATTAAGGCTTTATTAAGTTTAATTCTGATGGCTGCCAAAAAAAAAAATTTCTAGAGAGTGGAAATTAAAGTATGAACCAACTATATTTGAAGTATTAAATATTATAAAAGAGATAAAAGAAATGGAATAGGGATCTTAGAAAAGGGAAGGAGAAAATTACATATAAATAAATGGGAATTCTGGGAACAATACATGCAAAATAATGTTTAGGAGGAGGAGGAGTAAGGTTTAAGGGGAGTCAGGAATTCAGCAATTTATGTAATGTTAGGCAGATGATAGTTGTAAAGAAATGAAAGGTGTATGATGTATAATGCACATAAATGTAAAATGTTAATATGGTTTGCTTTATTTTTTATTAATGTATGTTTGGTTATGTCTTAACTGATAATTTAATAAAGGTGTTTAAAAAAGCTTTATTGCTGTAACCCCATTGTGATCATTTTTACTTAAAACACACACACACACACACACACATAACTTTTCCTTTCAGTAAGAGTAAATTTTGTTGCATAATTTTGGAAATTGTTGTGTGATGTATTGCATTTGTCACTTTATATTACATATTACTAATATTTATTTTTAGCCCTGGGTTCATTGTATATTTCAAATATAGACTTTCAAACAGCACTTGATCAATATTACGAAAGAGACTAGGCAAAAGTAGTTTCTAAGTAACCTATAAGTTGCACACTGTTCAAAGTTTAGGTTGTTGTCTTATGATGGTGTCATCTTTAATGATGGTGTATTTTATTTTTATGATTTGACAATTTACTTTGTAATCATAACATTATTTTCCCAATCTTTATCATGCTACATTTACTGGCATTAAAGGCAAAGTCATTACTACTGCTGCAGGAGTGTATTTTTTGTAGACCATCTTGGAGACCCTCTGCAGAATTTATTAAAATATGTATGCTACAAACATTGCAGTCATCAGCATATTTGGTTGTCCATAGTTCATTTGCCACATGTATATCTGAGAAGAGTAGCCCAAAAACAAATGGTCCAATAACAAAGGCCTCTTGAGTCACAACACTAATAAACCCTGTTTGGATAGATAAGTAACCTCCATCAGATCTGTAGCAAGGTTGTTTGGCACCCTGACTAGTGTCCTCTGCTAATGCCCCCCCCCCCCAAGTAGAACAGAGTTGAGGAGAAAATAAAAAAGAGGTAATCTGAGGCTTAGAAAATCTGTTTAGAAAGATAAATAAATAAAACTACACACCTTTTGGACCAGATTACAAAAATGACAACTGAGAATGAAACAAAAAAAAAATCTGTCAAGATCAGCAGAACACATTCCCCTCAACTGTACAGATTTTCACAGAATGTGCAGATTTTTGCCTCATATTCTTTGAACATTTTTCATAAAATTGTGGTTTTCTAGCAAATCACTGGCAAATCATTGAATATTTAAGTCAGAAAATAATGACAGCCATTTAAGTTTCAGACTTCATACCCTTCAGAAAATTCATGCTAATGCAAAACCTCTCATTCTATCCACATTCTAATTTTGTAAGATTAATGTTTAAAAATTGTCCCTATTTTTGGGCCTATGTCCCTCAATTTTATATGGCTTTGTCCAGATTTCTTTTTGTAAGAGGTTGAGAGGTATGGAAGAACAGTATTATGTATGTAGCAGCATTTTTTAACACTTTTTGCTAAATTGTAGCACAGAGCTACAATAAGTCCTTTCTACAGTTCCTTATACAGGCTGTCATTTAAGCAGCTGCTGTGTTGCTGGTAGTTAAATGAGTAATGATCAGATTTCTACATAATGGCTCTTTGCAACATCTTTTAAAACATATTTTGCTAAAAAAGAAGTTCATCCACTTTTTGAACGAAAGCACTAACAATAAACCGGCTTGGATTTTACAGCTCGTTGCCTTTGTTTTTGGTTTTAAGTTATATTTTGCTAAACTGTATCAACGAGCTGCAATGTCTCCTTGCTGCAGCTCTTTATGCTGGTTATCATTTAAGCTGCTCTCTGAGAAAGTGTTTTCGTACCTTTGCCAGTTATTGGAAGTTCTTCTGTAATCAGCCTGCTGTTGCCATGGTGTTTTGCTGTATCAATGGCCTGTAGAGTTCCGCATCAGCATTTTTTATTTCTCCTCTTGAACCTGTCATGTTTCATCAGACAGTAGTGCATGGTATGACCCAATACACCTGTAATCTGCTGGTTACTTTTTACAGATACTGAATGCATCTAACTCTGTGAGTGAATTATTTTGTATTATACAGCAAAAACATCATTAATATTCAGATATGTGCACACAGATTACAGAACTATCAGCATGTCCACTGTAAATCTACCACTATTCACAGACATGAGTCCAGTCTGCAGACATAGTGTTCTCTGCTGTGTGTAGCATGAGTAACAGCATATAGTGTACCATGTTTAAAACCATGGGAAATGCAGATTTAAAACTGCACTGTGAGGTTGATCTGAGGTTATTGAAAACTGAAATTTTGTACAGAACATTTTCCTAAGTATGTAGATTGCCTATTTCTGTGTATATTTACTGACAGCTGGATTCAACCACTTAGACCCTGTCTTTGGGGAGTACTCTGCAGTATTATCTAAGAGTGAAGAAGAATCATAGAAAGTACTAGTGAAGTTTGCAGGAATGCTTTTAGCCACAACTGCTTGTGATTTTCCTACTAGATTATTTGATCTATCTATCTAAGTAAATGTGTGTGTGTGTGTGTGTGTGTGTGTGTGTGTGTGTGTGTGTGTATGTAAATACCCATGTGCATCTGTGTGTGGACAACAGTCATTATCTGGGAAAAAAAGGTAGAATTTGGACTTTGAGTTATCGGTCAAAGTAGCACTGAAATGATAGCATAGGTAGCAGAAACTACATTCTGCCCAGTGTACTGTGCAAGCCTTAGTGCATATATGTCCGGTGCACGTACCATGCATGGCATAGATGTACCTTACATATGAGAAGCCATGGGAGAACATTAAAGTGCATCTCTTCATTAACGGTATCTAGAAAATAAGTAGGAAACTTATTTTGTCATAAATAATGTCATTGTATAATAGCAATAATCTATAATTGTGTGTGGATGATGCTGGATTGATCCACAGCCGGCTTTGTTGGATCTGTCAGGCTTCAGTCTCATGAGTAAACCATGCCACCCATGGGTAGGTCTGGCCTTACTCGCTCACACCAGTCGTGGATCATTGTTTAAATAAGAGTTCATACCAATCGCAGTAGCATGAACACAGACAAATTACTGTAACAGACCTTAGCAAATGTGTGTCATTTCTGAAAAAGGACAATTCTTTCTAGGTATCTTGGTAACCAAAGAATTGTAGGTAGAGA
Source organism: Protopterus annectens (assembly GCF_019279795.1). Taxonomy (NCBI): domain Eukaryota; kingdom Metazoa; phylum Chordata; order Ceratodontiformes; family Protopteridae; genus Protopterus; species Protopterus annectens. Next base: position 1,365,054,657 of record NC_056725.1, read on the forward strand.
GTAGGTATATAGACAGATGGGGTAGGGCTTGATTAATTGATTAGCAGAGAACCATAATACTAGCCATATCTGATGGACTAATTTTATAAGGAACACCCAGTAGCCTGCAAGCAAAAAAAAAAATCCAGTAATTAAATATATAACTCTAAAAGATACATCTGTATGTTCTAGATTGGTGCTAACCTTAAAATCTGAAATGATGTTACACATTGGGGAGCTCACATTGTCCAAGTATGGTAAACTAAAAAAAAAAAAAAAAAAGAATATCACAAACGTATTCTTCTTCTGACACTTTGTAATCCTGTGCTAGGTAAATGGCCTTATCTTTTCTGTAATGCTCTTCTTCTTAAAGGAAATTATAAAGTTTATGTAAATGTTTGGGTCAATTCATACTGCATAGCCAGCAGAGGTGCCACATTGCTTTAAATATATGTGACAGAATCACCCCTTTTATCATGTTGCACACAAGCTAGTCATTTGTCAAGTATACCCATGCCTTTGTCATTAGTTAATTTTTACTTGGAACGTAGGAAACACAATTTTACTTTCCTAATGATACAGCAGATTTTGACAGTTTAGAGGCTTTTTAGTGGTGGACACCAACTAAGTTTCAAAGAAATTTGAAAAATAAAGTAAAAAAAAAATCTGAAAACTTATCAGAAGTGTTATTTAGAATCAGCTGCAAATATTTACATGTGGGATTTACTTAGAAGAAGATAGAATGCTTGGTTTGTAGACCTTGAATGTAACCAAATGATGGAAAAAGATGGCTTGTCATTTTTAATATTTGTTTACCTGTTACTAGATGAAGAAAGAATGCTGTTGACTAGATTAACTTCTCTGCTAGCTGTAAGACTTTCCTTTCATTTCTATGTTAAATGTATGCTGGTTAGAAAAAGGAAATAGTAAACTTTCTACAACCCAGATTGTTTCCTTTTTTCACTCTTGGGAGTAGTCTCACTTCTTAAATAGCAGCTGTTCTCCATTTTCACTCAGATGAATGGGAAGGGTGTTTTGGTGTGTTTGAATGACATCTTTTGAGTGAACAGGCCTCCTTCCTACTTTATAATCCTCTGCCCAACTTCACAGCTGTGCTTTGCCTGCTTTAATTTGCATCCTTGTTGCCCAGATGTGCAGCATCTGTGTGGTTATAAAAATTTTTTACAGACAGTAGAAAATGTTTTCTAGAAGAATGTGATTGAGAAGTTACCGTTTCATTATGTTTTAAAAAAAATCAGTAAAATGAAGTGAGCATGCACAGTGACAAAATAAAATTAGCAGATTAGCCTAGTTGTAACTTCCTTTTATATTTGTTTGTTTGTGTCTTTCGGCTTTTTCCCGGTTAGGGGTCGCCACAGTGGAACTCCGGTCCGCTAATGATTGGCAGTAGAGTTTTACATGCTGGCTTGCCGGGCCTAACGCACAACCTTCAACGAAGGAACGCCCATTCACGCATGTCGTCACACAGAAGACGCTCTAACTGAGAATCGAACGGGCAACATCTAACTGTGAGGCGACAACGCTATATTTTACCAAATAGTATTTAAAGTTAGATGACTCAGAGCTAAATCATATTTTAAAAAATAAAGTCTACACACACACACACACACACACACACACACATATATATATATATATATATGTGTGTGTGTGTGTGTGTGTATGTATGTCTACTTCTAAATTTTGAAGTTTCAAAAATTCAAATTTCTTATGGTCAAGGCCACAGATCTTTCCTTTTTTATGTTTTTGAAGGGGGGCAAGCCCCCCTGCACCCCCACACCCTCTGCTAATTAAATATACCAACTGTGGGATCATACCACAGTAAGGAAAAAGGTAAATACACCATTCTGCACTATATGGCGTTCGCCATATAAATGGTTCCAAGTTTCAAAACTTCGATCTTATGGTCTCAATCATAAGAAATTCAAAGTTTTGATACTCTGAAATTTCGAAGTAGATCTATATATATATATATATATATATATATATATATATATATATATATGTGTATATATATATATATATATATATATATATATATAATAACTTATATTACACTACTCCGAAGCCACATTTAGCATCTGCTAATATTTGTCTGCCTAAATTTATGTAAGTTTAATAAAAAGATTTTTACAGCAACCATCTCTTACTAATTAAGTATGTGATATACTGCAGAGCTACCTATCATATGCCGCTTGCAATACAGGACCCACTAATTTATTTGGGAAATTGCACTTTATATAAGTAAGACAACATGAAATCAAGGGAGCTCACACAGCTTGTCTGTAACCTTAGGAAAATGTGCAACATCTGAATGGAGATAAAGAACAAGGTATGCTTGCCAATTGTCTGTTGTGAATAATACTGAACTGTTGGGTCCTAATACTGAAAATGTATATAGTAGTTACTCATCATATCCTAATACATATAAATACTGAAAATCAAAAAGTAGGGAATAAAGTCTGAAAATATGAATCAGTACCAGCATTATATTGAGCCAGCCCTGAATCCAGCCCACCGGGCATCCATACTAAAATAAATATGCATGACAAATGCCATAACTTTATTATAGATCATCTGTGAACAACAATAGTATTTATACAAATTGTAAATACAATGATGCATTAGGATCTGTGATATATATTTTATCTGTCCATTACATTTTCTTTTACTTATTCAAAGACTGACCACTTTGATGAAAGTAGCATGGTGCCTAATAAGAAGACTTTAATAGCTTTTATATATTTATTTATTATTTATTACATTTAATAAGAAAGTGTTTCCAGAAGTAAGAACAAGCTGTGCTGATGGGTTTTGTATTTATAAAGTTTCTGTACTTTACAGCGCTGTGCTCCAATTAACTAATGGACATTATTTGCTGAAATAATTTAGATGGGTGGTTTACTTCTGGGGAGAACTTGCTGGGACTTGTATAGAGGTAGAGAGAAACTTATTAATATATGCCTCCTGCATGGGCATTCAACAGGAGACATTTATATGTTCCATTCATTCATTCCCTACCTACTAGGAAGTAAGGAATATTGTGCTATGTTCTTAGTGTTCCCAGTAGGAATACTATAATATATGCAGCTAATTCTTACATCTGTTTGGTATCATTTGAATCCCTTCCTCCTACTAGCATACGGCGGTCACAGGGGATTATGGCTATCAGCTGCTAATAAGCTTCACCCTGCATTCCTGGGTTTATATCCCTCAGTTTCCATTTGCATTTTGTGTGTCTCTAACTAGGCAGTGCTCCTAGGTTACCCCTGAAATGAGGTATGTCTGCCTAGTGACTTTTCCTGGTTAACAAACAAACATACAAAAAACATTTCCTCCCCCCCAACCATCAGTTCCCTTATACCACAATTTCCTATGTGATTTCCAAACATTCAAGAGCTTGATTAAGGCTTAAAAGTAGATAGCACCTTTACTTCCATATGTCATGTCATGACTTAGATGATAGAAGCTCAAACTTGCACTTAACTGTAGAGGAACACGAGAGGAAAGACTAGTGCTAGAAATTACACAAGAATATAAAATAACTTACATGAGAAATGAGTGGAACAGTATTTTAAAGGCGAGATTAGTGAGAAAGGAAATTAAAGTGAGAAGAAGGTAATGGAAGACAGATGAAGGAGAGAGATGAGCCATTGTCCTGTCTGCAGGGTGTATCAATGAATTACAAGACACAGCAGGCTGAGTAAAATGAGTTTATGGGAGCGTGCCTGAAACCACAATATTGACAGGGATACGTACATGGGGTATAGATGAAGATGGGAGTGCTGAGATGATGTAAACATTTAGTTAGGCTTAAAGATGATGGAATAAAAGTGATGCTATTTTCATAAAATCAAAATAACAATGCTAAATAAAGAATTACAAGAGGTCATTAAAAAAAAACATTAAAGGAAAGAATTTCTTCTAGGGGGGCTGTACCCCACTTTTTCTCCTGTAAAGGGCTTTGCCCATAGCTCTTAACTTAAATATACTAATTCTGGGAATGCTAAAAGAGCCTCTGTGAAAAGTACTTCTCTTTAAGTTCACAAAGGTAATTCCTTAACTGATGAATGTTTGTTGCAAAATATCCGAAGCCATTTTTCAGTAGTGTTTCAATTTATTTCAATTCACATTTCCCATAAGGGAGTGCCAGTGATTTGTATTCCAAGAAAAGCTCACAATTGCCCTCAGAGCTAAAATGGAGAAGAAGTGAAGCAGATGGAAGCTACCGAAGCTATCATAGTCATGCAAAAAGAAAGTGACTGAATGGATAAATAACATAGTAAGAGTCATAAAGCACAGCAAACCTAGGAGAATGCCTAGATCCTTAAGACTTAAAATGATCAAAATTAACATTATCTTCTTCAGGCTGTTGAGGAAGAAGACACAATAATGCTTAATGTTAACTTGTCTTGATGCAAGCCAAGGGTTCTAGCAAATTAAGCTGGATGAACCTAGTTCCAGGCCGTGCTTATTTAAAGCATCCCAGCTGGAAACAAATTTCTTAATTTACCATATGAAAAGTTTTTGGCTTCAGGAGTGTTCCAGAGAGCTGCAGCTGAAACAGCTGAAGGACTAAACAGTGTAGACAATACAACTGGTGATACTTTTGTCATAGGAGTTGCCAAGCAGGAACATGACTTTCATTTGGTAAATGTTTAGGCTGGACTAATGCCAAGAGCCTTAAGGCTGAATAAAACAAAGGATCTGTGTGAATTTTCTCAAGTGTGAGAGTTACATTTTGACATTAGAAGTGCTTAAACATGATGATGACAAAGTCAAAGCAAATGTGAACATACAGAATCATCATGATAAATCATTCCTTATACATTTCCTATGTATGGTGCAATAACTTTCTAAGTTCACCCTAACTTGTCAGATGTGACAATGCTACTCATGAAGCCCCTAGATCAAAGTTTAGCATGTTTTTGGTAAATGCAACAAGAAAAGAATTTGAAATGTTTAAACAGCTGATTAATATGATGTTTCAAATTACTGCTGTGCAGGTAGATGGTAGCCAAAACAAGATCTTGATGCAATGTTATTAAAGTAAAGTAGACTAATAGCTTAAAAAGTAAGACCCTTGATTTATGTTATCCTTAAATAGAACCTTTTGCTTGTCAAAAATGTCATTACTATAGGCACAGTGGAACAGCGGATACTGTTTTTGCCTCACAGAAAGAGGTTCCCTAGTACGATTCTCAGCTGGGGTACTTCCTGTACAGAATCTGCATGTCCTCCCTGTGTTCACGTGGGTTTTGTCCAGTTGCTCCGGTTTCCTCCCATATTCCAAAGGCATTCAGTAGGTGCATTGGATACTCTAAATTGGCCATAAGTGTGAGTGTGCATGCGAGTCTGTGATGTGGGAGAATTACCATGGCAGGGCTATCCACCTGACAGTGTAAACCTTGGCTCTATATGATTTTCACTGTTGAAGTGACACCCTGATCCTATGTGCAAAAACGAGAAAAAGGGGTTGTGGATGGATGGATATTTGGTGAAAGAGTAACACGGCAAAGAGACCTTTCCAGTGCATGGTCAAGAAATGTTAACACAAGGCACTTGTTACTTGAAATAATGCTGTTATGTTTGAAAAAATATGATTTGCAAATTCACTTTAGCTATGGCAAATTAAGGTACATAGATACACAGTTAGTCAGTTACCTATGTCTACTAAGAAGATAGAACAGCCTAATGCATGTATAAGGGAAGATTCTGACATGACATGATTACGACAGGTAAGCCAGATAATGCTTTCTTTATATCTGGCTATTTGTGCTTATTTCTCCTATTAAGGTGATCTTTGTTGTTTTCACTTATTACTCAAAGGTATCAGACTCATTATTCTTACTCAGCCTCACAAAGCCATGCTAAAGGAAATCCCAACCTTAAAACAGAAAACGTAAACATGTTTTAGCATATATTGATGTTCTGTGTGGTACTAATGCATCAGAATAATTTTTAAAAGTATTTTTGTTATATTCTAATTTCTCACACATCATATTTACCCTGATGGGGACTGCCATACAGATGTGATTTTGTCTTTCAGTCTTTTCGTCTTCCTGTCAGAATGAGGCTTAGGTCCCTTCCCTACAATATGGCACAGCCTGGATATTACAGATTAAATTTTGATTTTCTTCCATCTAGTTACAAAGATAGTGCTATGAGTCAATGGATTTACATAGGATTTGTGAAAAACTGAGGGCGTCTATTTAAATGAATTGCTCTCATCTATGCTTATAGTGAGCTTGTAAAGGCCATTCCTGGTTGATTTCCTTGTTCTTCAGTAAAAAAACATGTGAAAAGCAGGAGGTTATTGAGGTTACAAAGCTATAGTTCTTAATAGAAAAATCCAGATCCTCCCACACAATATTTATGAAACTTGTCAGCTCTGCTTTGTCTTATTCAACTGAAAATTGTCACTTCCACAAGCTAGTAAGGCAAATGACCACTCCATGTAGATTTGCTGCTCACTAGCCAAAAAATAAGATTTACCAATACAAAGATTTATCCAACAATTAATTCTTTCACAAACTAATTTCACCTCGGCTATTTATAACTCTGTACTGATCTTAGCAAGGATATTTCAGGAAGTAAATCTGTGAGTGGTGACCAGCTGAAAAAACTACAGACTCTCTGTTTTCTAGTCGAGGTCATGCAAGCTCAGGCAATTGAGGGAATTTCATGATCTATGGTGGGTAGCAGACTGGAAATTTGAAAAAAAAAACAATGAAAGCTACTAAAAGGCATACCTACCTGTTAATCTCTGAACATTAACAGTCTTATTACTAATTCTTAAAAGTAATAGAAAGGAGTCAAAAAGAGAAAGTATTTCTTAAATTTTACAACAGATGTTCATCGTATGCTAGTCCCTATACATTTAGTGATAGGGAGTCTTTTTACACAGTTTATTTAACAGTGTGTGTTCCCATGGCTAAATCTGAGGGTCAAAATCATAACCCAATGCCTATGTAATGATGTGAGGTATTGCCAGCTATGCCAGGAGAAGTAGGGCAGTGGATGGGTAACATATGCCAATATAGCTAGCTGGAGTGGAGTTTTGTAAAGAATTATATGTCATGTGTATATCAAACTGATTTGTACAGTGCTTGTGTTAAAAATGTATTTATAAAGTTGTTTCTGTTAAAAAATGTACCAGCAGTGAGTCCTGCTGGACAGAAAAAGAAATACACCTGTATGTCAGACTGTAACTGTGGAAATTAACATATTGTAACAGAGGATACTGGAAGAGAAGAGGTTAATCTCAGTGCAGCTAACTTTGAAAAATAGTTTGAAATTAAATTGTTTAATTTAGGCCATAAAGATTGTATTTTACAGTTCTGATTGCAGACAGAGACAAAATGTCTGTGAAAACAAGGACTAGAAATCCTGCTGCATTGTCATTAGCAGTGAACTAATTGCTACCCTGGAAGGGTGAAAGTGATTAAATGGTTTTATGACTTCCAGATGGTATAATACATCTTAGCAAAGCTCTGTCTGTGTGTATGGTAACACATATGTGTGAGATTTTGGTTAATTTTCTAGTAAGGGGGGTAGTATGGGATCCAGAAGTCAAATGACCAGATGCATGTGATGTCATTCTGTAATCCAGCACTGAAATGGTGTTTTAGTACTAGATGAGACTGAAGTTTCATTGCAGTATGTTTTTGGAACCTAACAGAGAAGGACTCCTCACCTACTTCATCTTGCCTTGCTCTACTGAGTGAACCAGGGAATAGTAGTTCTTTGGATCAGCCAGGAAAATATAGTGAGATTAGTAAAGTACTATTTTTTCTGTATCTGTGTGAATCAGTTCATCTGTGTTATTTTAATATTTCCTGTGATTGAAACTCTGGTGTTTACTGTAAATAGATATTTAGTATTTTCATGTTCTTTTCTTATTTATTATTAAATATATTTAAACCTTTCATTGTTGCTGGTCTTTTAGAGAATATTTTAATCTCTGAGAGTACTTGTATATATTTGGGGACAGCAGTGGCCGCTCCTGAGAGCCTTGCTGTTGATCAGACTACCATTTGTATTCACATTAATTTCACTCAGTATAACTGGGTACCCTTGTAAGAGCCTTAGAGTAGCTGGATTTGGAGTGTCTAGTGGAGGTGTAACTACCTTATAGTCTGGGAAGAAGGGGGTATAGTTAGTAAATATGTGTAAGTCTTTACCAAGTGTGTGTGTGTGAAAATCAAACCTCAAAGAGTGTGTGTGTCAGCTGTTTGAAGCAGCGACAAGAAGCACTGGTTTCACAGAGAGAGTGCTGGAGAACTTGGCTTGGACACTTGGCTGAGGTCTCAACTCTATAGCTGTGCCTATGGCAAGTCTTACTGGGAACCTGATAAAGAAATCCAGACCCCAGACTGAGTGTGTTTCCTGTGTGCTGCTAAGGGAAATTATGCTTGATGCAGAGAACTACATCTGGACTGGGCATATCCATTTTTGTCCCAAGTGAATGTCCCTCTCCAGTGCCAGTGGTGAGGATTCTGGCTTCTTGAATACTGGCTCAGAGTGGGGATGTCACAGTTACATCAATAGGAAGGACTTCCATGCCATCAATTGCCAGGTAGTTTGAGATGCACAGGGGCTAATAACTCATGTATCTGCACAACACCTTGGCAGTGTTCATGACTCTGACATGTAGCATGCATGTCATCTGCATTGCTGCTTCCTGTAAAGAGACATCTTAATGGGCCACCTATTAGATAATTGCAGAGATGTATTGCACTTGCATACCCATAGATGCATACATAACAGGTGCACATCTCTAAGCCTTCCTTAATCTCTTCCCCTGCCCTTAATATATTACACTGTTAAAGGTAATGCTGGATACCCCTGGAACTGTGGTCAATGTTGATGACCATATGGAACAATCAAGACATGGCTAAACATCCCTCGTGCCCAAAAGAGAAATGTGGCAAAGCATGTGTTCAGCCTGCTGAGGTCATGGTTAAAATGCTTGAACACATCTGGCAAAGCATCCATTATAACCTGCCAAATGCTTTGTATGCCATACAATATGATTCAGCATCAGGAGCATCAGGAGGCAGGCTAGCCAGCATCCACAGGATCTTCTAGCAGTGCTGCAGCAGAAACTACTGTGACCACCTCTGCATTCATCAACAGCAATGCTCATGGCAAAAAATGATCAGCAGTATCCACACCACACACTTCCAGACAGTGTTTTGTATAGTACTGAACACTGTAGGTAAAGTGGCACTGTCTAGTCCATCTAAATTGGCCATGACAGGTACACAGTGGCAGTGTGATTTCACATGGGACAAAATCATGAAAGCAGTGTTATCTAATGGCTATGCTGGGCAGTGCAGGGTTAAGTTTCACTGCACATCAGATATCTCCACATACATTGTAAAGAAAGGGGTAGATGTGATGTAGGTCACATGCACCCTCATTTATATAGGTGCCTAGAAACACATAGACATTTTGCAGAATACTTTCTCTGGATGTAGCACCACAGGTCAATGTAAGTGGAGATGTGAGTTATACCAAGGGATGGTATCTATATCAATTATGATTTCCACAGTGGTCAGAGTGGTGGTGCTACTGTAGGAACATGCAATGAGAGAACTATGTGATGGAGAGTTGTACGAGAAGTACTATGGGATGATGCAACAGATGTGCTTTGAAATATCAAAGTACAAAAAAGTAAGTTTCAAAACATTGATCCCAAAGGATGAAAACTCAGAAATGCACACACACACACACACACACACACACACACACACACACACACACACACATGCACGCGCGCACGTGCACATGTGCACATGCGCACACACACAGAACTGATTTTTTTTCTGGGCTGCACACTCCACAAGTCCTGCTAATTATATGTACTAACTCCAAGACTGGATAATAGTGGGGAAATGGCAAATTCCCACTCCCCACTATTCTGCATCCTCCCACAAAGTAATGTGTGTAGAAGCAATCAAATGACTATTCAATCAGTTATGTAAGCATTAAATATTATGAACTTTCAACAGTATGGAATTCTTCCAATGCAGCTTAGCATAGCACCTGTGCTGTGAAAACATTTCAGGCTCAGATGCTGCCTGAGTTAAAGATTTGGCAGAACTGGTGGAACAGGACAATATGGTGGCCACACATGAAGTGGCTGTTCTTGAGCAGCCCTGCACTGTGACCAACCCTGCCCCTGGTGTGGGTATGGTGGAGCCACAGATGTGGCAGATGCAGACTGTGTACCATGTGATGGTTTTCCAATGTGTCCACCTTGGATAGACACATGCTCACAGTCACAGGCAATACGACAGTGCAAGGCACCAGTGGCATCTATGCCTAACCTCCTTATGGAGGTAGACATGGAACCAGTATGTCCTACAATGCAACATACAAGGCTGAATATAGTATCAACCCTTACTTCCAAGGCCATGCACAATGCAAACATCTATATTTCTGTAGCTGTAGACTGTGCCCAGATTACAGTCTATAATACCAGCTTGTTGAGTATGAGAATGACACACATTTCCCGGGTCAGCTGGAATTGTGGATGATGTCATGTTAACACCACTAACCCACTGTGAAGTGTGTATCCATACATCAGCTGCACTGCACTTTTCCATGTCTGCTGAGTCTCCACATGTGGTGGCTATGATATCACTCAAAGTAGGGGACCCCCCCAGGAATATCCAGAATGCACATCATGCAGTGCAATTCATAGGTATGGATAGGGCATTATACAGTATTGTCTTGGCTAGTGGGTGTATGCCCATCCAAGAATGATATGGACAATGTCAATGTGCTTGTTGTCTTAATTGTCAGATGTTGTCAGTGAACTTGCCTCTACCTTTTGCAGAACAATACAGTGTGATAAAGGTCATCCCAGAAACCCCATGTTCATGGTGTGCATGTTACTCATAGCTGCCTTCTCACAACAAAGTTTGAAACATCCATCTGCAACTGCAGTTTCTTGACTCTGTATGTCCAGTATACCTATGAAGAATAGGAGCAGTGGTCAATGCAACCAAAGTTATGTAAATGCAACTCCCAGTTGCAGTATGCCTACTGCAGTCTTGGTATGTACCTGGCTGGTCTTTATAAGAGATACGTGGCATCTATCTACTTCCAGAACATGTGTTGATACCTCCAGGTATGATGTCTGTCTTGTCAGCATCACCATGCAGGGATATCAGAAGTGATATTTTCTCAGTGAATGTGGAGTCAGGTGGTGAATTCTCCTCAGTCATCATCTTTTATTCCATTATGGTGGATGAGTTCACTGAAGTCTTGTGTATCATGTCCTTTGCATGCTTCTGACATTGATGTATGGTGGAGGACTTTTTACCTACAGAAGATATGCCATGCATCACTGTTTCCCCTCACACAGTCACACAGAGGCTGGTTAGTGCCTTCTCTCCTGAACAGCAATTGCCTACATGTCCTGAGCATGTGAAGCAAGATATCATTCTCTGAGGCTGAACAATTCTAGCCTGTTTCACCATCACCTTTGGATGATATGTACACCTAGAGTAATGGGACAACTTTAATTGGAAAGGCATATGTGTGTGTGTGTGTGTGTGTGTGTGTGTGTGTGTGTGTGTGTGTGCGTGCACGCGTGCTCGCGCTCACAGAATTTATTATGTCACAGTGAAATCAGGTTAGCACAGCAGGTAAAGAGTGGCTACTCTGGCATTGGTACACTGTGGAGGCCTTGCTGTTTCTGCACATGACCTAGGCCTGTGTGGTGCGAAATGGGTGGCTGCCTTCTTTCAGTAAGCTATCGTCCCGTATTAGCTGTGTATGTGTGCAGCTGCATGAGTGCAGTGAGTTACAATTGCTGGTGTTATAAAGGCTAGGACTTCCTGGATAAGGAAGAGTTGGCTGTACTATGTCTGCCATTCCTGGCTAAGATTACATGTGAACATGTGCATGAGTGTAATAGGACATGAATGCTGATGTTACAAAGGCAAGGTCTGTGGGACAAGGGAGAGGGTAGCTATCCTGTGTTAGTGGGTTGCCATCTTCTGCTATGTTTGTATGTGAAGAGGTGCACGAGTGCAATAGGATACAGCCATAGGTGCCTGTTATGGCAAGTACACCTGCCCACTAATGTTATCCTAGCAACAATTCAGCTGCAGGGAGCATTGACTAGGGTGATATTCATTTCTATATGACACTGCACATATATCTCTTACCACACTAATATCGACCACTGTGTACCTCTTGTGGGCTGCCTTATATGTCTTTGCTACTTTTGTGATAACAAAATTTGACAAGCTCCTGAAATAAGCCTGCTTGTTTATTTCACTGATGTGCATTTTGGCATCCAAAATGGTACAGCCCCATAAACAGTTTGCATCCTTCTTATTTATGCTAATGTTACTAACTAGATTCTATTGTTGTCTATGAACTGCTGTGTTTTACAGAAGTGCACCTAAAGCATGAGGTATAGAAACATTCAGCTGTAGATTACTGTCTATGCAGTTGGTTATGCAAGTTGTTTGTGCACTTGCATTGTGCATCTACAAGGTACTAAGGTGTCCTGCACCCAGCTCAGAGTCCCGTGTGGAGTGTGATTCTCATGCTGTCATTTTGTTTCACTATATATTCATGGAGACGACTACCAGTGCTAGTCCTCCATGGAAATTGCCTGCTTGGTGTGCAAACAAGATGAAAATTACATCCTGTACAACTAATTCAGGGAATGGCTATTGTAGCCCTTCACAGACCTTTCAGAAAGTTAGGTACCTGATATCACCTTACAGCTCTGCAGGGTAGCTGGCAACCCACATTACAATGAGCAGTACAAGCATCAGTGTTGCAGCCTCACTGGAAATTTCCACTCATCAGAAGCTGAGGTTAATTCAGAGTATCCTGAATGAATGGTAAGTATTTACCACGTCTGTTGTCAAAGTATGCATTTAATAAATATTTTGTTTATTCTTAACAGGTGTCTTCTTGATTCTCTGTTTTTATTTAATTTGACAGATTCCCTTCTGGCCCCAACCATTTGTTTACCTTCTGTTTTTCTGTATATGTGTCTTCTATGTCTTTCTTTTCCCGTATGACTGCCCATACTCTGTTTATCTCTGGACCTACTTATGTGTCCGTGTGCCTCTGTTGCTTGTTCCTTACATTCCATTCCTTCTCCATTGTTCCTTTCACCGTTTTCCTCTTCTTTTATAATATATATATATATATATATATATATATATATATATATATATATATATATATATATATTTATTTATTTATTTATATATGTCTGTATATATAAAATTAGTTCTTTACCTCCCCCAAAAACTCTATATGCCCCTTTTAACCTGTTTTACCTGACACTGTTCCTGATGTGTGTTTCTCTGCTTACCCTGCCCCTTTTTGTTCTTTCTTGTACTCACCTTTCTACCCCTTTTAATGAACCAATAAGTTGTCCAGCCTCCTGGGCACCTAGTCTCTGCTCCTTACCATCCCTATGCTGATCTTCCTTTGGTGTATACTTGTGTCGTATGAATACAGGCAACAGCTCATGCTACCTCTAGCATTTCTCATACATTTTCTCTGGAGTTTCATCAGCTTTACCTTTGCTTGTACACTCTTGACTATGTTGCTATGCTTCATTTATGAAGTTATATCTTCAGTTTGTTCACCTCCCTGAAATGCAGCCCTGTGCCATGTCATCTGTATCTGTACTTATTTCTTTATTCAAGTTTATTTGGCACTACTGTGTTGACTACTCATGTGGTGTTAGCTCTGTGCCAAGTTAATGCACTGGTCTATGAATCTAGCCCATTGACTCTTATTTTCTGAAATTCTAAGCAAATCACTTATTCTTTGCACAGTTAACCTGGTGTTATTGTTATGTCAGTCTCTTCTCTACTTTTGAGGATTGGAAAACCTTTTGATTATTGTGTGAGTAAAAGCCCCATGTAATACAAAATGTATTTTTGATTCATAGTATTGAATTTAAACTCCTTTAATGACATTTGTGTATATGAATATCCATTTATTTGTTATTTTATTAAAGTTGCTATGGCAGAATGATCACCTTTATGGAGTAGGTAAGTCATTTGAAAACCCATAATTCTTCAAACACTTATTTCTAATTGGAGTTGATACATAGGGTTGATACATAGGGGAACTTTTCTCTTTGCCTCCACATTGCAATGACCTCAGAACTGATTCTCTGGTAAATTAAATATAACCTTTTTTTCCATCCAGACCCTCATTTTCCCCCTCAAGTTATTCCTCCTTGTCCAATAAGCCCATACACCTTCCATCTGAAGGCTCAACTTACAGGTTTGTGCTTACACTCAGTGGAAGTGTGGGCCAAGTGTAGGGAGACATACTGCCATCCATGGGGTCTTTGGCCTGGGTTGAGAGTAGACTGTTGAATTCACCACTCAAATTCCTTATTGAGGTAAGGAAGGAGAAATACAGAGCGTGGCAATGCTGTAGCCAAACTGACTTGAGGTACCACTGAAGTTTTGGCATATGCAGTCTGACAAGAGGAATCACTGGAATAGAAGAGACCATGATTCCCAGGGCGCAAAGAAACTCCATGGCTGGCATGGTAGCCAGAGGAAGAATACAGTGAAAGAAGGCTGGTAATGACAAAACTTTTGGAGGTGGAAGAGGGGCCACCATTGACACTAAATGAATCCTGCATCCCAGATACACATGACCCTGAGAGGAAGTCAGGATGGACTTTTGGAAGTTGATAGTGAACTCCTGACTTTTAAGAAGAGAGATGTTGAACTCCAGATCATGTAACAGGCAACAGCAAGAAGGCACCTGAAGCAACAGGTCGTCTAGATAAGGAAAAATCTGAATGACTTGGAGCCTGCAGAAAGCAATAACTGGAACAAGGCATTTTGTGAATACTCTTGGGGGAGTAGGGAGGCCAAACAGCAAAGCGGAGACTGAAAATGAAAGAAAGAAACATAGAAATGTAAGCATGGGATAGTAAAAGTGGAAACAGGGTTTGAAGAGTAAGCATCTAAAAAGAAGGAACCTTGAGAAGGGTGTTGAGCAGGGAGAGATCCAGGATAGGTCTCCAAGTGCCCTCCTTTCAAAGAATAAGAAACATCCTGGAATAAAAACCTCTTACCACTTTGGATGGGGGGACAGGTTGAATGCTTTCTTGGTTCACCAGGGACCCTGCAACCTCTGGAATGAGGATGTTCCTCTAGAGGAGGTTGAGGAGTTCCTGAAAAAGGAGGGAGAGACTTCCATACCATGAAGTAACTCTGACAGAAACAACCCAAGAGCCTGAAGTGATGAGACACCAATTTGAAAGACAAAAAGAAAGTTGAAGGAACAAAGGAACCTGGTCTAAGAGGGGAGGGGGGCAAATTTTCAAAGTGAAATAGGCTTATCAGATAGAGGAGACTTCTGGGCCACAGAAATCTAAGAAGCCGTAGCAGAGGGGGCCCGTCTGCCACCTACCTGCCCTTGGAGGCCTGGCAAGGTTGCCTGTGAAAAAAAGCAGAACTTGAAGGATAATTCCTCTGGAATTTATGATAGGAGAGACAAAAATATGCTTAAGGTCTTGCAATAATATACCTACTGTAACTGTCTTAAGGCCTCATGTACATCACTATAACAAATACTTAGGCACCCCCCTCCCCTTGTGGAATTCTTTAAGAAATCTGTTGCTTATATCCATGGCCAGCTACCCCCCTCCCAAATCAATTAATTGAATTATTCCCACCCTAGTGTCTAGTCTAACATACATGCACACAATCCTTCTAACTTAAACATAAACAGTCCTTTCTATTAACTGTAGTATTTGAACTATTCCCAAGGATCTTTAAACAAGCTCCAGTCTAGAAAATAACATAAATATTAAAAAACAATATTCTTAATTACACTTATTAATAGAAGACACTAACTGAACTTACCTAAGAGGTTAACATATAATACAACCTAGAACCTTCTCTACTCAAAAGCACCCACATCTAACAGCACCATTTAGGTAGAACCTTCCTCATCATAGTGCTCCCTCAAAAATGTTTCCTGTCCTAAAGAAAACCCGAGGAATTCAGCTGCTTACAGATTGGTTTTTTTTTCTCTCTTTTGAGCTTTTTCAGCCTCTGGCTCAACCTTCTCCATTCTATCTTGATACACTCTGGCTTACTTTCAAGTATCTGTGTAACCAAGCTAAAAAACTAGTTATCAAAGGCAAACAGCTATACTATAGTCAGCTACAGCAGAAGCAAAAGTAATCCAAAAAATTATGGTCCACCCTCGCAAAACTATTCCACCCTGGGACAAAAAAGGAATCAAAGGTTTACCTAAATGCCTCTCCCTCTCAAATCGCAGAAGACTTCAACATACACTTCATTAAATCAATAACTGATCTTATCATAAAAAGATTATTGCTGAAACTTAAACCCTGCTCTGCCTCAGCTGATAACCTCCCACCTGCATACCTAAAACTAGCAGTTGACTCCATGGCATACCCAGTCAGCATCCTGATCAATTGATCCATACCTGAGTCCAAAGTACCTAGCATCTGGAAAAAGTCCATATCATCCTCATTCACAAAAGAGGCAATGCCACCAAACTTACAAACTTTCGACTGATAGTCATACTTTCCCCCATCTCTAAAATACTGGAAAAATGTATTCATCTTCAACTCATGAATTTCTTACAGCACAATAACCTCCTTACAAACACACAACATGGTTTTTGTCCTGGCCACAGCACAACTACATCCCTCCTAACCTTCACTGACCTTGTAAACAGAGCTAGAGACTCAGGTCACTATGTCTCTGCACTACTTCTAGACCTATCAAAGGTATTCAGTAGTGTGTCCTACTCTTTACTGTTGAACCTAAGAATTATCCCTCATATGCTACATTGGTTCCACAGTTACTTACACAACCAAAAACAATCTGTAAAATGGTCAGATGTTAACTCTGCAAATCCCACTGGAGTCCCAGAGGGATCCACCCTATGACCCCTACTTTTTAATATTTTTACTAATGACCTTTGTACAGCATCTGATTGTGGATCAATCATCCCTTATGCTGATGATTCCACAATAATCTGTACCTCTTGCACAATGTCCCAGCTTCTCTCAGATACTCAGCAAAGTTTCTCTGCTGTTGAATCCTGGCTTACCAACTGCTAGCTGTTGCTCAACCTGAAAAATAAACTACTTCTTTTTCAACCAAAAACTGTACTACTAATCTAAATAACTTCAAGATTCTGTATGCTGATAACACCACCATTGAAATTGTCCACCACTCCAAGTTACTGGGAGTAGTCATAGATTATCCCCTTCGGTTTGATCTTCACTTTCTTTCTATCCTCCCTGCTGTATGGTGCACCAGTACTCACCAATCTACAAAGCTCCTCTGGATCCAAAATGGAACAGTGCTATAATAAAAGGGTCAAGTTTGCCACCAACTCAAAAACTAGAACCCATCACTGTGTTCACTAAAAGAACTAAACTGGCTAGAATTCCCCAACCATCTACCGTATACCCAACTTCTGACACCCCACCACATGGTGTACTAAACCTTAGCCTGCCCAGCACTAAATAACATCATTAAACCTTCCAACCCAAACAAAACACTTAGGTCTGCAAATAAAGAGCTTCTGTCTATATACAAACCCTCTTAAGACACCAGGACAAAGCCTCTACTCCCACTATGTTGCAAAAGCATGGAATTCTCTTCCACTTACTATGAGAACTACTACTAACTTACATACCTTTAAAACTGTGCTGAAACAACACATGTTCAACTCCTGGCTTTCCCTTGCTCTGATCTATTCTCCAGATCTGTCCTGACTGCAACTCTGTTCTCTCTCTCTCTCTCTCTCCTCCCTGCACTTCATTCATTCTGTATCTTTCACTTTCTCACCTTTATCAATTACTTATATAGTTAACATCTACCTCATATCAAAGCACCTACTTACCTGTAACTCAAATAATTTAATATCTGTATAAAGCTTATATTTCTACATGTATGTATTACTTCTAACTCATGTAAATTTTATGTTATCTGTGCAAAGTCTGTACATGTCTGTATGCAATTCATGCAATTGCTTTGCTTATTTGTATAAAGTTTGTATCTGTCTCGGCTGAAAATGGGTTCTTTCTGACCCAGTCAGACGTTCCCGGTAAACAAATGTCAAATGAATAAACAAACAAATAAATAAATAAATAAATAAATAAGGTCAGCAGTCTCAAAAAGATGCTTATTATCCAAAGGAGCATACAACAACTTGGCCATAATGTCCTCAGAAACAGACTGGAGATGAAGCCAAGAATAACACCTCATGACAGACCCAAAAGCTGCAGCCCTAGAAAAGGCATCAGCAGCATCACTGCTACACTTAATAGAGTGTCGAGCCACTTGGGAAGCAAAACCTACAAAGATAAGGCAGATGATTATCTTTCAGAATCAGGGAGGTGAAATCAGGGAGGTCAGAAATAACCTGACAAGTCTGAGCAATTAGGTCCAGAGCATACCTGGTCATGTGGGTCTGGTAATTAACCCTAATGGCCAAAGTAGAAGCAGTGTAAACATTCTTACCAATCCTCTCCATTGCCCTACTATCCTTATCAGAAGGCAGAAGTCTGGAAGAGGGCAAGAGCTTAGAAGATTTGTAAGAAGAAACTGACACCACAGCAAGATCAGCATAAGGACATTTAAATAAAAATAGAGAATCTAGTTTCATAGGCTTCAGGAGGCAGATAATCAGTAGCCATGGAAGCAGCAATGAAAGTATCTAACAAGGCAGCCAACACAGGAGAAACTGCTGATGGTTTAGGAGTATCCACTTGAAGCAACTCATATCTTCTCTGAATATCAGACACTTGAGAAGAATTCCACTTAAAGTATTCCATCATCCTAGAATTGTATCCTCAAAGGACAATTCCTCAAAAGGAGGCTCAAGGCTAACAGACTCCCCCTCATCAGAACCACAAGGCAAAGGCATCTGTGAAGAATAGGACAAAGACCCCTTATCAGACACTGAATCCTCATCTGAGGAATTTGGTTCCCTAAGCCATTTAGAAGGGGGAAGAGATCCAAGGAAGACCAGGCACCAAAACCCCTTGAAGTGGCTTCAGGGACATCAAGGCAGAAAACAAGCCCTTAGTAAACTCTTGCCATTCCCTTTGAGGATCCTTAGGACTGACTGAAATGTGCTTTAGTTTTTTGTCTTTTCTTGGAAGGGGCATCAGTCCTAACAAATACTGGAGGTTCTGACCCTTGGCAAGATTTGATAAGAGAACCCAGAACCTCCTCCCTGACCAATATCTGCAGAATCCCTCTAGGGCACTGAGATAATAAACTGCAGTTCCCCCTCAATGTCCAGAGCAGATGTCAGCAAAGCTTCAGAGGCTCTGCGAAAAGACAGATCCATGCCGGCCTACAATGGGGTTGCAGCAGAGAAATCTGATCTAGACACTGAGCAACCTACAGAGCTATTACCCACTTCTAGAGGGACATCCTGTGAAGTCTGGACAGCTAAACAATCTGGGGGAGACTTCCTGGCCTTCTTCTTACCTAGGAAATATCTCAGGGTTAAAGGATTTTGCCATGGTACCCTGAGCTAACTGTTTAAGTAATTGATTTTCAAGATAAATGGCCACCAAGGAAGACAAACAACTTCTGAGTGTCTTAGGCACAAACTCCTTACAGATACTACAAGAGGCATGGTCTGGGAAGCACCCAGTGAAAAAATGCACTTCTTGTGATGATCCTTATGGGGAATCTGCCTCCCACACTGACATATTTCCTTTTTAGGTGACAAACTCTGGGTAGCAAAACAAAATATAAAACTAAGAAAACAAAAAACAACTCCAACATGACACTTATCTGGCAGCTAGGTACTAAGCATAGCAGCAACGTGTTCAGACCAACTAGCAATAATGGTGTTCAAACTGGCGACAAAGAAGTTCTGAGTAGTTGTGTCTGTACGTGTCTTTTATGCCCTACATTCTGTATGGGGAGCATAAATTTGACATACACTGCATGCAAGATCATTAGGCTTTGCTACACTGGCCAAGCGTCAGACTGCCCTTCTATTTAGAATACTGCAACAGCAATATAGAAGGAAGTCAGCATTTCTCACTGATTGGCTATTGATGTATTCTGAGGTATCCCATCTCCACAGTAGCACGACCAAAATGCTAATCAAGGAAGTTAAGTAATCAGCTTTGGGCAGAAATAGTTATATAACTTTTGGGGAACTGATCTTGGTGAGTGAGGGTTAAAGCTGAGTTAGGGGACTGGGAACAAAATGAGGGAGTAAACAAGCAATGACAATGGGATGCAGTACACAGGTCTGTAGATAAGGGTTTATAGAAGACAAAAATGTATAAATAAAGAAAGCCATTGTGGCTACACAAGAAGGAGATGCTACTGATTAGAGCAAAACAAGGGTGTACAAGATGTGAGGGAGTGAGGAAGGGAGAGGGTAAAATACAAGGAGGCAAGCAGAAAAGCTGCAAAGGAGATAATGGCAGTGAAGGTGCAAGATGAAGGAGAAATTGCAGACAGGATCAAGAGGTGAAGCAAACTCTTTTGCAGGTACAAAGCAGAAAAAAAGGAAGCGAGAGAGACAGACAGACCTTGTTAGGCTGAGCAAAGAAGGGAGAGAAACCGCAAATGACTGCACTGTAAACATAAGGCTATGGCAGGGAGATGTGAAGGTGTCATCTTGAACAGAATGGATAAAGGGAGAGGAGGGACAATAAGTAACAGATTGTAAGGACTGGCTGTTTCTTGAGTTTACAAATATATTTCCGCACTGATAGGGCTGTAGATCCATGGAATGGATTATGGAAACAGGTAATGGAGACAGAATCCATGAAGGCATTCAGGGATATGGGATAGAGGAAGAACGGATGGGGGGAAGATAGGGATACAGTGATGGTGAAATGCTGAATGTGCTTAAAGGGTAGACTTGTAGGCTTACTGTTTTTGTTTCTCCATAAAGAAATGTAATGTAACCAGAGCACTGTTGAACATTTATGATTAAGGCTATTCGTGGTATTGAATTTCTCTTATGCATTTCCATGCTAGGTCTGAAAGGAAAATACAAAATAAGTTAAAAGATTTTCTCATTGTTATAACTCTGGTAGAATTTTACAGAATACAATACAACATTAAAATAAAACAATGAAACTGACTGTAGGAGAATGAAATTCAGTAACATCAGGGACTGTTTGGAGATTATGTTGTGCAACAGCAAAAGGAGCAGTAAACCAAGGCATGTATATGTGTGTGTATAAGAAAAGGAGAGACGTCACAAAATAACTTGTAAATGTAGAGTTTCATGCCTGGAAAATGTTTTGTGTGATTTGTAAATGACAGCACATTTACATTTGATATTAGATGATAGAAAGGACCATCCTAACCAGTTTGGAAAAATTGAGAACAAATTCAGGAAATAATGGTAGACAAAGTTCGAGGTATAACACTCTTTACTTCTAGGTACATTTTTTTCTAAGTGCTTTTCACCTATGTCTTTCTATTCTATTACTTTCCCATTTTTAGATGGACATTTAACATTATTGCTTAGGAGATACCCTTTTTACAATGGAAGTTTGTCTTGCAGCATCTGCTGGAATGAGAGCAGAGTGTTAGAAAGGCTTTCTTCTAGCAGACATAAAGGGTTGTGTTTTTTCCCCCTTGCTGTCATGTCCCACCCACAAAGCAACCTGGTGTGCTTCTCTGATGACTTGTGACACTTCTAGGTATGTGAGACAATGGCTACAAAACACACACGTAGCTCTGTGGGTCTGCATATCTCAGTTTATGCTGTAACATTAGTGAAGGAAAGAAAAACAACGCTGCCAGGTAAAGCACTCTCCTTAAGTAAAACAGTATCAAGCAAAAAAGTGATGAGTGCACCATGGACTGTAGCACAAACTCCAATTAAATAAATTCCAACGAAATCTTCTTGCTGAATAAAATCCACATTTATTATTAAAATGAAGACTGCAGAAAATTGTGAGCGCTTTCGCGTTGTTATCCAATGCTTCTTCAGACATAAAGACAGTTAAAAAATAGCTCATTATAAACGCCTCCATGTCATGACATCATAACACTCTTAAAGGAACCAGGATATAAAAAAAGACACAGTCATAAAAAACAGAAAATAAAAAATAGAAATACATGGCCTCACTTATGATAGCATGGATTACATGATGCTTAATGTTTCAAGGGTCTGGAAGCTAAAAACATTCTCAAACAGGGTGTTAATGTACAGGCAATGCTCACTGAAAAGTGAGTCCGACTCTACACAACTGCATGTTAAGTTGCTGTAGACCTTGGACTGTAACGGAGCTAACGGCCTCCACTATTTTATGCAAACTTTTGCTGTTTAGCGACTGTAAAATTAAAACAAAATTTAAAAAATATGTGTGTGTGTGTGTGTGTGTGTGTGTGTGTGTGTGTGTGTGTGTGTGTGTGTGTGTGTGTGTGTGTGTGCATGCATGAGTGTATAAATAGTGCCCTTCCACGGGTGTAGAGGCCTCTTCACCTGCAGCATTGGGCCTTAGAACAGGCCTGGGCAGGCGTTATTTACACAGTAACACACAGCCTGTCGGGTATTATTGCTTCCTTAAAACAAAGAGGAGATAACAATGATGAAGCAATACAAGAGTTACAGCCAAAGCATTGTGTGTAGCTGGTGCCCTTAGTAAGACATATGAGAACAATGCAGAATTAACAGATAGAAGGAGCTATACTTTCAGCTGTCGTTAGTTGTCCATATTGTGTCTAGCATATGTTATATAACCCAGGAATGAGTGAATGGTACTTCCGAAGAAGGGAATATTCAGTGACAGGGAACAGGGAGACATCTGCATGCTGTTGTTTGCTTCAGCTGGATCACCAACAATGATCTGAAGACCTTAGAATTTGCTGCCTTCGTTAACAATAGGAAGAATATAATCCTATGCCTTGGCAAAATGTGCTAAAAACTTTTTTTTTTTTTTTTTTGAAAGTACTCCATTAGCAATATGTTGCAGTTTAACAACATATCGTTATGAATTCAAGAGGAGACTGAGAGAGAGAGGTAGGCTCTGAAGGAAATGTGCAGAAATCTAACCATGCAGTATTTCTCAGTAATAAATAAAAAAAGGGCACCGCACTGTACCTTGTATCAGCACAGTATTGTAAAGTGGCTGGGTTTTATTTTATTTACATTGAATAGCCCTGTGTACTTATTGTGAAATTTCACATCATTCACTCTAAATAACTCCATTGTCCTTCTGTCATACGTCTTTCATACAGCATTACACTTTACATGTTGACAAAAGCACATGTTGGACACGCAGCTTGTTTCCCAAGGGCAACAGATAAACATCATTTTTGTACTTTTGTGACCTGTAGTACATATTAGTTTAACCAGCTGCACTAGTTCAAGGTGAAGCAGTTATAAAAACTTTGATAATTCACTGTTTGCAGAAAAAATACACCAGTTTTATACCTTCAGTTATTTTAGAATTAATATTATGTGCAGTTTTGTATTATGACCCTTTCAGTGAATCAAGCAGAGCTACATGAAATGCATGTGCTGTGTGGAGAGTGAATTTATTTCTGTTCCTTTTCATTGCCCATTTAATACCACAGCAGATCCACTAATATTGGTAGGGGAAGGGGTCACAGTACAACATCAGTAGTCAGTTCTAAATTTAATGGAACCTGAGCTAAAATATATGTAAGAAGCATGCATCTAATGTATGGTACTTAACCTGGACTGACTATCTTATTATATACAAGTGGCTGATATGTTCACTTTTCTGTTTTTGTGTTAGCACAAATCTTCCTCTGTCATTCTCTCTCTTTAAGTACAGTGGCTCTGGGCATGCCAGGTATGACATTTATTGATCAGAGCTACCTCTGACCAAGCAGTATATACTTGGTAGTGATGGAAAAGGAGGCAAAGAATACCCTTTGGCAAAAAATATCCACTATGTAGTTATTACCCCCAAGAGACCCCCTACTGAACCTTTTGGCATACTTGGCATAACAAGTGCACACATAAAGAGTTATACAGACAAAACACTGGTTGGAAAATATTGCACTCCATCTCAGTAGTTATTTCAAGAGCCCTTGGCGTTATAAAAACTGCAGTACTACAGAGACAGAATGAGGATCTGGTTTGGTATAGAAACAGCCCCTGACCACATTGTACTGTTTTATCTAGTTTAACTGAACAAAGCCAGTATAGCAGCATACTATTACCCTGTTAGTGTTGGTAAACAGTGCAAGTCAATCAAAGCTGTGCCATAAAAACTGTTTAAACTGTAAACTTCCTTTTACTGTGTGTACATACTGTATATGCATAGTTCCTAATGTTTTCTTTTGGAGACAACTGACTTTTGAAATAATTTGCAGAACCAGTTTTGTAATGTAAACAGTGTTGTAAAAGAGGAACACTTGAATGATATAGAAATGTGGGTACCCTGAGATTACAGGGTTTTTTCTGTTGTCATAGTTTTCACTGATAATCGCTGTTATGTATAAGATGAAAAATTAATGTGTAGATTTTCCCCAATAGTTCACACAACTAGATTACTTGTTAATGTAACTTTTATTTAAACATATTATGCTATTACTTCCAGTATATTAGAAACACAGTTAATTTGCTCAACCATTACATAACAGCGCTTAAAGTTCGCATTTAACATATACGTCATTTTGGGATTATTCCCATGTCCAGGAGATATACAATAAATCTGCTTATACAAACACATATTTTTACAGTAACACTTATAAGACAAAAATTCTGATTTCAGTGTTTGTAACTGAGAATAATTTGTATTAATATTTACCAGTTTGTATACCAGGGATCTCAGCAGAGAGTGGAGAATCAAATCAAGTTTAAAAGAGCTTATGATATCATATGTATAGAAAATAACATCAAAATAGCTCAAAAACATTCAGTCTGCATTTTGAACATATTATACAAAATTAGATATCCCCTTCCTAATTCTCATCATTTGGGAAATTTCCACAAATGAGTCATCTTTATCCCACAGAGGTAATCTGTTTTTGCAACTTACTGCCTAACTTAATTTTGTTTAGTCAGTTTTGCTATGAATTGTGATGTCACAATCTGTTGTTTCAGGGCACCTCTGCAGTAAAATACATCTGTATGAATGGAGTGGGATATTATTGGACCTGACTGAGAAGAAACAGGCTCACAGAATGTTCATACCAATGGCAGCTTGAAACATCTCCTAGACCAAGTCTGGTTCACCTTCTAGCTTATTGTTTGAAGAATAGACTAGTTTCTGCTTTTTGGGCTGCAGGGAAAGTGTTTATGTTAAAGAACACCAGGCTTTTATTTGATAATGACTATTCCTTAGAAACAAGGCACAAGAGAAATACTTTTTACTTTATCTGAAAGCTTTGCTATCAGCATCATCTGAAGAAGAGATTACTCTACCCAGCCTACAGTGAGAATTCACTTCAAGGAAAGTTGGCAATCAGTTTTGTCTCCAGCTGAAGCTATGGACAAGACTCGGTGCTGACTAGAAGTGGACAGCTATGTTGTGGCTTCTGATCATCCCAGTACTTCAGCTGGACCTCCAAGTTTGACAGCTAAGCCCTTCCTTCTTTTCAAGCAGTAGCTCCAAGATCATAAGAAAGCGACAGCAGATGCGACCAAAGTTGCTCTGTGCAACATTAGGATTCGACCCAGTCAGTGGTTTGTTAAAAAGAAAATTGTGCCTTTACTATTTTATTCTGGAATTTATGTAAGGACTGTTTTTTTATGCTATGGGGAATTTGTCTCTGTAGTACAACAACATGTTATCTTAAGATTTATATTAATTCTGTTTCTATTGCTGAAAGGCATGGTGGGATATAGTGATACAACTGACACTTGATCCTTAGGCAGTGCAGCAGGCTGAGATCTTCAGAGTAGGTATTTATTCTTGAATTGTACCATTAGGCTCTGCTGTTTCTTCAACTGTGCCCATCCTGTCATAGAAGCAAGTTGCCTCCTCCATGGAAATGAAGACTGTATTTACATGTATGTATATATATATATATATATATATATATATATATATATATATATATATATATATATATATATATAGGTTTACTATCATTTATTCGAAGTGAAGTCGGTCGACGCCACTTCGTTCAAAAATTGGAATGTCAACCGTAGGCAATGTCGAACACTGATATTGCCGAAATGCACATCTGCCCCTATCTCGACACATGTTAAAACCCGTCCCTAGGTAGCAGTCGACATGCATTTGGGCAATTCCATTGTTCGACATTGTGAATTTCGCACAGTCTCGGTCGACCATGTGAACAGTTGACCGAGTACATTTCGGATATATGATAGTAAACTATATATATATATATATATATATATATATATATATATATATATATATGTTTACTATGGTTTTAGAGATTGTTACGATGTCAAATCGCTAAATCACATGACTAGAAGCTCACAAGATGTGAATGCTTACACCCACTTGTTCAAACAATATTGAGCATTGAATCTCCTGACCTGTAGGACACAGGAACAAGTGCTAATATGGGTCCAGAAAGGGGAGCAAGTCCTAGTGTTCAAACAAGTGGGCATTGGCATTCTTGTCTTGTGACCTTCTGGTTATGTGATTTAGCAATTCAACATTTCAACATTGTTACATTCACTAAAACCACAGTAAATCTGGCTCCACCCCCCACACCCCCACTATTTAAATATACTAACTCCGAGATCGCACTACAGTGGGGAAACAGGTAAATTCCGTTTTCCCCACTGTAGTGTGCTTCTGCGCCGCAG
This sequence comes from Protopterus annectens, assembly GCF_019279795.1. Lineage (NCBI taxonomy): Eukaryota > Metazoa > Chordata > Ceratodontiformes > Protopteridae > Protopterus > Protopterus annectens. The sequence goes on from NC_056725.1 coordinate 1,365,081,432, forward strand.
TGTTTCCTGTTTTGTTTCTTATCGGTTTGTTGGACTGATATTCGAGAAAGTGCACTTTCGTTTAAGTGCACTTTCGCGTAAGTGGTCCTCTACTTTTCTTTTTTGAAATAAAGGGCAGGATTCACGAAGCCTCCGTGTAAGAGTTATAACTCATACACGGAGGCTGCAGTTAAACGGAGTGATGTCAGCATGCTCTGCATATTCATGAGAGCATGCTGAATCACACTTAAGGCCAACACGGTCCATGTAAGACAGTAGGGGGCGTGTCCGTAGGCCGAGCCCTGTAAGCGGACACGCCCCCAGAAGAGGAAAAGTACCCAAAATAAACACCCACGACAGAGTCCACGGAAATGTGACTAAACAGAACACAACACATGCCCCCACAGACTATGAACAGAAAACATATAAATAAACACGTTTATATATTTTTAAATTGTAAAAATGTTTAACCGTGGAGGCCCTTTTGGGGCCCTAACCAGTCATTTAGCAGTAGGGGGCTTAAAGCTAAAAGCAAAAAAGGGAAGAACCCAAAAAAAGGGGAAGAGCAGGATTTTTTCGCCCCCCAAAACCCTTTTTTTTTTAGAAAATAAAAAAAAACCCCTAAAATTTAAATAAAAAAATTTAAAAAAATGTTGTACCCCTTTTTTGAAGAAAGTAGGTAAAAAAGAATAAAAACCAATTCCCATAGCAGACATTTAAAGGGTAGGATTCCCTGAGAGCAGGGTTTAATGGTCGGGGCCCACACATTTTAAAGCAAATTTAGGCCCCAATCTGAAATAGGGGGCCCCAAATAGGTTAAAAGGTTTTTCCCATGGAAAAAAGGAAACCCAGGGGGGGGTTAAAAACTGCCTTTAACAGAAACCCCTCGCTTTTAGACATTTAAAAAAAATAAAAGAGGGGCCGGTTCCCCCCGGGTTTAAAACCCCATGTAAAAAGCCCTAAGCCTAAAGATATGTAAAGCAAAATAGCTAAAAAGGAATAACCCCAAAGGCAGAAAAAGGGGTTTTACAAAGGAACTTAAAAGGCCAATCAAAAGGGGGAAAAAGGACAAAACCCCAAGGTGGGAATCAAAATAAAGATTGAGTACCCAGGCAAATACAATAGGGGGGGTGGGCTTTAGCTCAGGGGTTTTTAGGATGGGTAATGGGGGTCCTAGCCATAAATGAGGAACTAGGGGCCACCCCGGGGGAATCAGGGAGGGTGGGATTGGCTATTTTCCCCATGGGGATTCCAAACTGGTGACGGCCCCAGCAGATGAAGAGAGAAGGGGCCAACTAATTTGGGTAGGGGGCCCGAAAAAAACCCCGCCCATCTATAATAAAAATTATGAGAAGTTCTGGATAAGGGAGGTTTTTCCTTTTTTCTTTTATTTACAGCCAGGGTCCGCTTAACCCGGCCAGGGCAACTGGGGGTTCCCACCAGGACATAACCCTACCAGAAGGAAAAAAAAGGGAACATAGAAAAATATTGTAGAAAGGGAATAAAATGTGAATAAATGGAAAGTGTTCAATATTCTTATTAAAAAGGGTTGCAGTGTGTTCCAAAAAAAAACTTTGCAATACTGTTCCCCACCGAAGAAATATCACCCCCAGACTGAAAAGATATAAAGATGAGAAACAAGGAAAAATTACCCCTTGGGAAAATGAAAAAAGTGAATTGCGGGAAAGGATTGTAAAAACAAGGTAAAACTGTAATAAACCAAAGAAACCCCCTGAATAAAAAATGAAAAAGGGGGAAATGTAGAAATGTCAAACCGAAAACAGGCCCCTGAAAAAGTATACTGCAGAAGAAAAATGAAATCATGTGGATTAAAACCAAAAGCAAATTGTTCAAAGGTTGTACTGGAATTTTCCCCAAAACGGGATATTTTCTCTATTGAAATGAGAAGGAGATTTTTGAATCCAAAATCCACTTTTTACAGAAATTAAACTGAAGGATATGAGCAACAAATGAATGAATGTGATAAAACAAAAAAGAATTTGTTCAAAAGTTTTCACCTTAAAATGTTATCAATGGAAATGTGTTAGCATATGGATAAATGTGCTATTAAAATTCAAAATTGTTTGTTATTAAGGGGTTTAAAATTTTTTTTACCCCCCCCTAAAAATTAAACCATAAAAGGGTATTGAATAAAATTAACACCCCTACTTTGTTGTTTCATATAACTGTGTTGACATTGTGTTAAAATAACCCCTGTCCCTTTGAAATTCCCCGCATTTTTTATGTTTTTTTGTTAAATTACTTTTACACCTTTAAATTTTAATTCGGGTGGGGTTTAATGGGAATACAATCACTGACCTTTTGGGTATTATATTCATCCCAAATGTCTGCTTAAAAACATAACCCAAAAGGCGGGTTCCACAACCCCCCCCATGTGGCGGTCCCGGGCATATCCCGGTGACCCCCCTGGTTTTGGGGGGGTGGGGGATGGGGCCCCCTCCAATGTGGGGAAAACCCCCACCACCCTGGGGGGGCCCACGGGGGCCGGGGAACGGGTCGCGACCCCTCCCCCTCGGGCAGGGGGGCACCTGGCACCTTTTCCCCGCCACCCCCGCCGCCCCACCGGGGCGTGAAGGGTGGCCTGCCTTGGGTGGGGAAAGCCACTTTCCTCGGGGGGTCGGGCTTGGTTCCAAATCCCCCTCTTTGAACCCCCACCGGTAAACACCCCACCTTTTTTTGCTTTTTCCCCCCCCACCCCCCAGCACCCCCCTTTCCCTGAAACCATTCCACCTGAAAAAAGGGATCGTCCCACTTGCCCTCATGCTGCCCACCCCTTTCGCGGGGGAACCCCAAAATTCAACTGAAAACCGTTTTTGTTGCCCTGCCCCTTTCCCATAATTTAAAAATGTAACCCAAAATTCTACTATCCACTTTCTGAAAAAAGGGCATTTGGGGCCCCCAATCCCCCTACATAACTTTTTCCCACTGTCTTTTTTTTTGGACCCTTTTTCCCCATTTCCTTTTCCCCCATTTTTTTTTTCAAAAAAAATGGGTGGTCCAAGTAAACCTTAACTTCGGGTGTGCGGAGAAGCCAGTGGTTACCCCGCAAACCAGCTTTTCAACTGCTTAAAATCCTTGTCCTTTTTACATCCTGTCCATTCCAAAAAAAATCCCAGTAGCCCCCCCGGTTGGGAAAAAAGTTGGCCTACCACTAAGCCATGCTCTTAAAAAAACAGGCAAAAAAATTAAACTGTAAAGGGGGTAAGTAAAAAAAAGGGTTTTGGGTCAAAAGAAATTTTTTAAAATTTACTGTAAAAACACGGATTTAAAATAGTTGTAACAAAAACACCAGCATTGGCCTTTAAAAAAGGTGTTAAATAAATATAAATGTATTAAAATTTTTAATTAAAAATATAATTTAAAAAATTATTAAATTATTGTAATAATGGTCAATTGAAAGGGAACAGAAAGGGGAAGGGAGGGGAAAAATTAAAAATAATCATAAGAATATAATTTAAATAAGAACATTAAATAAATTTCCCCCCCTAAATTAAAAAGGGCAAGCCCCCCCAAAACCCTTTTTACAGACCTGAAAAAGGAGAATGAATATACAAAACGGCTGATAAATTAGAAATCTCTTACTTTTGGGAAGGCCACACATACCAGCAGTCCCAAAACTAGGCAACCCCCCCAAAAACTTTTTGCATTGCTGAAAAACAGGGAGAAGAAAGAAAAGGAGAAAAAAGGGGGGAAAAAAAAAAAAAGCACTGGACTTGTCCCCCAAAGCATCAGTGCACACCAAAGGGGGTTAAAAACCAGCGACAAACAAGGAAGCAAAGTAGAGGAAAGGGAAAAAAATTGCATGGCTTTCCCAAAGGGTTGTCCATTGAAGGGGGAGAGCCAAAAAGGGGGTACCAAAAACAGTAACAGTTTACCCAGACCGGAAGTTGTCTGGGGCCCCCAAAGGGTGTATGCTGTTTAAAGGTAGCCATTTAAAATTGGATAGCCCACCCAAAGGAAGGGCAAAAATTCTGCATCCGTTAGCAATGATCCCCGAAAATTTCCCTGCTTGCCCCGGGCCCCATTATGCTTGAGGGTAACCCGGGGTCATCGGATCCCCCTTTTTTGGGGGCCCACTGGCTGACCATGTCCAGGTACTATCCTGTAGACCCAAGAAAAATTTCATGTTAAGGGGGTTTATGCCTTGATGGGTAACCCGGGCCAGAGGCCTGTGTGTGGCCTTTGCGGGGGGGCCCTCCCGGACATTGGAGTGGGGAGGTTAATCCAGTGTAAAAAATTTTAAGGGTGGGGAGGGGGGGTAGGCCCCAAACAGTTCAAGAGCCAATATCCTTTTGGGTTTTGTAGGGGTTTTAAAAAGAGATTTTAGGATTTTCCCAAATTGTGTAAATAACTGAAAAAGGGGGATATGTGGGCCTTTTCCCCCCCCAGATGGCCTCCTTGTTTGGGAAAAGGTAGTGTGTACCACAGACCCTTCCCCTTAATGTGAATGTGTTTTCCTGAGAGCCTTGTTTTTTATCAATTGTTGTCTTCCCCAAGGGAGCCTCCTTGTATAGGGCGGGAAAAAAAGTGGGGCAAGTTCCTCAATTGTGGCTGTCCTGGAAAGCTTTAAAAAGGGTACATTGGGTGGTTCCACCCCCCAGGTGCTAACCTTGTGCAAGGTCTGTTAAAATTTAAAAGTTCACTTCGGGTGGTGGGGGGGGTAGTTTTCCCAGGCCGAGTTTTGTCCACCCAGTGTGGATGGTTCCCACTCAGTCCGGGATGAAAAAATTTTTTAAAGGGTCATTGCGGGGGGGGTTTTTTTGGGGGTTTTTAAGGTGGGTGGCATGAACGGCCAGTTGTGTTCCCCCCAAAACCCCATAAAAATTGGGATGTAGTATTCCAAAATGGTACATGATATTGGGGCCTTTTTCACACTGCATTTTGTTTGTTTCCCCGGGGGAGATCAAAAGGGTTTCCCCCCTATTTGGGGAAGTGGGAACCCCCGGTTGGGGATGCACCTTTTTTTTTCCCCACCATCGTGGGGAGAGGGGATTCAAGCCTTTGTCCGGGGGTAAATTTTCCGCAAACAAAATTTAAGCAGGAAACCTGCATTTTTAAAATGTCCGAGGTATGATATCCACAGGCAACAGGTCGCCACAAGGGGGGTAATCCCCCACCAGAGGGGGGGGGCACTCCAAGTGGTGGTCCACCCCCCCAAACAGCGAAGCATTTATGGGGTGGTTCCACCGACACCAACCCGGGGAAAATTCCCTATGTAAGCTGTTCACACGAAAAGCAAAAAATGGCCGGGCCCATGACATTAACTTCTTTCTGACCCCTGGGGGACACAAGGCACCAATTGGGGGAGGGGTTTTAACATAAAAAAAAGCCCTTTAAAGTAGAAAGAGGAACCAGTGTGTTGTGTTATATTTTGGGGTCTGTGTGCGGGTCCTGTCCCAGTGTGCGGGTGAGGGGGTTGTGTCCGGGGGGGGGCCCCCCCCCTTTTGCAGTTGCTGTGCCAGTGGGGGGGTGCTTTTTTTTTGGGGGGGGGTGCATGTGTCCGTGTCCCCCCCAGTGCGCCTGTGTCCATGTGTGCATGTGTGCCTGTGTCCATGTGTGCATGTGTGCATGTGTCCATGTGTGCATGTGTGTATAAGTGCATCACTGGTAACAATGTCTGGAGACTGTAAACTGTGTTTCCTGTCTTCCTCCCACAGGTTCTGGGGCTGCTCTGGTGACCTGCAGCAGGGAACCTGAATCCTGTGCCACGGCTACTGGTAATGATGATATTTGTGTAATGGTACAGGAAGGTGTGTCAGGGTCTGCCATTGGTCAGCCAATTGACAGTCTTGCCAGCATTGTCAACCCCATCATTGCACACAGTCATTCTGCCTGTACATCCTTTGTCACCATTGTCCCTAGGTGATGGACAGGATACAGCGGGCATAGACCAGGGTAATATAGTACCTGTGGCACATGCGTCCCCACACAGCAGCCATGGGCAGGGTCCTCCGATGGTTCCACACAGACAGTTGCCCATGGGTTCTCGTGGGAGCATCCGTGGGCGTACTGCCTCTGGCCGACGTGCCCAAAGAGGTCTGTCAACCTCAGCTATGTTTCGGACTGTCATGCAGGCACAGTCACGTATGGAAAGGTACACCAGACAGGGTCTGAGGGAGCTGAGATCATGTCGCACAGCCATGACAGACGGTGCGCGTGACATTGGCGGATGCTATCCGTAACCTCACCGATGTCATAGACAGACATTGTGGGGACATATTACAGCAGTTCCACAACCAGATGTCCATGAGCCAGGGCAATGGTGGGCGTTTGCGGTGTCGACGTGGCCGTATGCTGGCAGCAGCAGCAGCTGGCAGTCAGCGCAGATGACAACAGGCTCGCGCACGCCCCCATAGTGCCAGCAGCAGCCCCAGCAATGCTGGGTCTGTGCTGTCATCGGAACGCCCCAGGAGACCACGTGCACGTGGCTCTGGACAGTCCCAACAGGGACTTGTGTCCAGTCAACACACTCCCGCTTCTGATGACAGTACCCAGTCTGGCTTTGTACTGGATACGGTCCGTAGCACCCTTGCCAGACACAGGTACCATGTCCGTGCACACAGACACTGATCTGTATGGCCTGCCAGGTGCAGTCTGTGGCTGTCCACAAACCCCTGTATATGGCAGCCATGAGGTGGAACTGTGTGCGTGCATACACATATGCGAAATGTTAACACCTAGGGCAACCACATACATGCACACACTGTACCAACACTGCCCCACCCTGTACTGCTGCCCCTCACCAACACACATACACACACATGTCAATTGGTGGTATCAGTGGCTGACTCAGGCATACCCCAATCCACACCCTGTGCATATGATGACACTGTGCCACCTCCTGCAATCTCCAACATCATTGCGGGAACAGGTAAACACGTTGCTGATGCACAGGGTGACTGCACAGAAGTGTATTAGTAGTATCATGTTGGTAACAGTACAGTGTGCTGCTATGACTGTGTGTTTATCCCAGCATGCCTGCTGCAGTAACTGTATGAATGTCCTGAATTGATATCTGCACCCATAGTACATACCAAAGTATAACAGCTGCACATAATTGCATGCCGGTGGTAAGGTTGTCAACAGATAGCCGCATACATGGGTAGCACAGAGGGAAAGCTAACGCAAGTAGTGATATGCAATGGTGGACATGTACAGTAATGGTGTCAAGTTGCCCACAACGACTATGCCATGTGGATGTTCGCCCATGTAGATATGTGTGCAGTACCAATGTAATCCAAATCACAAATAAGTATGACATAATATCAGTTCTACCATGGGCATCTGCGCTGCATATTCCTGGGTACATGTTGATAGTGCCTACATATTTGCATTGTTACTTACTGTTATTGTTACCCCTTCTTTGTTGTATAATGCACTACTTCCAGCCCTGTTTACTGTAGCTTTGTTTGCATGCATGTTCGCTAGTTCCCTGGAACACTGCTTACACCTGCAATGCAGAGTTACAGTGCTTCTGTAGACTTCTAGTGACATCTGCATAGCGTCACGATACATTGTGTCAACTTTACACATGACAGAACATCACTGTCTATCCTGTACGCATGAACATTGCCTGTGACACATTGCACACGTCTTACCTGGCATTTACCCACGTGTGCAGTCATATATGTTAGTGCTATGAAACAGTAGCGGTACACCCACACATACACACCTTCAGTATGTTGTTCCCCATTGGCCCTATGTGTTGGTACTCACCATGGCAATCACACTACTAGGGTAGCATGTGCAAAGGTAACCTGTGAATCGCCTATATGGTCCAGTTGTGGTTTATGTGAGTCATGTGTTAATGTCACAGCTGCCACATGTATGCAGTCAGCCATCACCCTTGGCCAGGAACATACAACACATGTGTGGGATGCCACCACACAGCCAATCTGGGGACTGGTCTCTCTGAACCCAGTAATGCCATACCCTGTCAGGTGGCATGTCGTATATACTACATCCTGGACAAATGTCAACCCCAATCCCTGCTGCTACTATTGATAATACCCCTGAAGATGTTCCTGATAGTTTTGACCAGTTCTTTACTGAGACATTTCAGGCCCTAGCTAGCCATCTACCTCCTAGCTCCCTTGGTCCTGAAAGTAGCACCCTAGAAAACTACTGCGTTCAGCTGCCAACCAGTCACCACTTCACTTCTCCGTACCTTGATTGAAACAGTGAAACCCACTACACTTTCTGCCAATCAACTCCCTGCAGAGTACCTATCAAAACCAGATGATGCTATTGCTTACCCCATCTCAAAGGTAATCAAAGGAACCATGGTAGAATCTAACTTTCCCACCATCTGGAAAATGTCATATGTAATCCCACTTCACAAAGGAGGCAGCTCTACTGAATTCTCCAATTATAGGACAATAGCTATACTCTCTCCACTTGCAAAGATTATGGAAACTTTAGTCATAGACAATTCATGCACCACCTAATCCAAAATCGCATTATGGCAGACACTCAGCATGGCTTACGTCCTCATCACAGCACTACTTCAGGCCTCCTAGCCTTTACTAACACCATAAACCATACTTGCAACACTAATTATATATCCTCAGCCCTCTTTTTGGATCTTTCCAAGGCATACGATATGGTTGATCACCAACTTGTACTCCACACCCTGCAAACACTGTCTAGATACTGGAGCCTTCCAATGGTTTCAATCCTACCTGCATGGTCGACAGCAGGCTGGCCTCTGGCAGAACAAACTCTCTAACCTTCTACCTAACACCCTCAGAGTACCACAAGGCTCTATACTAGGGCCCTTGCTGTTCTCCATCTTCATTAACGACCTTTATACTGTCATCCCAAAAGTCAGCTGTATCCAATATGCTGAAGACTCTACTCTGATCTGCTCAGCCACATCTCCAGTAGAGTTATGGTCAGCTACCCAGACCACCTTTAATACAATAGAAAACTGGCTTTCTGAACATCGTCTGATCCTAAATCCCAAATAAACTAAACTGCTGTTATTTCACCAACACATAGCTCTACCACTTTCACCATTACCATAACATCAACTGATGGCACAATAATCTCCCCTGACCCATCTCCGAAACTATTAGGTGTCATCATAGACAATAATCTCAAATGTGACCTACATGTTAACCAGATTATCAAAGCCATCAATAGAAAACTAGGGTCACTTTACAGAATTAAAGCCTTCCTAGCCCCTCCAGCTAAAGGTGCCATAGCTCGCTCACACCTTGTTTCAACCCTTCTGTATGCATCCCCTCTACTCTCGAATATGAACAAGACTGTCCTTAACAAACACTCAATTTGCTACAACCACATTGCCAGGTTTGCCACTGGGCTGCCTTTTAGGACACATCATTGCATCAATCTAAATTAGCTTGGTTGGCTTGCAATACCCAGCCTAATATGGTATAACCAACTGATTATGGCCTATAAAATCCTCTATAATCCAGCCAATACTCCTGCACTTCAAATATTATCACCCCCTATAACAATCCTAGACCGCTTCGATCCTCTAACAAATTACTACTTTAGACTAGCAGGTTTAATAACACAGCCGGTGATTCTCTCTTTGCAAACCCTGTAAGTAGATCCTGGAACTCACTTCCAGCTGATATTACCCTACTGTCCACCTTAGGTCAATTTAACAGTAGACTCAAACAACATTTGTCACTTAACTGGCTATGTCAATGTATCAAGCCTGGCTAACTCTAATGTGTAAAATCTATAAACCACTTTACTGTGTAATTTTAATTTAATCCTGACTTGTGCTCAGGACTAACATTAACCTGTGGAACATGTTTGACTTGCTTACTTATGTAATCTCTGTAAATAATCTGTTTGTAATATGTAATGTTAGTATTATGTAATGCTGTATCTGCTACCCTCGTAGCTTGTCTCCACGGGCCTCCCCTGGAAATGGACATGCATCCAGTCGGACTATCCCAGTCAACAAATGTAGGATAAATAAATAAATCAATAAAATATATTACAGTGACTACAATACAAGTCAGACATTGACACGCACTGACAGCATGCTGAACACACTGGGGCATACGTGGGGACTCAGAATAGCAGCCTGCCTGGGCATCACACATGTCCGCAGCTGGCACACAGGCATATGTTCCGTCGGAACAGAGCACATGCCACACATGGCACGCACATCCCCTGTGACACACACTCACAGCCTGTAGGGCTACACAACACACCTGCTACAGACATGTCAGGTACCTGTCTTGTGTGCTGCACTGGGGTCCCGCTCAACAGGCTGTATCTGGTGAAGGTCACAGTGATATGCCTCAGGGGCACTATGGTCCACCACAGCACACATGCATACAGGTCAGTCAGAGGCATGGACAGATATGACTCACTCATTGACCATGCCAGTATGGCTACCTGAGACATACCTCCCTGGACTACATGATAGGGAACCTAGAATGGATCTCTCAGCATGTGGCACAGGCCAGTATGAGCCTGATGTTGGTTGCCAACATACCCTCACCAGGTATTCTACCACTATATGTGGGAAGGGTGTTGTATGTCTACATTATGCTCAGTCTCCACTGTCATTCATAGGGTATCCACTGGCTGTCAACGTGTGCTTACATGCGAAGCCACAATGATGTGCAAGGGTCATCTTGCACGTGACACCCATGGCCCGATGTATAATGGCAAAGCTCCTTGGTACACACATACTGCCTTATGCTGCAGGGCATGGTTTACATAGTGACCTCCGTGGGTATCACACAGGTTAGGACACTAACAGTGCTGCTACACAACAACAGCAGTGTACACCGGAAGATGCATGCACCAGACACTGCCCTCAGCACGGTGAACTGCAGTGTCTGTGCAGTACCAGATTCATGATTCATGGCTCACAGGTGTTACCCATCACTGACAGGTTATGCCCCATACCATGCCTGTCGTCCCCTACACATGTAACACACATGGATAGGGGTGGTATCCCAAGGTAACACAGATACACACACCTCCAGGTTGTTGGCACAGCACAAACCATCAGGGCCTACTCATGTGCAGCTAACAGTGTGTTGGACTGCCATCTGGTTCATAGCCTGGCACACACAACCCTCCCATACACAGGAAGACCACCTATCCTCCATAACAACACTGGCAATATGACAGTCTCAAGAACTGTGTTTATATGGCCGGACTGCATCCAGCCAAACATTGTGTGTGAGCATTACTGTAGCTACAACACACTAGTTGAAGGGTTCACAGCATGTGGTCACCGAATTGCAGTGGAATGACATGTTACCACTACCACAACAGGTGGGAACATGCAGCACCTGTACATCGACTACATGTACACTATATGGCCCAGACCAGATGTGTATCCCCTGCTGTAGGTCTTTCACCATAGACACCCACACTGTATAGAGACATACCACGTGCGGAGCCTGCACAGTAAGACACAGTCATATTGGTATATATTGCAAATACCATTTATCCACTCGAAGCATGTGTCAGACATGGTAACTACTGCAGGTCACAGGTATTTATGTGTATGTGTCACACATACATCATGTGTAATGCCATTGCTGGTTTAGGCAATGGCATGCATTGTTATGTACAAACACCCACACAAGGTCATACTGTGTGACACAACCACACGTGACAGTTGTGGGTTACCAAAACATACCTATCTGTACTCTGACAATGGTAATAGACACAGTAGCAGAGCACACTATTGGCATTACTAGCCAACTAGCCCTGTTTGGCTGTGCTGATAGTGTGGTGACATCCCCTGTGTTTACTGGGGGAGTATGCATCTGGTGTATTGTAGTATTTGCCAAAAGGATCTGTTCGCTCACACTTGCATTTACACACACTCTACTATCCCCGCACACATGCACACTTGCCATTTGCAGGATTCATTCCCTTACCTAATGAAATCATGACACGTGAGAGAGACGCATTAGCAAAGCGCACTATTCGGTTTACTAGAAAGTGCCTCTTCTCTGGCTATACTTATAGGGTGCTGACAACATCAGTATTTTCAAAGGGTAATGTGCATCAGGTAGTGTGATCTCCTGATTGCCAAAGCTAACATGTTTTTCATACGGAAATGCACACACACAAACTCCCCACATCCAAACACACACACATGCCATTTACAGGTTTCAAACTCCTACCTAATTACATTACGATATTTGGGAAAAATGCATTAGCAGAGTGTGCTATTTATATTACTGGGAGGCTTTCCTTCTCCTGCTGTACTTATAGGGTGCTGACATCATCTGTGTTTAGAAAGGGGAGTGTGCATCCTGTAGTGTGTTCTCCCAGTTGCCAAAAGGGACATTTCCCTCACACAAATTTGCACACACACACTTGCCATTTGCAGGATTCAAACCACTACCTAATTATGTTATGATACTCGAGACGGACGCATTAGCAGAGTGCGCTATTCGCATTACTGGCAGGCTTCTCTTCTCTTGCTGTACTTATAGGGTGCTGACATCATCTGCGTTTAGAAAGGGGAGTGTGCATCCTGTAGTGTGTTCTCCCAGTTGCCAAAAGGGACATTTCCCTCACACATGATTGCACACACAATAACCCCCTTCATCCAAACACACACACTTGCAGGATTCAAACCACTACCTAACTATGTTATGACACTCAAGATGGACGCATTAGCAGAGCGCGCTATTCGCATTACTGGGAGGCTTCTCTTCTCCTGCTGTACTTATAGGGTGCTGACATCATCTGTGTTTAGAAAGGGGAATGTACATCCTGTAGTGTATTCTCCTAGTTGGCAAAAGGGATACTTCTTTCAAACAGTCTTGAACACACACTAATCCTCTCCACACACACTGAGCATGTACAGAATTCAAACCCCTACCTACCTATGTTATGACACTCAAGACGGACACATTAGCAAAGCGCGCTATTTGCATTACTGGGAGGCTTCTCTTCTCCTGCTGTACTTATAGGGTGCTGACATCATCTGTGTTTAGAAAGGGGAGTGTGCATCCTGTAGTGTGTTCTCCCAGTTGCCAAAAGGGAAATTTCCCTCACACGAATTTGTACACACACAGTAACCCCCCTCATCCAAATACACACATTTGCCATTTGCAGGATTCAAACCACTACCTAACTATGTTATGACACTCGAGACGGACGCATTATCAGAGCACGCTATTCGCATTACTGGGAGGCTTCTCTTCTCCTGCTCTACTTATAGGGTGCTGACATCATCTGTGTTTAGCAAGGGGAGTGTGCATCCTGTAGTGTGTTTTCCCAGTTGCCAAAAGGGACATTTCTCTCTCCCAGCCTTTCACACACACAAACCACACACTGAGCATTTGCAGTATTCTAACCCCTACCTGACTATATTATGACACTTGAGGGAGACGCATTAGCAGAGCGTACTATCCGAATTACTGGGCATCTGTTTTGCACCTGTAGTATTTCTAGGGTGCTGACATCTTTATTTCTACAGAGGTATGTAGATGTAGTACTACCTGTCAGGTGGGGGATAGCATATATATGCATTTGCAGCCACCTACGTCAGGGTCAGATATGCACATCGCACTGGCAGGTTATGTTTTATACCATGCTTTGGGACCACAGGACCTGTAACACACAACACAACCAGTCCAGAACACCACACCCACATCCAGGACACACACTTAGCTTCCCTGGGAACAGTGCCAGGATATGCAGGTATTCACATACATCATTCCAGTTGTTAACATCAGGTACAGGCATATTGTGTGTGAGAACTACTCAGGCCTCTACCACTTTACCCTACAGCCACTACAATTTGTGGGTCCATGTGCTATGGCAGAACCACACACCACAGCCACATGGGTGAATACATATTGCACCTGTCCATCTGCAACGTGGGTACTCACTGTTCCACACCAGAGGTAGACCACCATTGTTGATATCTGACCATAACCACCTTTCCCTGGACATCCATATCTCATCTCCACCCCAGGCAAGGTTGTCACTGCACACAAACTGTGTTTAGCACAAGCAGACTCTACACTTGTGTAGACTGGGATGGATGACTTCAGAGGACCCATGCTGGAGGACTATACTGGCCACTCAGCATAATCCTTGACAATTGCATCCTATGAGCATGTGTACAGTTTGCATTGGTCATGCTATCCCACATATACCCATGACTGCTCCACAACAAGACACCTGTCAGCTGTACACCAGCCATATATGTGCAGTTCAACAGACAGAGTGACCTAATACATTGCAGAGCTGTAGCCCACAGAGGGAGGACATCTGTGGACAGTTCCAGCATGGCACTTCATTCACACATACTCATTACAACACAGTGTTGACAGTGGAATCGTCCAGAGAATGCAGATAGGGCTCCTCAGTCTGTTATTGACGGACACCTACTGTCAGAGATCCTCAGCAACCCTGTCACAGCACACACCGACAACATGGCTGTGGCTTAGCACATTCAATCCCTGAGACCTCCACGGTGCCCCTGCTTGACAGAGGCACAGCTCACTAGCCTCACATGTTGCCTTCTGTGACCTACTTTACAGTGGCACGGTAGCCTACTATCCTGGGGATGCAGATGCCAAGCACACTCTGGCTGAGCTGTCATTCCCTGGGGCAAGAAGCCTAGTATTGACCTCTACACCCATATGTTCAATTGTCGGATGCACAATATTTGTTGTGCTGTTCTACTGTTTGCAGGTCTTTATTGCCATAGCATTCCCTGTTCCTATGACCAACTTGTGTATCTGTGGCAGATAAAATGTAAGCAAAACCAAGAAAACACAGCTGGCAACCGCTAAGGAAGGTAGATGAAACACTGGATAATTGTAGTAAAAAAGTCCACAAGTCAGCTGTTAACTGAAGTTAACACTCTTTAATTGCCAGCTGTGTTTATCTGTGGCAGATGTTTGCATATGACGGCGATCCACTATATCACTTATGTCTCTGTGGTCATTTACTGTGTGCACTGGGCTAATTGCTGTGTTGTGATTGGTTCCTGGACTGACACGTACAAATACCAGATATGTGTGGCCAACTGCTACACGGAGATATGGCCTAAGTGTGTGAGCATGCCCAGTTCAGCCTTTCCATGGCATGTTGTCTGACATATGCCTCATTTATCAAAGTGTGCGAGCATGCCCAGTGTGAGCTTTCCATATGTTGCACTCTGAAGTCCACCACGTATTTGGGTGTGTGTGACCTTCGACATTATCGCACGTTTATGATTGTGTGTTGGGTGTCATGTTGTGTACTAACTGACCAACTGCTTTGTGTCTGCCACAACAGGGATTATACTGTGCCTGCAGGAATTGCATGGGATACTTTGCAGACAGTTCTCAACATACTTTCATAATGACCTAACACTGTAGTACCATATAGTGTACTGGTTCGGTACTTTCACTGTGGTGGACAGTATCCTGGGCTTTAGTCCTATCACTGCTTGACATCTTCATAGTGAGCACAACAGACTGTGTAGGGGCCAGTTGTGCACATATGACCATGTTGCAATCTGTTCAGATATGGACTACCTACACCAGGCTCGTCCAACATTGCTAGTGTATTCCACAACATGGGTGGACATTGGCAAACACTAGCGATGTTCTGTAGGCCATTTCTGATGGTAGTCACAGGGTGTGTTTGTCCTTCAACACACATTGTAACTGGAGTTTGCCATTACATATGTCATGGTTGGTATACTGTGCCTCTGTCTACCTCTGACATAACAGTGATGCCCAGGGTAACCTACCATCTCCCATACACTCATCAGGATGCCTCTTGAGGGGTGTCGATATGTGGCACTCTGGCTGACCTGTACCAGGAGTTTACTGAAGTGTGGGGGTGCCTTCTGTGTTATGGATCATTCTGTACAGCTTGTCCTATGTATGTCAGTGCTGGGGTTCAGGTCTCTCATGTGCATAGCTCACTGCCATTCAGATTGTACAAGGTGCAACATGTTCATTCATTCCAGGTTGGACATGGCTTCATACATCAGGCACAGCTTTCCTGTAGCTGGGAAGGATGGGTGTGTGGGGCTGCAGTTTGTTTACTCAGGCAACACATGGCATCTGTTCATGCTCTTTGCTACCCCTGGTGGGGTACTGTTGTGGACTTTACAGTTGATGGAGGTGTCTGCTGTGGTATATCCCACAGGGGCTATTGTAGTCAGTTGTGATGCTGATGGAGGATGGCTGCAGAGCCAGAGTGAGTTCCCTTATCTACATCTGCCAGCCTTCATGTTTGGGTGGGTATATGGTACATGTTTCTGAACACTACAGACACATGTTTGTTCAGTGCAGGATATTTATCACCTTTTGTACCCAGGTCTCACATTACATGTTAGGTACCTCATGGGTTAACACCTGTGTGGTAATTTGTGGGCACTTACTGTATATCCACGGTGGTTGTCTATACACAGTTCTGCGATTAGCTTGCTGACATGGCTATGGCTACAGTTGTCTGTTTGTAGGTGGCCCTTTTGTGGGTTGCTTGTGTCAGCTGGGGGTCGGATATGGTGGGCTGTTTGTACTCCTCTGCATACATGCCCAGTCACAGTCCTTCCATGTTGGCCTATACCTATGGGACATGTATACAGAACGGGGGGCCAAGACCAGGCCTTGTGGGATGCCACTCATATCCGCTTTGTAGTCTGACATGGATGCGGCATGTCTGACCATGTCAGTTCTGTCCTTGGTCTGCTTTGCAACCCCTCTACTGACATAGGGGTATATATTTAAGCTGGTGAACATATCCATACTGAACTCATATGGTATTGTCTAGAAGCATGTGCACGGGTCCAGCTACGCTGTGTTGACCACATAGCCCTCATCAATGACCTTAATGACTGCTTCAAATGGGTCAGACATGTTTAGGGGGCCGGTTCTGCAGTTACAACAGCCACAGTGTGTAGGGTCCAGTACCAGTAGGTCCACATTAGCCTTCTGTCTGTGGTACATACTGATCCTTTCCATAGCTGTGCAGAACAAGCTTGTCAGGATCCTGGGGTGGTAGTTTGGAGTATCCATTCAGGCAACACCTTTGTTGTGATGGACCACTGTTGTTGTACACTGCTCTTTGGGTACATATCCTGTGGTAAGGCTGACATTGGCCAGTAGTGTGATTTTGCATTCCATTACTCTTGGGGTCCATGTTGGCCTCAGCACAGGACACCATCACATACCTTTGCTGCTGTGTGTTCTGCTTTGCAGATGATGGCTGTTACCTCAGCATCTGCATTGTCAGGGGACCATCTGCTGGGATAGGTATTTTGCACTAGGGGGGGTGTTTGCACTGCACCTGACAGGTTGTATGTTAGCAATATGTGTGTGTGTTTGGTATGTTGTTTGTAATATCTGTGTGATTCAGAGCATATCTGTGGATGCCCAACATGGTTCCTACCATCAGTTGGGTAAGCCTTGTGATTATCCTTAGTGTCCTGTAATTTTGTATCTTCATAGGTTCATGGGTTCATAGTAGGCTAGACACCCTAGGCCATTAGTAAGCCTAGCTAGAGTGTGTGTGTCTTTCGCCACCTCTTGCTATGTTCAATTATGGCCATTTATGAGGTTCTTCACTGTGCCTCTGTCTGGTCGTGACACAGTGGGGACCCCAGCATACATGTACGGTCATCCATCCACTTGGCAATATTCCTGTTGAGGGGTGTCAGTGAGGGGCTCTGCCTACCATGGATTGGGATCCTGTTTCTGGGTGTGGGGAGCCTATGGGTTATGTATCTGTCCCTCCAGCACATCTTATTTCATTATGTGTTGAGGTTGACATCTGTGACTCTCACAGCTCCAATGGCTTTGATTTCCTGTGGTGTAGCATGTCCATTACTCCTGTGTTGGACATGGCCTGGTACAACAGACATACAATGCCTCTGTGTAGGCAGTGTGTGACTGCAGTCAGCTGGGGTGTCTACAGCCAGGCAGCATATGACATATATTTCACACCCTTTATCCTGTTGGTGGGGTAACTATGAGGTCTTCTGAACTGCTGCAGGTGTCACGTATGGTACATCCCATATGAGTCATTGTACTAGATTATGGGTCTGATAAGGGAACGGTACAGCAGCACAGTGACCTCTGTTGATGTTGATGTGAATCCTTTCATGATGCAGTGTCCAGTATCAACAGTCTTCATAGCCACATTGGCATTGTGGCTGTCACATGACAGGTTAATGTCGATCTGTGTTCCTAGGTCCCTGATGACTCCTTGCATACATAATGGTTTGACACCTATGTGGTACTTTGTGTACCTTGTCTGGTATTTGGTGGGACATCCATACTGTCCAGTGTCTTCGGATGTCTGGGTGGGGTTCTTCTGTGTGAGAGTGTGGTCTGTCACATGCTACAGACTGTACAGCAGTTTTGACTACAGTTATGTGCACATGGGTGGTGTCCGCTGCTTTGTGCATTGTCAGTTACCTGGCTATATGGGTGTCTGTGCTGCATATGGATACTACCCCTCCTTTGATGTCTTGGTGCAGGTGTTGGGGCCATAACACATGGTATGTGGTATAACCTAGTAGTGCTGGTGTGCTATCACTAGGCCTGCAGCAGGCTTCTGTCACTGGACAGGCATCAATGTTCTCCATAATGGAAGTGCCTCAGGGGCATGCATATTGCAGTTTACACATCTGGCATTGGTCAGCATTACCCTTATGTTTCCTACCACTTATGTTTTCTAGGGTGGTGGGTAGTCTTTTTGGCCTTGCCTACATACGGCTCTATGGAGGTGGCAAAGGCCTTATCCAGTATCCAGACCCACACGGGTAACAGCTGACAGCCATCCCTGTAACAGCAGCATGGCTTGTCATGCTTGACATCTCAAGCAGACACACATTACACCCTCTTGGACTGACAGCTGTAACTGTGCCAGCTGTTAAACATGAGCATTCTGTGTTTGTACTGTGGCATCATTCTTGGTGAGGGTTGGATGCTGCACACAGCCAGTGTCATCCCTCCCTGGGGTACATACTCGGAGGGACCATCCATGTCTCATTTGATGTTGACCAGGGAGGTACATCTCAGGTAATTCACACCAGCATGGACATTGAGTGCATCATATTTCTGCTTCCTTTGGGGTGACCTGTGTACTTGTGTTAAGTGGCATTTTGGGGCAACCTACAAGCAGCTTACTCTTCCCTTTTCCTTGTTCAGTCTGGTGAGTGGGACAGCTGTGTGTCTGCCTATACAGACACCTATTACGACTGTATCAGGCATGTTGTTTCTCCTTCGGGCCTGTGACTGTTTGGCACACCAGCTTTGCGTACTATTCGTTGCATGTGCTATGTTTGAAGGTTGTGGTTGCTTGTGATCTACTTTGGAGGCTTCTGTTGGTGTGGTGTGTTTGTAATTAAGGCCTCCGGGAATATTTGTCTGTGTTTATGTGTTTGGTTTACAGTTGTGGTAGGTCTATGTGGGACTGGATTTGTGGTGTATGTGGTTACCTTCTCCTCCTGACTAGTGTTGACAGTACTGAGTTGTTGGAGCTCAACCTCTGGTTTGGATACATGGATGCATCTATCACATATGTTTGTATTTATTGGGGGGTGTTGTGGTTGTCTGTGTACTTGGTATTGGCGTCACATTGCCTCTGGATTCATAGATTATACTTGTTGTGGCTGGACTTAGTGGATTGTATGTGTGGACATATGTTGTTGCCATACTACTGGTCAGTGATTACTTCCCCTTTTATGTTTGCTCTATCATGTGGTAACTTCCTCATTCTCTTGCATGGTTTGGTAATGGCTGGAGGCCAGCATGCCAGATGCCTGCGTGTATGGCATTGTGTGTTGTTGTTATTTGTGATTGCATACTCCAAGCATTCCTGGCTGTGTTCATGGAATGCCTGTATAACATGTTCTGTGGTGTGTCCCATATTCTGCACTTGCACAGGGCCTTTTGTGGATTCAACATCGGTTTTGAGGGCTGCAACCTATACTTTACACATGTTTTTCACTGTGGTATTCTGGCCAGGGACTGGGGTCAGGATGTGTATATCCAGTGTGATTACTCTATGGTCTGGTCTTACCAATGAGGGGTACACTTCTCATCTTGCCATCCAGTACACATGTTGCTGATTATCACATCCAGTATGCTTACCCTCTTGTGGGAGTAGTACATTGTTCCTGGGCATTTTGGTTTATGGAATCTGGGTAATTTTCTCCTACTGTGTTGGTGCTAGTACAATGCTACCGGTGTATGTCTGGGTACTTTCAGTCGAGCAATATAATGTGGTTTGGGGGGCTTGATATATTCATGTATTCCAACATAGGCCAGGTGCTGTTCCTGGTATTAGGACAGTGGTCTGCAGCAGGCTATATACTGCGAGGCAGTTTTAGCCATTGGTATTTGACCATGGATATTCCATGCTGCTTCTTGTTGTGGTACCAACATGGGGGTGTGGTTATCCTTGCCATTTCTTGCTAGTCACCCTCCTTTGTAGCTTGTTCCATGTTTTGTGGCTGTACAGCACAGTATGAGGTGTGACCTGGTAGTGTTAGGGTGCTGATGTGAGCCTTGCCCAGTTCTCTATTACAGGACTGGTATCTACATTCTCCTTACTGTGTGCATTTACACTGCACACATCTTGCTGTTTATACATCTGTCATGGGTAGTATTACATCTAGGTTCCTATCCCTTGTAGAACCTATGAGGTTGGGTTTGTGTTTTGAGACTTACCTATTCAGGGCATGCTGTGGGTACTGACAGCCTTTGCCAGTATCCATGGGGCATGGCATGATAGGTGCATGCCACCCCTAGCAGGTGGTGCATCATGTCAAACTCCGCATATCTTCCCAGCCTGTAACACATTGGCTCCCCTTTGACTGATTGCATTACTTCAGCCAATTATTGTACTTGATCTTCTTGTCTTCATAGTGTGGCATCATGCTTGGTGAGGGTGAGATGTTAGGCAGGGTCTTCATGTTTGCATATACTAGATGGTGTTACATTGCTTAACACATGGCAATCATGCCTCAGGTGGTGCTGCAGGGCTGCCTCTGTCGGATGCACATACTACACTCCCTGTACATGTTTGAGAGCAGGTTGTGTCATGTTAGGCATCCCTGTTACTATATGAGTGAGTCAGAGAGGGGTATCATTTCCCAGGGTTCCTACTGAGCCAGTGTATGTGCTATGCATTGCCTCTTTGCCAAGGCCAGGGCATACTGGGCACGCCTCCTTCTGCCTACTGGGGCAGGCTCAGGTTGTTCCTCCTCCGAGTCACGCTCTGCCTGTGATGGCCTTGGCAATGGTGGGGGGCTATTTGACCCGGCCCTATGCTGGTCCTGCTGCAGCTGTTTTCACAAGATCATATTATGTAGCATAGCACATACCATGACAATTTGGGTACATGTAGTTGGTGTGTACTGCAAGGCTCCACCAGATGTGTCCAGACACCAGAACCGTGACTTGAGCAGCCCAAACACACGCTCTATTACATTACGTGTTTGTGCGTGTGCCTCATTATGGCATTCCTGTTCAGGTGTGTGTGCGTTTCTGATGGGTGTCATCAGCCACTGCTCCAGTGCATAACCTGCATCCCCCACTAGGTGTCCATGTGGGATGTCCCCATTGGCAAATGTCTGGTACAGCTGCGTCAAATGCCAGATGTGGGAATCGTGATAACTCCCGGGGCAGCCAGCACACACATTCATTATTATGCCCTGGGCATCACACATGACCTGGCAGTTGATGGAGGGGAAGCCCTTGTGGTTAATGTAGGCCCTACCCCGCTCATCGGCTGGTGCTTTGATGCATATGTGCATGCAGTCTATTGCACCCAGTACCTCAGGGTATTCCGCTATTTGCTGGAAGAGACGCATATTGCTGGCCAATACCTCACGGGCATTGGGGAAATATACATGATCACCGACATGTGCTGACATGGCATCCAGGAACTGGTGTAGTACCCTGGAGGCTGATGCCTGTGATATCCCCATCATATCGCCAGTTGGTCGCTGGAAGGTACCTGTTGCTAGTATTCTTAGGCCAACACATACCTTGGTTTCCACTGGGATGGGTTCCCCTCTGTTGGTTCTGTGTGTGAGGCATGGCCTGCACAGCTCAACAATTTGCTGCAGGAGCTCTCTGTCCACTCTATAGCTCTACTATCTCCAGCTCATGTAACCCGTGGTAGGTGACCCTGGGCCTGTACACTCTTCTCCGTCTCCTCACTGTGGGTTGTCTGGCACCATCTGCATTGTCACCACCCTCAGCAAGTTGCCTATGTCTCATTATGACAGCTATGGCAGCCCCTAACATTTCTGCTCTGAGTGAAGCTTTTTCAGTTTTCACTTCTATTAGTTTACTCCTGTCTTGCAGTGTCTCTTAATGGAAACATCCTGCACTACTGTTTGCAGAGTTTTAAGTGCTGGGCTGGGCTACTATTCTGCCTGTGTAATTGCCTGCTTCTAATTATTTTCACCTGCTAGCTTCAGCAGTTATCCCTGCTAGCTTCCTATTAATTCTGTTGCTTCCTGTTTCCTTTCTGTTTCCTCAGGGAGGAGCAACGTGCATACTATCTGAAACACGCTCACAGTGGCTTACACGTGTGCACACGTGCTTACACGGTTCAGAATCTACTTATTCAGGTTTAAACATGTGTACACCCGCGCAAACACTGTTACACGTCTGCCAACAGCCTCCAACATACTCAGCCTGCCTTACACGCGCGCACACCCGCGCAAACAGTGTTAAACATCTTCCAACACGCTCCCACATGCTCACACTGCCTTACACGCGCGCACACTGTCCTACTCGCGCTTCATGGCGCGCACATGTGCACATGCACAGCCAGCAAGAAACTTTGGTGTAGGTAACAGTGTACACCTTCCATTTCCTGACTTTCCATGACTTATCTAGTGGCACACCTCTTTCCATGATCTGTGCCTGTCATCTGTCATGTTACACTGGCCTCCAATGAACTGCATTTCTTTCTACCATTCCCCTGTGATGTCACTAATCTCCTACTCTATTCCTCCCCCTTTTGTATCTCTTACACTACTCAGACTGTGCTCATTTGGTATGTGACTGTGAGATTCAGTATCTGAACCCTCATTTACATGAGATTGCCTACTAATGCTTAGTTACATGTCTTAGACTCAGCTTCCCCCCTTAGCAACCACTACACGGTGGCCATGTTGGTTTTGGTCTGCTGGTCCCTGCATTGTCATTCCATGTATTGCATGAAATGCACATTTGTGGGTTTATAACCTTCTTTTTTATGGTTTTATACAGCGCAGCCCGTTTGCGCGGGGCTGCGCTGGGTTTAAACATCGGCCGAAAAAAAAAATTATATTTTTAATATTTTTGTATCGGGTTATCTTGCCAATGGCCACATATTTGGCCATTGGCATGCTGCCTGAGTCATATGCAACCTTTTTTTGGAGCTGACATCGCTCCGTTGTGGAATTTGTAGAAATGTACTCAGTTGTCAGCTGAGTACATTTCTGCAGCTAAAACATCTCCCACACGGACTGGTTTCTGCTTTGTGGATCGCTAATATATCTCATTTTCATACCTTTCGGATGCAAGTGAGGTATTTAGCATGTCCACGCCCAGTCCGTGTAAGAGGCGTTTTAGCTGGTCTCTTACAAGGAGCTTAGGGCTGTTCCTGGATCGCGAGGCTTGCATGGAGTGTTGCACGTCTCTTACACTCCGTGCAAGCCTTCGTGAATCCTGCCCAATGAAATTTAGACAAAGAAAAGTAGACCCATATATGCATATATATATATATATATATATATATATATATATATATATATATATATATATATACATATATATATATATATATATATATATATATATATATATATACATACATATATATATATATATATATATATATATACATATATATATATATATATATATTTTATTTTATTTATTTTTTTAAAGAGTTAATTATATTCCAAGAGGTATTTTCAGTTTTTGACTTGAAATATCCTTGCATTCCATTATCTCTTTATCTGATTTCCAAAGTTTGTGTTGGTAGGTTTGGGCTAGTAATGGCATCAGCTTTGGTTTTTGAACTGTTTTGTTATTTCCACTATAGCGGACAGAGTTCAAAAATTCTTTAGTGACCTTAGTTCAAGGTTTTCAGCAATGAGCTCTCACTAGCCACAGATCCCTTTTCTAAGGTTTACTGAGTTAGCTTTATATAGCACAAGAACAGACAGAAGGGTGGTTGTCAGTGGTAGAGGAAGGGCGTCTCCAAGTGTAGGGAAAAATTGCTGAACATCTGCAGTATAAAACTGAATCGATGTTGTCAATTTTCATTCATTCCTCAACCACTGGGTTTGGATCCAATCCTCAGATCTGACTCGGCCATTACTATAGCTTGTGACCAACTGAAACTCTCAAGCTTCTCTCTACCCATAATGTCCAAACCTCTACATACCTCAGATCTCATTTGCTGTTTTTTGAGTATAGATGTGGTCAGCTCTGCTCTGGAGCGAATTTAGAGATAAGTGCTATTTCAATAAGTTTTTTCTTTCTTTTTATTCCTGTGTACACATAGTGTATTTCTTAAATACCGTTGCTGGTAATTTTAAGGATTTAAAACTATATATATATATATATAAAACTTTTATCTTTACTTGCAATCCTTCTTCTAACACTGTTGGTGTATTCTTTCATACCATCTTTGGTACCTCTTTTTTTCCCCTTTTTCATTCCTTCTTACCCTTTTCAAAAAAAAAAAATAAAAACAAATGTTCTTGCTATCCTTGCTTCTTCCATCAAGTCTGAAAAAGGGTATAAAAAGTGCAGGAAATGTGGCTATAAGCTACATTGTTCTGACGCTCATGATCTCTGCAACTATTGTTTAGGCCGAGACCATCTTAATGTGGAATGGAGTGTTTGCAAGACTTTTAATTCAAGAGCAATATCAGACTGTAAAAATAAATTGATTCTAAAAGGACTAATCTACTAAGTTTTTGGCAGCCATCCAAGATAGTTTTTAAGGATGCTCCAAAAATGTCCCTGAAAAAGTTGAGTTCTTTAACTCCATCTTCAACAGAGCCTCAACACAAAAAGTCCAGGTTGGATGTGAAGCTGTTCAGCTTCAAGACTTCCACAGGATCACCTAAAATGCCACAATCTGGGTACTTCAGATCCTGAGGTACGTCCTCAGATCTGATGCTCTCCCTCTGTAGACCTTGTGCTGTCTAGGATCCCATCTCCCTTCCATGACACATGGCACTCCAAATCACCATCTGTTGCTTCATCTTGTTCTTCTAGGAGTCCCACTGAAGTTAACATGGATAGAATGATGAGTAAGTTTCTCTTTGTGCAGATATAAATAGGGGTTCTCCCGGCTTCAACCCTCTTGGGTCAGGAAGCCTTGGCCAACTCTACCCCTTCAGTATCAGCTCCTTCTCCCATTCGACATTTTGTTTCGGAGTCCTTGGATCTGAGTTTACTGAGACCATCTGGACTGGATCCAAGGATAGTAGTGTCCTCAGATCTGTGGGTTTCTCTGAGCACTCTGGCTCTGATGAATTCGGAGCTGAGTGGCTCTCAACGCCGAAGCATCCTGGTCAGATCCGAGGTATTGTAGTTGACACCAAAGTTTTCGGAGCTGTCTCTGCCTCTCACAGCCTCAGCCCTGGACAGCTCGCCTCCTACCTCTGCCTCGAGTAGATTGCCTTCGATCAGATGGAGCCAATGGAGTAGAAACATGGCTTCTCTGCTCAATCAGCTTCTTTCTCCTTGGGATGGTCTGCCTTTGAGGTACTGGACAGAGTGTTCTCTGCTTCAGCGAGATGGACTACCTCTCCACCCTCGGATCTTCCTTCAACATCTCATGTGTCTCTGTGCTGTGAACCTCAACATTTGATGCCACAGGGACAGCTGGTCCAACCCCTCCAGACTACCTAGCAGGGTATCACCATCTCTTCCAACACTTCCCCGGAACATCCCACCAAGGAAATACCCCAGAAGAGAAAGTGCAAAAGGAGGCACTTGGATTCCCCACAGGAATCTATCACAGAAGACACTGGTTTCGATGAAGGTGAAGAATCCCCTAGATCACCACCAAAAGACATTTCATTTGGTGACATTCTAGAGATTCTTAAGCAATGGGGTGGTTGGCCCTCCCAAAATCCTTCTCCAGAGGAATCAGTGTTTCTGGGAGGCATTTGGCTCTGGCCCATCTACCTCCTGGGTAACTCTGCCCACTGATGAGGTCATTGATTTGATCTCTTAGTAGGCATGGAAGGAATATGATGCAGCTGAACCTATCCCCAAGAGACCAGTCTGAATTCTGGCACATCTGACAGGAAGGGAATACTTTAAGCAAGGGAGTACCAGTAGATGCCATGGTCATTGTGGTGGCCACAAAGAAGGAACTTACGGAAATTAGTTCCACTATTCACCCCCCCTAATAGTGAGTCCAGGGCTTTAGACAGATTTGGGAAGCATGTCTATGCTTTAGCTACCTTTGCTCCTAGGTCACTGAACTATTTGGCACATTTCAGTAGGTTGCAAAGAGATTTGATAAAGGAACTGTCAAATACTGTTTCAGAACTGTTTTGGTAGCCTCACAGTTGATGACCCTTCAGTCCATTTCAAATTTGTCCATGAGGCTTATCTCTTATGCAGCTAAGGGTACCTCAAGGGTGGTGGGTTCTGGCCTGTTAATAAGGAGACATGCCTGGATGCACTTATGTGACTTTGCAGAGCCATTCAAGTCTTCTTTTGTCAATGCTCCCTTTCACTGATCTTCCTTATTTGTCCCCAAGGTGAAGGATACACTCTCCAGGTGTGGAAAAGATGGAAAGACTCTCTCTGCTGTAGCAGTATATTTTTCAACCCCTCAAAGGACCTTCTCTAGCAGTCAATGAGGAGGACAGAAAATGTGGTTCAAAAAAATCTCATGGTCCTTTCCAAGAGTGATGTGGAGACAGTTCCCTCAGAGGTAGAGGGGGTAATGGTAATGGAAGACGCTGCTCACATGGCAGAGGTTGCCTGCAAAACCAAGGGTCTAGTGACTCATTTTATGACAGGTCCTATCAATGCTTCTGAAAAGTGGCCTGATTGTCCCCCTCTGGAGGGAATTGTGGGTTACTTATCTCTGCACCAGAGAGCCTGTCTAGATATCACAAAAGACACTTGGGTGCAGAAGATTATTTCCGCAGGTTATATAATTCCCTTTTCCCTTCCACCTTCATCCTCACAAACGTTTCCCAGTGTTCCACCCAATCAGAGGAAAGCAGCAGCACTGGAAATACAAAATCCGCTAGGAAAAAAGTGTCATCTTACAGGTCCCACCAGATCAGAAAGGATCTGGAACTTAGTCAAGATTATTTTAGTGTCAAAGAAAACAGGGGACTGGAGACCAATTCTGGATCACAGCAAAATGAACAAGTCAGTTCAACACACAAAGTTTCAGATGATCATGGTTCAGTCCATTTTGTTGTTTCTAGGCAAGGATGATTGGATGTGCTCGACAGACCTTCAAGATGTATACTATCACATAAAAATGAACAGCCATTCTGGAAGGTTTTAATGCTTCCGGCTGGGAGCCAGTCATTTCCAATTCAGAGTCCTGCCCTTTGGTCTCACCACATACCCCAGAGTGTTCACCAGATGCATGGCAGTGGTGACAATTCTCATCAGACTGCAGGGATTCCAGGTGTTTCCGTATTTAGATGACTGGCTCATTACCGCTCTGACCAGGCATCCACTCATAATAGCGACAGACCAGGTACTCCAAACTTGCTCCCTTCTGGGAATTACAGTAACTTAAAACAAATCTCAGCTTCAACCATCTCAAACACTAGAATTCATAGGGACACATTTCAATACATTATCTGGACAGCTTCATTTCCCCTAATCAGAGTACAAACATTCAGATTCCAGATTGCAAAAATTATTTACAACACCAAAATTTTAACCTGGTTGATTCTTCAAGCCTTGTAGTCAATGTCAGCAGCCATAATTCTAGGCCCCCTGGCCAGATGTCATATGATAATTCTTCAGTGGATGCTAGCATCCCAATGGCCAGTTCTTTATCAGAGGTTGTCAGTTCAAATAAGGATCACACAGGCATGTAAGAAATACCTTTGGTGATGGATAAGGTCAGATCAGTTTTTACAAGGCCAGCCATTCATTCTCCCTTAACCCAAGGCCATAGTAACCACAGATACATCCCAGATTTGCTGGGGGGTACTTCCTGGGGAAAACAGTCCAAGGCACTTAGTCCCCCGAAGAGGCCAATTTGCATATAAATGTTCTGGAGATGACACGAGTGCTTGTAGCGTTGCAAGCCTTTGAGGATGGTCTACCTCTGGGGACAGTTGCAATGCAAACAGACAATATGTCAGTAGTTTGATACACCAACAAACAAGGAGGAACTAAGTCTTACCCCTTGTGTTGAGAAGGACTCAGAGTGTGGCATTGGATGATCTCATCCAACTGCTTCCTGATAGCAAGGTACATTCCAGGGAAGTCCATTGTGATACCAGACAAATTGAGCAGGTCCATGCTACTACCTCATGAGTGGTCTTTCAACAAGAAAGTGGCATAAGTGATTTTTCCATCAATGGGGTCAGCCTTGCTGTGATCTTTTTGTGTCTCCCCTAAACAACAAGTTTAGCAAATATTTGCCCTAATTCCCCCAACGAGGGAATCACCAAGGGACAATCTGCTTCATGACTGCCCTCTGGTCTTCTCTGTGCTTATCCACCAACTCCATTGATTCTCAAGTTTCTACAGAAAGCTGCAAGGTTAAAGAGCAAAGTCATCCTCATTGCACCTTGCTGTCCTCAACAGGTTTGGTTCCCCTTCCTTTGGTCTCATCTTCTTTAACCACTTAGGATTCTGCATCTGATTCCAGACCTCCTGTCTCACCCAACAGGCATGGTTCATTTGGATATCTGAAATCTCAGGCTAACAGCATAGTTTCTCCACTTCCTTTAATATCCAGACTACCTATGCTGTCATCTCCTGCCCATCATATACTTTTGTCTTCCTATAAAGCTTCTACTAGGAAAATCTAGAAGAGTAAGTGGAAAAGGTTTGTTTGTTTGGCATAACAAAAACATACTGATTCCTTTTCAGCCCCTACACAAAGTGTCCTAGAGTTTTTGGCAGAAAGTTTTAATGAGGGACCTAGCTCCGATACCATTAAAGTTCAATTGGCAGCAATCTCTAACTTTGATGCAGGAGTTGATAATTCTTCTCTAGCCTCTACTAAGATATGCAAGGCTTTCCTAAGACATACTATTTTAATTAGACCACCTTATACAGCTCCTAGTCCTGCATGGGATTCTGTTGTAGGCCTTAATCCATTCCCCCTTTGATGTGATCTTAAATTTCTGACCTGAAGGATGAAATTTTTAGTGGCTATTACCTCTGTTAGGAGAATTTCAGAACTGCAAGCATTATTCTGCAAACCTCCTTACTTGATTTTCCATAAGGATAGGGTGATGTTAAGAACCAACCCTTCATTCCATCCTAAGGTGGTGTCAGAATTCAATATGAATCAGTCTATTAACTTGCCGGTTTTCTTCCCAAAATTTGAAAACAAAGGTGAATATATGTTACATGCGCTGGATGTTCACAGACAGTTACATTTCTACTTACACGGAACAAAAGATCAGTTATTTATATCCTTTGCAGATAACAAATTAGCTAAATCAGTTACAAAGGTAACATTGGCAAGGTGGATTACTGACTGCATATCCTTTGTCTGTAATAAACTGGACACGTCATTACCAAAACCTTTAAGACCCCAGTCTGTTAGATCTATGGTAACCTCATCTGTATTTCTATCCAGTCATTCCATGGATGACATATGTGCAGCTGCTTTCTGGGCTAATCCTCATACTTTTATTACTCATTACAAACTGGATCTGGTCTTGAGGAAAGAGCAGCCTTTGGTTCACCTGTGCTCAGGAACATCCTTCCTTAGAATCCACCTGGGATATCAGGTAGCTGGGGACTCTATCCCAATGGTTGACAAATTAATGAAAATTGACAACTTCAGATAAAAAAGTTATGTACTTACCATAACATTCCATCTGTGTTGTCCATTTTCATTATTCCTCAACTTGCCACCCACCAACCCCCAACATTTGTCATCATGGACTTCTGGAAGAATGAGATGCTTTAAAGACTCCACAGTGTCTTGTATAGAGCTCCAGATATTGTTTTTCCTTTGTTAGGAGCATTATTCCGATATCTATTACTTATGTCATCTAGCAAACAAGATCTGAGTATGTTAGGGGTTGGTGCATTATGTTTAGGGAGGAGCTCAAGAGTTTCAGTTGGCCATGAGCTGTAGTAATGGCTGAGTTGGATCCAAGGTTTGGATCTGAATCCAGTGGTTGAGGAAAAATGAAAATGGAATACAGATGGAATGTTATGGTACTTACATAACTTCTTTTTCAACCATTAAATATTTAAGGCTTTCTTGTTTTGAGGTCACTACTAAATCTCAGAAATATTTAGCTTTGAGACTCTATTGGCAAGTGGTAGAGATACTTATCATTGAGATCAGTAAACAAATGTAAGTTACCTATTGTGGAGTAGAACTCCTTTTAGGCTGTTCAGATACAGGGAATGTCTGGTTCTCCCCGGGACCAACAGTAAAAAGAAAACAAAAAGCCTTTTTGTTCAAAGTAATCTACTATTGTATTCCTGTAGGTATTTTGCTGGCAACCAGCTAACCAGAGTAGAATGTACACATTCTCAAAATCAAGTAATAAAAACACAAAACAGTTCTTCTTTGTGTTTTAAATTGTCTGGTTTATTCAAAGTAATGAGCACTTTTGTCAATCATACTTCATCAGCTACAATTCAGCTTACTGTAGATAACTTAATCAAAACTTCCCTTCTGCTGGAACATGCAAATTTCATGTCAGACCCTCTTCTTCTTGAGAGTTTCAGTGAGCAGAAAGCCTTTGACAGGATGTCATGTGTATTCCTTTTTGAAATTTTGGGGAAGACTGGGTCCCCTCAGGGAATTGATTGATTTAGTGTAATCCCACTATCATAACTCATCAGCAGTTATAATAACTGGGTCCAGACTTTCCAGATCATTTGAACTAATGAGGGGCACTAGAAAGGTTGCCCTATCCCCCTGTTCCTGTTTGCTATTTACATTAAGCCCTTGGCAATTCAGATCAGGCAGTTTCTGGTTATGTTATATATGGGAGAGAGTACAAGATGTTTTTGTATGCAGATGATTCATTGTTGTGTCTTTTGGCCCCAGACCTGGACTTGTTGAAAATATTCATCATATTGGAAGCCTTTGGTTCCCTCTCAGGCTATAAGGTTAACATCAATAAAACCCAAGTAATTAAGGTTAATTATGCCCCCTCTGATCAGCTGATATGAACCTTCCTTTTTTGGGAAGATCTAGCTCAGCCAAATACTTGGGGATGTTTTTATGCTCTACACTGAGGGAAACTGTACTGCAATGTAATTCTAATCAAGAAAAAGTTTTGCCAAAGGTGGAAAGGCATCTGCCTAGATTTCATGCAGAAAGTTCATGGCATTGTTTACTTCATTCTGCCATTGGTTTTGTATGCTTCCAAGGGCATTCCTCTTCCCTTGCGTAAGGTTTTTTGGCATTAAAAAGGATTATTTCCAACTTTTCTGTGGGATGGGAAGAAGCCACTAGAATGGGATATTTCAACATTTCCTGCAGGTCAGCAGGATTGGATCTACTCCATTTTCAGTTTTATAACATGGCAGCCAGGTTGAGCATCCTCTGCAGTTTCGGGGACCTAGTTCCACCACTTTTTGGACCCCAGTACTTAGAAATAACCAGGGTGGTCTCTTAGAATTCTATAAGAAATTAAAGAATGTTAGGATATGTGCAGATCATGGATTGGGGGGAACCATTGTGCACAAGTTTTTGAAGTTAGTGTGGTGAGGATTTGCTGAAACTAATACTGTAAGCTGGTTAGAAGATATCTAGCAGATATCTCTTTGTGAGTGTTGGAGGCTAACTCACTACAAACATTATCTCAGAATCACTGAAAAAATAAGGATTGACAATGTGTTACTGATTAGTAGGTAATAAGGATTAAAAACTGAGGACAGAAAGAGGATACAGTGCAGCAAAAATAAGTGTACCCTGTAAGAAAGTGGATAGTACAAGGCAACAGTAGATGAACTTTGTCTCCTACTGTAAGCTATCAATCACAGCAGCAAACAAGTCAAATTACCTGTGCCATTTTTATAGATATGAAGGAAAGGTGTTTAGGGGGAGGAGATATTAGTTTAATGACTACAACTCAGGCATAACAAAAGAATGAAAACTGGCCACTTTAGAAAGATAAAGAAGTAACAGGCACTGAGAATACTTTTCTGTGTGATTATCCCTGTTTATCTTTTAAGTAGTCACTGAAAAGCAAGAAATGGTAATTAAACCTGACTGACTAAAAGAAAGCAGGGTATATGTGAAAACACATGTAAAGTCAGTGCATTGACAGGAGCTTAGTGGCTATGATGTAATATTTTAAAGCCAAACATTGCATTGTGGGATACCTAGAGTTAGACTAAAAAAATCAAGATGCCAAATCCTATGTGGGCAGACTCTGAAATTGCGCTTAAAAATATTTTAAAAAGTATGTATATAGAGTCCAAAAGTGGTGCTAGAATGTAGGAAACATCAATACATAAGAAAATAAACATGTTTTTTTTTTAGTCTGTGGGTGCGGTTGTCCTTTAAACTTTAATGACTGCTTTCTTTGTGTGCAAAGGGGAAGGTTACAACTATTAGTTCATTTCACTGGATATGTTTTGATTAAGTGTTGCAGAAAAAAAACATTTTGAGAACTTGTATATTATTGGAAACGTTTTTTTTATAGTGAATTGTTCTACGTGAACCTTAATATAGTTTATATTGTTTGGACAAAAACAGTTACTTCAGATGAAATTAAATAACTTGCCTGGAACATTAAGTTGGATTGAAAGTAGTTATTGAATGATTTTAGAAGTTAATCTGGATTAAAAGAGGTTAAAAAAGTTATGAGAGGAACAAATGTGTTGTATTGATTTTTCCAGTGATATGTTCATGCAGTTTTAAATACCAGGCCCCTTGGTGTATCAACACATAATTGTTGAGTCATATTTAATTAAGGGTCCACTTCACATGACTGAAAGCTCAAAATACTGAAATTCATTTGACTGACTCCACAATCCCTAATGTTTAAAATACTGAAAACTCATTTGAATTTCAGAATACAATTTACAAGCTTACAATGCTGAATTGCAAAATACAAAATTTTAAGCCATAAACATGATGTTTGAATTGCTTAACATAACAAAATATGCACAAATCTGTGAATACCAAACATTTCATCACAAATAACAGTAGCATTCACAAAACCTAGGTTCACAATACCAAATAAACTGCTCAAACATCACCAACAATTCGTCTCACCAAATGAAAACTATAACAGAAAAAAATGCACACTTACAACACCAATGACTAACTCTTTCCAAAATTAAAAACTACTTACTTACCTTATTAACAGACACCGGATTATATAAAACCAAACTAGGTGAGGGGCTATGCCCCCCATACCCCCAAATTATATATACTAACTCTGGGATCACACTACCATGGGGAAAAGGGCATATACCCTTTACTTACCTTATAGTACTGTACACACTGCCATTCTGTATTTTGCAATTCAGCATTGTAAGCTTTCAGTATTCTGAAATTCAGTCAAATGAGTTTTCAGTATTTTGAACATACAGGATTGTGGAATCAGGCAAATGAATTTCAGTATTTTGAGCTTTCAGTCATGTGAAGTGGAACCTTAATTAAGTATATTCTGATAGGGGGAATAAGCCATGAATGAGCTCTATAGCCTCTCAGGATGTGCTACTTGAAAGATGCATCTCATTAAATTATACACCAAATTATGTCTTTAGTCATTTATTACTGCATATTCATGTTTACATCAATAAATGCAAGCCCTTCTTACATACAAGCTATTGAAAAAATTTATCTTAACATCTACATGATGTACAGCTGCATTGATATCTGACTTCTTTCTAGTGCAGCTAAAGAGATGTTAATTATCCATATGCTAATTATTTATCAACTTCGTCAACATCATCAACCCCCTTTTTCCCATTTTTTACATGGAGTTGGGGTGTCGTATCAATTGTCACAATCTCTCTCTCTTGTTTAAATGTCACACTTCTACCTTCTTTGACACTCATGCCTGACTGTCACAGATCTTCTCTCATACAATCCATGCAGATCTTTGCCGGACACCCTTGTTTCCTCTTATTTTCTTCTGTCTGTCCTAAATCTGCTTCACCAGATTGTCTTCTGCTTTTCTGAACATGTGTCTGAACCATTGTAATCTGCTCTCTTTGATCTTTCCTGTGATTGGAGCTACTTTGGCTTCTGCTCTTATGTCCTAATTTCTTCATCTGTTCCACAGTGTGCATCCTACTCCTCCTACTACCTGTCTAAGGTACTTCATTTCCATCACCTCTAGTTTCCTCATTTGGTTTGCCTTTACTGCCCGGGTTTCTGTATCATACAGTAGCACTGGTTGCACCACTGTCTTGTACACTGTACTTTTCAGCTTCTATGGCATTCTTCTGTCATATATTACACCTGACATTCTATGCCAGTTGGCTGCAGCCCCTCTGATTCTAGCTTTGACCTCTTCCTTCAGACTTCCCTTCTCCTCAACCACCCCCACCAGATACTTAAAGCTATTAACTTGTTCCGCTATCTTACCATCTATCTTACTTCTCAGCTTTTTCCAGTTTCCCCAATTTGCTGGGATTACTACTGTCTTATCTGTACTTTGTTTAACCCATGTGCCTTCAGTTTTGCATTCCATTCCCCTATCCTTTGCTGAAGTTCTTGCCTGTAATGCTACATTGTGTGCATACAGCAACTGTGCTGATCTATCAACTCCAACCTGTTTGCTAATGTACTCCATCACCAGTATGCACAACAGTGGGCTGAAAGCTGAACCCTGGTACACACCCACTTCCACTGGGAACCCCTCTGTGAGATTGAACACTGTTTGCACTTGAGTAATTGGACCCTTGCACTAATTCTACCAATGTTTCTAGAACTTCAAACCACCCCAGTACTATTCAAATCAGCTTTCTTGAGGCCTTGTCATATGCTTTCTCCAAGACTAGGAATGTCCAGTTGGACTCTTTCATCATCTCGAGCTTCTTCTCAACTATCTGTCCCACGGTAAACATTGGGTTAGTTGTGCTGCACCCTGATCTGAATCTGAACTGCTCATCTCCCATCTTACTTTCTATCACTCTGTGTATCCATTTATCAGTAACCCTTTCCGTAACTCTCATGCAATGTAACAGGAGTTTGATACCTCTGTACTGCCCACAGTTGTGGATGTCCCCATTGTTCTTGTACACATTTATATTGTCATAATTTTCATATTTGTGTAAATATCTAATCTACCAAACAACACAGGCAGAAGTGCTTAAACTTGTATGAAAGCTCACAGCTAGATGAGTAAAATGTCACCGATAATGTAGACACCGTTCAAATATTTATTAATGCACTGTAAGCCACTTACAAAACATTACAAAAATTAACATTAACACATTTATTCTGACATATAAACCCATACTGAAGACCTAGAATTTTATGAATATTACCACTACAAAGATGAGATTGGGCTGAGCAGTTTGCCATTTACACTTCATTAGTAGCACTTATGTTTCTACAGATGTGAGCATTTGTTCGAACTGTGAATGTATAACTTGATTTGGCAAAAAATAATCATCAAGGATAGAACCACTGGAAGTCTGACTGCAACATTATGGAGCTCCACCAGTGGGACTGAGTTAAAAATACCTCTCTGTATCTATATTATATAATGTATAACCAAAAGGAGTGAGAAGAAGCTACCTATGGATAGCTATAGAGCTGTACAATTCAGTTGTTGTTGTTGTGTCTTTCGGCTTATCCCGGTTAGGGGTCGCCACAGCAGAACTCCGGTCCGCTAATGATTGGTAGGGGATTTTTACGTGCCGAGTTACCAGCCCTGACGCACAACCTTCAACGAAGGCACGCCCATTCATGCATGCCTCCACACAGAAGACGCTCTAGCTGAGAATCGAACGCAACAACGTCTTACTGTGAGGTGACAACGCTACCGCAGCACCACTACCACAGGAGAGCTGTACAATTCAGTGTTTACAATTTAGTGTTTAACCAAAAAGTCCTTAATTAAACAATGATTATTTGATGACAAGAGGATTGTAATTAGGTCTCCAATCATAATCCACTTATTATGTGTTTCCTACATAGATGTCAAGAAATTCACCTCAAGAGTGAAGCTCAGGTGGTGAATTTTGGCATCTATGTCAAGAACACATAGTAAAGGTTATGATTTGCAAGACATGAATATAATTCTTTGTAGTGCATGCAACTTTATAGAACCATGGTGGTGGTGCTGCGGTAGCATTGTCGCCTCACATTAAGACGTTGTCCTGTTTGATTCTCAGCTAAAGCGTCTTCTGTGTGGAGACATGCGTGAATGGGCGTACCTTCATTGAAGGTTGTACGTCAGGGCTAGTGACTCGGTACATAAAAATCTACTGCCAATCATTAGCGGACTGGAGTTCCGCTGTGGCGACCCCTAACCGGGAAAAAGCCGAAAGATACAACAGTGCATGCAGCTTTATCAGCTCCATGTCCTATTATGTTGAAGCATGAAGCATTTTACTAGCTTTAAAGGACAGTAAAGCAGTAGTGCTATCAAACAGACAGTAGGATCCATATCAGGGTAAATTTTTAAATATTGATTTAATTTGCTTAAAAAGTTAATAGAGCAATAGATTTTGCATCAATTTGCAGTTTCTTAACATTAAGAAGTATGAAACTCTAATGAGTGGCTTTATTGACAAACTGCAATCCTTGGTGATTTACCACAAAGTCAAAGACTTTATAAGGGTTAGAGCAAAAATAAGTGGCAAAATCAGGGATGTTCTGCAAAATCAGCAACAGGTAAGAGCTACAGCAGGCAGAAATAAAATGCCCTTTTGGAAGAAGGTAAAACAGCTTTTAAAAGCAGTTACACATTATTCTGCCATCTTTGTCTTTATAAGTGCGGCAGAGTGAAGTTCTAACTACTTTTAAAAGCTGCCTTATCTTCTGTCACTACTCTCTGATGGCCAGTATTCTTCCTAACATGAGATCCAGTTACAACAATTCTTAAAGGTGTGCGAAAAAACCCTTTAAACACCCCTTATGCAGCGTTTCAGTCAGGTCTTATGCTAGGGTAGCACTTAACGGGTTTATCTTTTTCCCAATATCAGAGTATAATCATGATTCCCCATGCACTGCAAAGCTCTTACAACATGAGCTACTGCACTTGACCTCAAATGTTGAAATATTGTGCCTTTGTGCAAAATTGTTTTCACATAATTTCTACATAACAATGTATACATGGCAGATCAAGAAGTTGGAGACAGAGTGTTTGCATTGGTTCATAGGTTCATAGGAGAGCCCTTTTAAACCTAGCTATTATTGTCCAAATTTTACAGGATTTTCCATCCCTAAGGGTTAGAGAATTACTTATGTTTGTACCTGTGCCATTCCTTATTTTACAGACTGCCCCTGTACAAAAGGGACATAGGCGCCGACCCTTTTAATAGCACTTATTTCATCTGAAGGACTAGGGATTGAAAGTATTACTGATTTAATACTGGATTTGCTTTGGTACTTACAGCTAATGTTTCTTATGCCCTACTAGTCTATGCTTTTGTCTTTTATTTCATTATCAAGTGCATAACTAGCTTAAATGGCTGCATTTCAAATTACTGTTTCACAAAGTCAGCACTTAAAACTCTATAACTTTATCCCACCTCCCTTTCAGTATTCCTTACTTCTCCACTTTATGTTTCTTGGCCCACTTCCTGCAACATATTTCTCCTGTCATAACTGACATTAGCCTTAGTTCTCTAGTAATTCTCCCCTTCCTATTTTATCTTAGGTCTTGCAGTATCCTAACTCAGCAATGGCTCATTACGTCTTTTCTCCACTTGCCTCTCTCATATTTGCTAATCCTAATCACGAGTTAACTAGGGTCACTTGTTCCAGTGCCCTCACATCAGATCCTTTCTTACAGAATCTCCAAATACTCTTCCTGACAGTTTCTTTGCTTAACTGATCTGTAGCTCCTAGTACAGCTTATACAGCACTCGGCACTGTAGCCTCCAGTTTTCCACAGCTGTCTATTAATATTTTTACCCTCTTTTTCACTTTTGAGACTCCATCTTTCATACTTTTACAAACTATGTGTATAATTAATTATGTGTCATACTACACTGTCTTGTTTAAAATTACTTTTTTTGCATACACACAATATGCATCATGCCTTTTTACACTTATTAATTTTTTTTAACATGTTTGAAGTGTTTTCTCCTTGTTTATATTGGTTGCATTATGTATAATTAACTGAAAACATTAACCAAATCTTTTCTTCCTAGGTTTTCAAAGCAAATGGCTACTTGCCCAGCTGGACTTTACCGATCGGCAAATCTCTAAATACATAGTTAAGCTCAATGCTGTGTTCTGGAAATTACCTCTAAGGTAATTTCTGTAAGGTTAAAAAGATACCATGAAAGTTTACATTTAACACTGTACCACCCTGCTTTTGCATTTCCATAAGTTAAAAAAAGATCAGACTTCAGATGGAAGAAACAAAATGGTCAAAGCTTCATCTTATCAAAACATCTAAAAAAGTGTTTTTACCCCCTGCATGGCCCCTTACTTAATGACTCCATTGTCACACAAGTTTTGAAAGAGAAGAAAAGCCTAATAGTAGCAAATTACTGTTTGCATGCAAATTGTAATCACACTGGCAGGGATTTGTTGTGTTAAACAACTATCAGGGAAGCAAACATCATTGAACTGAAGACCATTAACTGAAGACAATTTGAATGCTCATAAACTTTAATCATGGCAAAGTACAGAATAACATGCATCTCCCCCATCTCTCCTCCTCTCTCTCTTTCCCCTCGCCCTTTCCTAAACTGCCTCATGTTCTGTTGAATGTTTCTATGGGTTGCCTGTCTACCATCCATTATGACAGTCCATTTAGCCTTTTCTGTGGGCCAACAACCCTCTTGCTGGAAAAGTGAGTTTGCAAAATCAGGGAGCAGTTGGTCTCATAGATTCACAGGTATATACTAGGGTTATGACCACAAGGCCCCTTTTAAGACTAGCCATGCATCA
Source organism: Protopterus annectens (assembly GCF_019279795.1). Lineage (NCBI taxonomy): Eukaryota > Metazoa > Chordata > Ceratodontiformes > Protopteridae > Protopterus > Protopterus annectens. Next base: position 1,365,120,627 of record NC_056725.1, read on the forward strand.
CAAATGTGTCTAACATGTTTGGTGATCTAAGGATTATGCTTTTGGGGTATGAGTAAGCTAAAGCATGATTGGTCAAACATTTACAGTTGCCTCTCTTCATTATGCACCCCTTCTCCCCCTATCTTTTGAATGGCAAATGTTGCCCAAAATACAAAGGTTTGACTGAACCTGCTTGTGTACTGTCTTTCTTAGCTGGTTTTATTGAAATCTTTAAACAAATAAAGAAGCTGTTTTGACAGGAATATACACTGTATAATCATTTTGTTAACTTTGAGGTTTCCCCCATCCTTCCTGTTCTGGTTGCATCTTGACATTTTACTAACATGATTTTATGCAGTCATAACATGCTTCTCTATCTTTTATGATCTCAAGCAAGAAAGAGCACCCCCCCCAACTCCTTTGGCCTGTGGTCATGCTCATTCCCATCAGTTTCCCATACCCTTGTGATGGCTTTCCTGCACTCTTACCTTTGTGTGGCTTCCAGGGTGTAACCTGATCAGGACTAGAGCAGAAATATTACATTTTTGATTCTGAAATCTGCCCATCCTCCTGAGGATGTACTGCAGTGCTCTGTCTTGAATTCCTCTGCCACATTGTTTTCCAAAGTAGTTAATCAACTCTGAGGGTAGAGGTCTTTCTATCTAGTTTAAATGAAGCTGCTTCACCCTTGCACTGCAGAAACCCTTCTTGGGCCTCACATTCTGAAAATGTAGGGTACAAAGGGAGAGGTCTAGGTAGAGGCAGAAACATCTTAGATTTAGACACAGCATTTGAGCAGCCCTCGTTAGGGTTGATAATGACCTTCCAGTGGCAAGAGATTATCATCATTTTCCCACTACCCTCAAGATATTTGCCCCTTAAGAATTCCTGGGGGGGGGGGGTGGCAGTACACTCCACAGCATAATTCTGCCTTATCTGCTGTTCACTGTGTACATTTTTCTACTGGAAAATGTTAGAAAGGGTTGGAGTAGGTTATCAGATGAAATCCAATTTCTTAATTTCATTTTTTTTGCATTTTAAATATATTGCTCCTTCTCTTGAGGTTGTTATCTTATTGCTTTGTTTTATTTCTTGGCGCACTTTCAGGATAACATCCTTACTTTAATTAAAACTTGCCATCTAATATTCAGTACATCAAAATCAAAATCAAAATTTAATGCTTCTGACTTTTTTCAGTTCCTTACCTGTTCCCCCTCATTTACTATGAAACAGAGTACAAAGGATTAGTCCAGATAAAATCACTTTAGCTAGCAGATCTAGGAGACTCTGTCTCTGATACTCTCCCTGTGGGAGGAATAAAGACACCTTGTTGAAGTTTCAAGCAGTTTATTCACTTAAGTAAGTAGATGGATGAGTGTTTTGTTAATACATTACATTCAACCTATGCAGTTTCACTTTTCTACACAGTTCAGTGACTTTGGAGTTAGTACATTGAAATAAGAGGAAAGGAGGGTGTAGGGGGCTTGCCCTCTGCAGAAAAGGTGTTTTTGAATACAATTGTCTTGGGTGTCATGTTTCATTTATTTTGAATTTGATTAAATGGTCTTTAAAGGAAATGGGTTTTCAGCCAGTCTGACTGAATTGTTTTTCAGTGGTTGTCTACAAACCATATGTATGTATGCATGCATGTACATATGTATGTATTTGTGCGTGCATGTGTATCTATATATATGTATATATATATATATATATATATGTATATATAAAACACCTATCAGAGACCATCCATGTGCAACCAACAGTGGGCAAAACTGCCTTCCAACAGACCACCCTCTCAAACTCAGGAACCCCACTCGGCCTTCCTGAAGACACTGGAGAATATGAAGGTCTCTCCAAACACCATAATATTGGGGGACTTCAACTATCCAAACATAGACTGGGAGCATTACTCAAGCCCCAACACCCTAGCCCAAAGGTTCCTAGAATTCATAAACTCAAATGCTATGGAAGAACTAGTCACCACTCCCACAAGAGGGGAAAACATACTAGACCTGATCATCACAAACATGGGGACACAATGTTCCATACCAGAAGTATACCCCTCTTTGTTAAGATCAGACCATAAATTAATCTCACTGGAAATTCACATCCTGCCCCCACCCCCAGCACAGATGACCACAGTGAAGAACTTCTCAAAAGCTGACTTCACACTTCTTAAATCCGAAGTGGAATCCTTCAAAGCCCCCTGGCCAGTGGAAACTACAGCCCAATCTGCTGAATCCTTTATAAACACATTCTATGGACACCTTCAAGAATGCATGGATCATGCAATCCCAAATAAAACCAAGACCCATTTCCCCAAAGGCAGGTGTCCTGTCTGGTGGACCCCAGCCATAAATAAGCTATACAACAGAAGGAGGAAGCTACTACATGATAGAGCAAAATCCCTAAAAGGGAAGGCATCTCTGATCAGTACTAGCAAAAAACTACATTCCCTCATAAAATCATCTAAGGCTAGCTTTGAGAGAAAAATTGCACAAGACACTAAAGATAATCATAAGGCCTTCTTTAGTTATGTTAGAAACCTGGGTGGCAACTCCCAGATATGCTCAGAGTTAGTCCATAATGACAAAAAATACACTGAACCCACAGACATTGCCAACATCCTGGCAGACAGGTTCAGTACAAACTTCTCCCCCCTCCCCACCAAAAAGACAAATATCTATCCCAGTAGAGTGTTGCCTCCCTGGCATCTCAGATGCCCAGGTGAGAGCCGCCCTCTCCAAAGCAAAAAACACAGCATCAATGGGACCAGACGGTGTTCCGGGCTGCGTGCTACATGAACTCCAAGAAGAGCTGAACCCACACATAAGGCTGCTGTTCAATCTCGGCCTTACTACAGGATATGTACCCAAAGAATGGTGTACAGCAACAGTGGTCCCACTCCACAAAGGAGGTGCTTCTACGGGCCCTGGAAACTACCGCCCCATAAGCCTGACTAGCCTGGTCTGCAAAGCTATGGAAAGGATCATTATGGAACTCATAAACAAAGACATTGGGGACCTACAAACACTGGATTCTACCCAATTCGGCTTTGTTAAGGGCAGATCCTGCCTCTTGAACCTGGTCGACTTCTTTGAAACAGTCACCAAGGCCATTGATGAGGGTAAGGTAGTTCACACAGCCTACCTGGACCTCGCAAAAGCCTTCGACACAATACCCCACTCGGGCATCATAGACAAGCTCTCCAGCTTAAATATAAACCCCTATGTCATAAGATGGGTTGCAAACTGGCTCAAGGACAGAACCCACATGGTCAGAATTGCTGGAGCCATGTCAGACTCTAAACCAGTCACAAGTGGCGTCCCACAGGGCTCAGTCCTGGGACCTCTCTTATTCGGTATATATTTTTCTGAGGTACAGTCTAACACGGGAGGACTGTGGCTGACCAAGTTCGCAGATGACTGCAAACTGGGTGCCATAATTGACTCTCCAGCTGACACAAGCATCCTCCAAAAGGGACTCATAGAAACGGATAACTGGTGCCAGAGCCATGGCCTTAAACTAAACGCCAAAAGTGTATAGTCATACCCTTTGGGAAAAACAAAGTGCTCACAAATTACCACATAGGTGGTAATCCATTAAGTACGGAAGAAGTAATTAGGGACCTAGGGACCCAAGTTGATAGTAATCTCTCCTTTGACAATCACATTGCCAAAGTGGTTAGAAAGACCTTCTATATAGCCCATCTTATCATGAAAGAATTCACATCTAGATCAAGGGAGGTCATATGCCCCTGTACTCTTCCCTCATCGGGCCCATAATTGAGTACAATGCCCCATTTGGGATGTACCTTACCCGACACCTGCAGCAACTAGAAAGACCCCAAAAGTACCTCACAAAGAGGATCAAGGGACTCAAACAAATGCCATATGCTGCTCGGCTAAAGAAACTCCAGCTCTACTCAGTTGCATACCACCTACTCAGAGGCGTTCTATGTCTGACGTACAAAGCCATGTCCAACCCGGAATTAATGGACATGCTCCACCTCAGAAAATCCAAATCCCTTAGAGCTACGCGATCAAGAGAATTGAACCTCAGCACAGAAATAAATAGGACATGCTGGAGGGACAGATTAATAACCCAGAGGCTCCCTTCACTCTGGAATAAAATCCCAGTCCATATTAGGCAGAGCCCCTCACTGACTCTCTTCAAGAGGAATCTTGACGAGTGGATGGGAGATTGTAGGTTCACCCCGGGGGTCACATCTGTGTCACTGCTAGACAGAGGCACAGTAAACTAACCTTAAAAAGGGCACAGTAAGCTCATTCCAAGGGGTGGTGAAAGCCAGCACACTCTGGCTGGGCTTGTAAATGCCCTAGGGCAGATAGCTATGAACCTATGAACCTATATATATATATATATATATATATATATATATATATATATAGAGAGAGAGAGAGAGAATAATATTGTATATTCTTGTGGCAATAAAATAATATTGGCCTATTTTAAATACATGATTTATTTATGTGGAAATGTATTTTGGATTGTATTTTATTTTATTTTAATTTTGAGATGGGGGCTGATGGGTTATATGCAATATGTAAATAAAGAAGTATGGTTTTAATGCATTTTATAAGGTGAAATTCAACTGTGTATAATGACAACAAAAACACCAGTGACTTTTAGGTGCATTTTGCTTTAATGACGTGATTAGCCTGGCTATAAAAGGAAGTGATGTATGAGAAATTCCTGTTTTAATCTGAAGAAGTCAAGTATAACAGCAGACGAAAACACTAATTAAACTTTGTATCCAGTTTCACTGGCCAGTGTTCGTTTTCTTTTCATATATAGAGAGTGGGAGAGAAAGAGAGAGATGTGTGTGTGTGTGTGTGTGTGTGTGTGTGTGTGTGTGTGTGTGTATATATATATATATATATATATATATATATATATATATATATATATATATATATATATATATATATATATATATATATATATATATAGTTTCACTTCAAAACATCGAAAACGCATAACATCTAATTAAGACCATAAGATTGAAAATTCAAAACATCTAAAACTCATATCATTGAATCTGACAATATCGAAAATGTATAAATTGAGCAGTGTATCATCAAACACGTAAATGTTATAGTTTATTCTGTTAATCTGTATATAGTGTTTATTAAGCCACTCTGTATGTGTTTTTAGGCCATACAGATAAGTGATTTAGACATTATGTGTACATTCTTTATGGTGATTGCGATACAGTGGGGTTAGGAAATTAACTTTTTCCCACTATAGTGCGATCTCGGAGTTGGTATATTTAATTTATTCAGGTGTGGGGGCGTGTAGGGGGGCTTGCCCCGCCTGCAGAAATGTAGTAAAAAGTGTGTTTTTTCATTTGGTGGTGTTATAGAAGGAGGGGATGTTATTTATATTTGCTTTGTAGTTTTCGATGTTGTGAGATTCGATGTCATGAGTTTTAGATGTTTTGAATTTTCAATCTTATGGTCTCACTGTTTTGAAATTAGATGTTATGAGTTTTTGATGTTTTGAAGTAGAGCCATACAGATATAATGTGTGTGTGTGTGTGTGTGTGTGTGTGTGTGTGTGTGTGTGTGTGTGTGTGTATATACACACACACATAGATAGATATAGATACAGTGAACATGTGTTTGCCTACTTCTAAGTAGTTTTTACTGTATTTTGTATGACAAGATTATGATGTGTTTTTCAGTATTGTGCATAGCAGGTAACATGAAACTCGGGTATGAGAACTATTTTGCCATGTATTTGTTGTAATGCACTGTTTCCTATACATTTATGTGAATTTGGGGTTCCAGTGCTTATAATTCATATTATTATTTTGGTACTTATCCATAGGTTGCTACTAGGCATGCTGTCCAGGAGGCCTCTGATGTGCTTGGCCCAGTTTCCCAATTACCACAGAGCACTGTCTGGTTAAGTAATCTGTTGTCATGCAGTAGGGAAAAGGAGGCTGTGAGAATCAAACCCTGTACTGCAGGAAGCAGCTCATAGCCTTGACCATCTGTGCAACCTGCCAGAACAATCATAAATCCTGCAGGTAGAAAATGACAAGATGTCAGAACTGACTGTAGACCCTGGAAATATGAAGCAGGAACCATAACCACATTGTGTTATGCTGTCTAGTGGTATGTGCGTTCTCAGGTTGCTTTTCATTTTCACTTCGCAATATAAGCCGTACTTGTAATGCTCTCTTGCACCCTCAAACCACACCCATACATTATATGGCTTTCACTTAGCTAAATGCAGTCCTCCTGTAAGCTAGGAACCAGTTTTGTTAATCTCACCTCCAAATCAGGACGAAGTGTACATTTCAGCCATGCTGTAGTTTTGGGGACAGCTAAAGATTACTGGGTGACTTTTATTCCAGCAGAAGAAGCTATCTTGCTGGGTGTACCAGACTTAATATACAATGTTGGAGCTGCAGGAAATATATCTGTGATGCAGAAAAAATACTTATCTTAAGAATTTTGTTTTTTTAATTGACAGCTGCTGTGAATAAGCAAAACTAGTAATCTAGTCTGGTATCAGAAATTAAGTTGGTGAATCCAAGTATGCTAGTTAGAAATAAACTCAGTTTTACAGACTTTTATCTACTCGTGTCTTGAGCTAACTCTGGAAAATAGCCATCTCCAATGGAAACATTAACTGTAGGTCACAGGTCCATGTGGCATTACTGAGTCACATTACCAACTGGTTCCATGCTTGTCTACAACTTCACACACCAGTATTCTGTACATATAAGACTTTGTTGATTTAAGCTGTCTGTTCCAATTTAATGGAGTATTAGTTTATTTTAACTGGACTGTGTCCATCCCTGTCCTTCTTCCTGCAGTGTTTCTGCTTGGTCATTTATTTTAGGGCAAGGGTTGGGTAAGAGATATTTACACAGTCATTAGGAACTTGCCTGCATGTTTCTGATTTGCACAGTTTTCTGTTTAAAGTAGTGTGGATTAAACAAAGCTAAATGTATGTACCTGCTGCTTTTCTGGGAGACATTGTTCTCATAGGACTGCATGTCATTCCCTTTAGGTGATCATGCAGTCTTATCACCTGTCGGTGGGGGGCTGTCCCCAAAATAGAAGCTGACTCTCAGACACCCAACATATGGCAAATGAGAATGGACAACAAGCAGACAGCATTCTGAATTCCATTTCCAAAGTGTACTTCGTACAGTCATCAATGGCAGCCTTGCCTAGCAAAACTGAATTAGGCTATGCTACTGCACCTAGGATATGCAAGGTGTGTATCTTCCCATAACACTGTCAGTCACCGCTCTGCTGCTAAGCAGCATTGCCACATGCAAGGCAAGACAGTCAGAAAGCAAACTTTGTCCTAAATAGGAATAATCTGTGATTCAATGGCCTTGGAGTGGAATGGTCTGTTATGGGTACACACAATAGGCATAAAGTCACTAAATGTCCCATTTTAATTATTTATCTAACTGGCTAATTTAAAAATTTTATTAGCCTTATCATTTTTTCCTCAATGCATACTTAGCCTAAATCATGATGTTCCATCTACTTTAATGAAGGTCAGACAGTGGGTCAGGGGATCTGGTGTTTTTTGCTTGCACAGAGAAAGAAAGTGCAGAACTCTGCTAACATGCATTGTGGCATTCAACTGTTTTATGCCATTCTGACATTGCCATGAGTGTGAGACATTGCGTGTGTGTGTGTGTGTGTGTGTGTGTGTGTGTGTGTGTGTGTGTGTGTGTGTGTGTGTGTGTGTGTGTGTGTGTGTGTGTGTGTGTGTGTGTGTGTGTGTGTGTGTATGTGTGTATTTGGGTGTATAGGAGATAAACAAATAGCAAACACCTCTGTTAATTGTCATACACCATCACTCGCTGGTCCAGCATACCACATTGCGATCATTATAGATAGGAACATCTCTATCATCTTCCCACCATCTTTGGCACTTGTTCCTTTATGTTTCCCATATGTTAATGTCATTTGCACATTTGCTAAAAGAATCTACTTGTCTGGATGTTGTCTGATTTAAAAGTTAAAGGGTCACTGCTCTAGTCATACAATTGTAATGATGTGAATATGACTCACTGATTTAGTGAGTCTAATTCCTTGTAAGGAGCAACTGAATAAAGGGGGTAAACCAGAATGAGGCATGGCTAACAAAATATAACCCAAACAAATATGCATACATAAATTATTTAGATGCTTCTGAGTACAAATTTTGTTTTTTGGTCACAACCCTGCCACTTTGTTATTTACTGTAGCAAACAAATGCAGACTTGTCACTGTTGAAATCATCTAACCATTCATGCAATTACTACGAAGTAAGACTTGCATATCAAACTTAGCTCTAAGGACTTATTGCACAAGCTGGCAACTGTTCAAAAGAATTAGCAATGTTAATATCACAACCATCTAGCATTGTGCTGTTTGTGAATTCATAGAATCAATGTGTTGTGTATCTCAACAGCTGTTTTCATCGTATCTGTACTACATTGAACAGCACCTTCTTTGCTTTAAAATACTCAGCAAAGTTCCCTCCCTGGATGCTGTTAACAAATAAAATGCTTGAACAGTGGAACTCTTTATGACCCTGTCAGCAAAAAGGTTGGTAAATGTATTCTGTGTTAAACGTAAAAGTCAGAAGCAAACAGTTTTGCCTGTATTTGTAAAAATGAACTCCTAGGATCTTACTGATAGTTTGTTGAAGGTACAGGCTATTCGTAACCTCAAAATTATTTATAGTACAGCATTTTGTTTCAATTCTTCTCTAAGCATGTGATTGGCTTACTGTCAGGAACTTGACAAGAGTACCTATCTGTCCTATAAATAAATGTTAAAATTGAATTAAAGTACAAATTCAGCAATTCAGCAATGCCTTTCTTTTCTGGCTTATGCACATGCTGTCATATGGTAAGTCAACACTGTATGTGCCACAGTAAGTAATATAACTGAGGACTAGATTGCAGCCATTCTGAATGCATATTTCCTTTGTCTAAATAATACTGCTTAGTATATGGGAGCAGCAAATGCATCTGATGAATAATAGAAGGCAATTGACTGAATGTTCATTTACTAAACTTGAATATCTGTGTTTCCCCTATGAAATAAAGCGTTTAAAAGATACTGTTTTCCAGCAAGCTGCAAATAGCAAAAAAAAAAACAAAACAGTATGCCAGTGGGACAGAGCCCATCCATATCCTTTAATGAGTAATTGTTTTCCCAACCCACGGCACCTGCAACTATATGCACATTAACTCTGTGATCATAGTACCTCAGTCTAGGTTGCATGTGCTTTGGCAGGGAAATGGTGCTGTTTTGTACTTTTTTTTTTGTTATAAAATGTAACTCAGCAGAATTATATTCTGCATCATTTAGCAGTTAGTGCAGAGATGAAGGCAATGAGCTGTTAATGAGCTGCTTCAGTAATCCCAGGTTTGATTCCCCTCAGCCTACAGTGCGACTCTGACCAAGTCACTTAACCAGACAGAGCTCTGGGGAAATTGGGCTAGGCCTAGTCTCCTGATTGGTCCCTTAGACTCTGCATGCCTAGTAACTACTTAACATAGTTATGTTGTGTCTGATCAATATACCATGCCATTATAATCTGCTCCAACATAGTATTAACAATGTCTCCTGAACAGTACATTGTACATCATCCATGTGTAATTAAGAACCCCAAGTTACCCACAGTTATCAAAGGTAGTCTGTTTTTTCCAGTTTGCCAGCCATCTCTTTTCCACACACAGTACCTAAGATCCTTTATTAAATCCTCCAAAAATCATTAACATCCATGGTCTCAGTGCTGTCCTCATGCATGACGTTACTGTTAGATTTACTCTAGTTTTACTGTTTTAACTTCTGCCATCTAATCTCATATAGACCCAGCTTTCCAGAGCCTTTACATAGACTTTACATATTACATAGACTTTACATATTACATAGACTTTACATATTACATAGACTTTGTTCCCCTTATTATCTATTCAGAATTGTTTGATCTCTACTAGTGTATTTTTTATTGTAGATATTCACAAAACAGAACATGAAGTAAAACCAGGAGCCATTTTACCTGTAACTTGTTATAACATTTTCCTATTTATACCGAACAGACTGTGAGATCTGAGCATTCCTGTAATGTAATGTATGCACAGTGGCAGTTTACTGCTTTGCCACCTACTTTTTGGCATTTTCCGGCTTGCTAAAGTTTATATCTGTAACAGTAACAGTACTTGGAACACATCTAGAGCCTGTTTACTACATTTCCTGTGTTGCACTTAATTTAAAATCATTTTTTTTCTCTAAAAACTGCATTTTACCTGATGTTGGCCTAGCACTCAAGTGTGGGGTCATTTATTGCACTGTTGTGATTATTTTGCTTCTTGTGTATCTCTGCTACCTTTAAACTACAACAAAAAGAAAAAAAAATCTTGCTTTTTTCCCACTTTCTGATAGTTAAGAAAGTTCAGTTACAGATTTGCTGTTCTGAACTGTTTGGATGTTTCTAGAAGGCCAGTGCTTGCTTGGGCTAAAGGGAAGTCTCTGTGTTCACCAGTTGGAGTGGTTAACCCTGAACAGCCTAACTGTCCCTGGAGGAGTGGTTACTACTTAGAAGCTGTAGTTTTATTGGCCATTTTGGGTCAATTCTAAACTCCTTGATCTGTCTCTCTTAAAACCAGGCTGCCTCGTGGTTTTGGCATCTTTTCAGGCTTGCTAGTTGTTGCTGAAGCACCTACCAAGGGGAGAAAACGCTGAGAGAAGAAAAGGAGCCACTTTTGTGATTTTAAGTATTTTCTTCTGATTTTTGTTAAGTTTTACTGCTTTGCCACCTACTTTTTGGCATTTTCCGGCTTGCTAAAGTTTATATCTGTAACAGTAACAGTACTTGGAACACATCTAGAGCCTGTTTACTGCATTTCCTGTGTTGCACTTAATTTAAAATCATTTTTTCTCTAAAAACTGCATTTTACCTGATTTTGGCCTAGCACTCAAGTGTGGGGTCATTTATTGCACTGTTGTGATTATTTTCCTGCTTGTGTATCTCTGCTACCTTTAAACTACAACAAAAAGAAAAAAAAATCTTGCTTTTTTCCCACTTTCAGATTTGCTGTTCTGAACTGTTTGGAAGTTTCTAGAAGGCCAGTGCTTGCTTGGGCTAAAGGGAAGTCTCTGTGTTCACCAGTGGGAGTGGTTAACACTGAACAGCCTGCCTGTCCCTGGAGGAGTGGTTACTACCTAGAAGCTGTAGTTTTATTGGCCATTTTGGGTCAGTTCTAAACTCCTTGATCTGTCTCTCTTAAAACCAGGCTGCCTCATAGTTTTGGCATCTTTTCAGGCTTGCTAGTTGTTGCTGAAGCACCTACCAAGGGGAGAAAACGCTGAGAGAAGAAAAGGAGCCACTTTTGTGATTTTAAGTATTTTCATCTGATTTTTTTAAGTTTTGCTGCTTTGCCGCCTACTTTTTGGCATTTTCTGGCTTGCTAAAGTTTATATCTGTAACAGTAACAGTACTTGGAACACATCTAGAGCCTGTTTACTGCATTTCCTGTGTTGCACTTAATTTAAAATCTTTTTTTCTCTAAAACCTGCATTTTACCTGATTTTGGCCTTGCACTCAAGTGTGGGGTCATTTATTGCACTGTTGTGATTATTTTGCTGCTTGTGTATCTCTGCTACCTTTAAACTACAACAAAAAGAAAAAAAAAAAATCTTGCTTTTTTCCCACTTTCTGAAAGTTAAGAAAGTTCAGTTACAGATTTGCTGTTCTGAACTGTTTGGAAGTTTCTAGAAGGCCAGTGCTTGCTTGGGCTAAAGGGAAGTCTCTGTGTTCACCAGTGGGAGTGGTTAACACTGAACAGCCTGCCTGTCCCTGGAAGCTGTATTTTTATTGGCCATTTTGGGTCAATTCTAAACTCCTTGATCTCTCTCTCTTAAAACCCTACAACTCTCTTTTTGCGCGTTTTTGCGCACTGAGCAGCGTCTGGCAGCGCCGCCTAAACAGGTTTAAACTATTCCAGGCTCCACAAAGTCTGCTCTTCACTTTTTCCCTTAGAATTGTTCAAACTCTCAAAGTAATCACTCTATTCTCTTTCTAAAGCCCTGCACTTGCTCAGCTCTTATAAGGAAACACTAACTAACTAAAGCACTACACCCTCCTTGACTTCTCATAAGTATTAGACTCCCGATTGGTCCTTCCTGATCATGTGAAAAATCAGTTCCCTTCCCTAATCTGATCAGTAAAAAAACAGTTCCCTATAGTAATCTGGTATGTCCAAGGGTCAGTTTCAAGGTTACTCTCCAGTCCAGCTGGTGAATCTGGGAATTTTGAGGCAATGTTACAATTGCCTTATGTACACAGACAACCCTCTCCTCCTTACAACAAACTCTAATACATGTGAGAGATGCAGTTACACAGCCAAACTGGAGGCAGAGCTCTCTCAACCCAAGACTGGCACAGTCAGTCAGGAGGAAAAGGTAACTACCCACACCACAAATCCAGTCTCACACAGACCTATTGCATCTGCATTCCCAACACATAAACACACAAAAACATACTCGGAGGTTCTAAATAAAAATCTGCCTAAACAGCAAAGACCTCCTAAGCAGATATCCAAGCAACAGCCACCCCTCAACAATACCCACAAATCACATATCTCACAAAATCAGTGTGCCTCACAGTCACAGCCATTAAGGCCAAACAACACACCAAATACACTTGTTATAGGGGACTCTATTGTCTGACACACTGACGTCCCGCTCACCAGACTGAACAAGGAGAAGGTCACTGTAAGTTGCCTGAGGGGTGCCAGGATCCACCACATAACGCAAGTACTCAAGTCACTCCAAAGCAAGTACAAGTATGACTCCGTCATTGTCCATGCTGGTGTGAATGACCTGAGACGTACCTCCCTGGACTACATGAAAAGAGACATAGAGGAGCTCTCTAACCATGTAGCCCAGCCTGGTATGACCCTGACCTTGAGTAGCATCTTGCCCTCATCAAAAATGATGCCACAGTATAAAGACAAAATGATCAGCTTCAACAATTGGCTAAAGTATTGGTGTCAGTCAAAGGGGATCCAGTGTCTGTCAGCCTGGGATGACATGCTCGACAAGCCACGTTGCTTTGCTAGGGATGGCTTGCACCTGTCACCCTTAGGCTTTCGTATACTGGCCAAGGCTCTTGCCACCCCCATAGTGCCTTTTTTAGGCAAGGCTCAAAGGACAAACCCACCTCCATAGACATCCCAAGGATAAAAAAACTAAAGGTAATGCTACTCAATGCCAGAAGTCTAAACCTCAAGATGCACGCACTCGAGGCTCTCCTCAGTATGGAGAAAATCAATGTCTGTGCAGTAACAGAAACCTGGTTCAAGGCTCCTGAGAGCACCCCAGCACTACCAGGTTATAACTCATACCATGCGTTTCGGCCCCAAAACATGGACAGAAGCAAAAAAGGAGAGGGAGTATCTATATTCATCAAAGATACCTACACCTCCAGGTTAGTGGCACTGCGCGAAGCATCGGAAACCATCCATGTGCAACTAACTGCGGGCAAAACTGCCTTTCAGTTTGTAGCCTGCTACAGAACACCCTCCCTATTACAGGACCCCACTTGGCATTCCAGATAACACTGGAGAATATGAAGGTCTCTCCAAACACTATGTTATTGGGTGACTTCAACTACCCAAACATTGACTGGGAAAACTACTCAAGCCCAAACACCCTCGCCCAATGGTTCCTTGAATTTATAAACTCTAATGCAATGGAACAACTGGTCACCACTCCCACAAGAGGGAACAACATATTGGACCTGGTCATCACCAACATGGGGACTCTATGTTCTACACCAGAGATAAACCCCTCATTGGTAAGATCAGACCATAAACAAATTTCCCTGGATATCCATATCCCGTCCCCACCCCCAGCCAAGGAAATCACTGTAAAGAATTTCTCAAAAGCCAACTTTGCACTTCTCAAGACTGAGGTGGAATCCTTCAAAGCCCCTGGGCCAGAGGATAATACAGCCCAATCCGCAGAATACTTTACAAATGCATTCTATGAGCACCTGCAGGAATGCATGGATCGTGCTATCCCAAATAAAACCAAGACTCACTCCTCCAAAAACAGGAGACCAGTCTGGTGGACCCTGGCCATAAATAAGCTATACAACAGAAGGAGGAAGCTACTACATGACAGAGCAAAATCCCCAAAAGGGAAGGCATCTCTGATCAGTATTAGCAAGAAACTTTGATCCCTCATAAAATTATCAAAGGCCAGCTTCGAAAGAAAAATTGCCCTAGACACTAAAGATAATCACAACACCTTCTTTAGTTATGTCAGAAACATGGGCAGAAACTCCGAGATATGCTCTGAATTGTTGCATAATGGTACAAAATATACCAAACCTACAGACATAGCCAACATCCTGGCTGACAGATTCAGCGCAAACTCCCCCCCCCCCCCAAAGGAGCAAATGCCTATCCCAACTGAATGTAACCTCCCTGACATCACAGATGCACAGATGAAAGCTGCCCTCTCCAAAGCAAAAAACACAGCATCTATGGGACCGGACGGTGTCCCAGGCTGTGTCTTACATGAGCTCCAAGAAGAACTGAACCCTCACATTAAGTCACTGTTCAAACTTAGCCTTACTACAGGATATGTACCCAAAGAATGGCATACAGCTACAGTGATCCCACTCCACAAAGGTGGTGCCACAATGGACCCCTGAAACTATTGCCCCGTAAGCCTGACTAGTCTGGTCTGTAAAGCTATGGAGCGTATTATCATGGAACTCATAAACAAAGACATTGAGAGCCTCCAGACACTGGACCCTACCAAATTCGGCTTTGTTAAGGGCAGATCTTGCCTCTTAAACCTAGTTGATTTCTTTGAAACAGTTATTAAAGCCATAGATGAGGGCAAGGTAGTCCACACAGCCTACCTAGACCTCGCAAAAGCCTTCAACACAATACCCCACTCGGGCATCATAAATAAGCTTACCAGCTTAAATATCAACCCCTATATCACAAGATGGGCTGCAAACTGGCTCAGAGATAGGACCTACATGGTCAGAATTACAGGTGCCATGTCCGAATCCAAACCAGTTACAAGTGGCGTTCCACAGGGCTCAGTTCTGGGACCTCTCTTGTTCGGTATATACTTCTCTGAGGTTCAGGCTAACACGGGGGGATTATGGCTGACAAAGTTCGCAGATGACTGCAAACTGGGGGCCATAATCGAATCTCCAGCTGACACAAGCATCCTCCAAAAGGGTCTCACAGAGATGGATGCTTGGTGCCAGAGCCACGGCCTCAAGCTAAATGCTAAAAAGTGCATAGTCAAAAACAAGGTGCCCACAAATTACCACATAGGTGGTAATCCATTAAGTACGAAAGAAGTAATTAGAGATTTGGGGACCGACGTAGATAGTAATCTCTCCTTTGATAATCATGTTGCCAAAGTGGTTAGAAAGACCTTCTATATAGCCTACCTTATCACGAAAGGGTTCACATCTAGATCAAGAGAGGTCATTGTGCCCCTCTACTTGTCACTCATCAGGCCCATAATTGAATACAAAGCCCCTTTTGGGATGTACCTTACCCGACACCTGCAGCAACTGGAGAGACCCCAAATGTACCTCACCAAGAGGATCATGGGCTACAAACAGATGTCCTATGCAGCTCGACTAAAGAAACTCCAGCTCTACTCAGTTGCTTGCCACCTACTCAGAGGCGATCTATGCCTGACATACAAAGCCATGTCAAACTCAGAATTAATGGACATGCTCCACCTCAAAAAATCCAAGTCCCTTAGAGCTACACGCTCCAGGGACCGAAACCTCAGCACAAAAATAAATAGGACATGCTGGAGGGACAGATTAATTTACCAGAGGCTCCCCTCACTCTGGAATAGAATCCCAATTCATGTTAGACATAGCCCCTCGCTGACCCTTTTCAAGCGAAATTTGGACGCGTGGATGGGAAATCGCAAATTCACCCCTGGGATCTCTCCTGTGTCACTGCTAGACAGAGGCACAGTAAACTAATCTTAAAAGGGTACCTTCTGTGACCTACTTTACAGAGGCACAGTAGGCTAATCTAATAGGGAGGAGGAAGCCAAATACACTCTGGCTAGGCTTATAAATGCCCTAGGGCAGATAGCCTAGTATCTACCTATGAACCTATGAATCATTGAGGATTGCAGTCAATCTATAACACCATTCATTAGAGTTTGATAATTCGTATTGTTCAGAAAATACATGCTGATGCAAAACCTTTTTTTTCTACTAACTTTTTAAGTGAACCAGAGTAATATTTAAAGATTGTTTTTGCCCCCCCCCCTTATTTTTGGCTTTGTCCAGAAATCTTGAATAAAGAAGTTTAGACATAGCCAAAGCCTATCGGCATTTTAAAAATAGTTGCTTCCTCTGGCAGTTCAACTGACTCCCAAAGAAGCATAGCAGCAGGAGGAGAATGAAGCTATCATTGCCTTGTTCTCAACAGAGTACTAAGTATTTAAAGGGCACTGTTTTAAAATATAGCCTAGCCACTGTTTTTTAATGGGCACAAGGAAATGTACTCTTTGGATTCCATGGATTGCTGTACCAATTGAACTCACTGGTGATGAGAAAAGGGCCAAAATGTGATGTCAGGAATTAGTATACATGATACTATTGGGGCCAGAGATCAAAGAATCTTAAAAAGCATTGAGTGATGTGACTGAGTCTCTCAGAGGAGCTCAGTAATGAGCAATGAAGCTAAACCACTTCACTAATAGTCAGATTTACTGCAGCATGACTCTTAGGAAGAATATCAAGAAGAGTCTTAATGCAGTATGATGCATACACAGTAAATAGTACAGCATTAGTACAGTAATAGTATAAGTGCAATATATGATATACACAGAAAATACTATAAATTCTACAATAATTAGTAAAGTACAGTATGATGTGTAAACTAAATGGTACTGCAAATAAGACAGTATTAGTACAGTAATCATTATCATAAATGCAGTATGATATATGCAGTGAATAGTACTATAACTAGTACATTATTACTACAGTAAGTGTTAGCATAAGTGCAGAATGATATATACAGTAAATAGTATTGTAACTAGTACAGTATTAGTGCAGTAACTGTTAGCATAAGTATTGTATGATATATAGAGTAAATACTGGTAAATCATACTGTAACTAGTACAGTATTCATTAGCATATGTGCAGTATGATATATACACTAAATAGCATTGTAACTAGTACAGTATTAGCACAGCCATTGTTAACATAAGTGCAGTATGATATACAGCGAGAGTAAATAGCACTGTAACTAGTACAGTAATAGCACAGCCATTGTTAACATAAGTGCAGTATAATATACAGGGAGGGTAAATAGCACTATAACTAGTACAGTGTTGATGCAGTAATCATTAGCATAAGTAGAGTAGGATATATAAATAGCTTTTCTGTAGCTCCTGGCCTCTAATCAGAGCAAATCATCTCTTCTGTTACTCTGTCAACCCCGGCCAATATCCCCGACTAATACATTGCACAGGCTGCATAAGAGTTATCACTGTCCAGCAACTGCCACCCATGCCTTATGTCCATCCAGTCAAAGCAGATAAGTGTGTAATCAAGTAATGTTAACACAAGCTAAGAGTTACAGCTTGTAGAATCTGACTATAGGGACAGCTGTGTGTCCATGCACACTCACCTGAAGTATGTAGCTGTATGGCACATATGCTATAATAGAGGATGTGACTCCATAGAACCCTCAACAACACCTCAATTTCTCTACACCACTGATGTATGTTACAACCCATAATAATGGGCAATAAGTTTAATAGGATTTTATGTAGTACAAAAATAACAATCAGTATATAACTTGATACTCCCCCCCAACTGAGACAGGTCAAACTGTTTGCCTTGCTTTAATTTTCAGACTACTTCCTTTTTTTTTTCTTCCATTATTACAGGAACATGCAGCTAATATACTAAATACTTAACCACACATGTAAATCTCTACTTAGTCTTTGCAGGCTTGTGCACTGTTCCCTGTAATCCCCCCCCCCCCCACCCAGCTTCTATTTGCCACTCTTCTACTCATACAGGTGTTAACTATGTCTGGGAACCTTCTTACCATCTGCCATGGCCAAAGCTTACGGATTATTTTTCTCAACACTGTTGCATTTCTGCTTCAGTGGTTGAGCTCTGCTCCATTTGCCGTTGCTACTTTTGGCTCACTCTGCTTCCCTATCCTACTCCCAATCCCCGCCCACCCTTCCTACTCTTCGTTTAAATTATCTTAACTTCACCCCTATACTTCTCCAAACCTATCTCTGCATCTAAACAATCAGAACATAACCCAATAGCAGTTTCCCTACAATTATAATCTCTGGCTCATTTACTTAAAGTACTGCAACTCAGCATGTCCTTTTAGAAATGATACTGCTGTAACTATAACTACTCTTTTCCCAGTAACAATGTGCAGCACAAATTAATATCTTCAGCAAACTCTATCTAACTTATATGTCATCAAAATGACTAACTCAAACCCTACTAGTGTGCCCCTCAGCATATTAGCACTGTATACCAACTACCATACCGCCCTACTAACTATAATTAATACTCTTACAAACCCACACTCACTACACCAACAATTACCAACTCTGTCAAGCACAACAGCACCCGCTCTATACCAAATAAATGGGTAAATGGAATTGCCATCATATAATTTCCTAAATATAACCACATATGCACAGATATATGATCATTTAATAATGCAAAACTATTTATATCACACCTCAAAATCAATAAAAGGAAAATGCATTGATTAGCTGCCACATATATATTCCACCAGGTAAAAATATTGCCACTGTGGAAAATATCCCATAATATACAACATGAAACAATATTACTAACAGACCTAAATATGGACCAGCAGGTTATCAATAGCAACACCCCATCTAATTCTATAATTCTATAATTCTATACGGCTTTACACAGTTAATTACATCAGTTATTAGAGTCTGCAAAAGTACTGGTAGGTGATCAGCCTTAGACTGGATTCTTACTAATGACCCAACAAAATTAGGGTAGCTGGTAACCTTCCAGACAGCCTAAGTGACCATCTCTCTACTTACCTACATCCAAAAAAACATAAGTTGCTTGTTTTTTGATTATGTATACTATTTACTGCACTTTATTATTGCCTGCTGCCTACTTTTATACTGTATTTATATACTGGGTACTGGACTACACTGTTACCCTGCAATTGTTTGCATTACTGTGCCTGTTAAATCAAATTTTATTGCTGTTTTCACTGTTTACAAAGCTTGTTTTGCTATTTTCACTGTTTGTTAAGCATTTACTGGTATTTTACTCTGTTTTAAAGATATCTGTTCTGCTTGTTCTGGTTTTCCTGCCAAACAGTGCTTAAATAACTGATCAGTTAGCTGTTTAAAACATTCTTTAGAGCCTCCTTGCTGATTTTTTGATGTTTTAAACATATTTTTAGTATCTCACTGCTATTTTTCTGCTGTGTTAAACATTTTCTAGTGTTTCCCACTGAAACTACGGTAGCTAGTAGCTGTAGCATAGTCCAGATACAGACTTGCTGCATCTGGGTTTGTTTCTAGTGGTTGTTTGTTCTGAGCATGTTTTCCAGGCCATCTTGGATTGGAAGGGCCTATCTGCACTTTAGTGAGAAGATTGTGTTGCTTGGACCCTGTTTGGTAAAGGGGGGTTGGTCTAGGGCTTGGAATAAGCATCCTCATTGGTCCTTTTGAATCTTTTTAAATTTTTTTTTCAAGTTTTTAGCTTCTGGTATTTAGGCCCTGCATTTGAGCAGGTTTCTGCTTGTTTGCAAGTTGCACAGCACACTCACTGCCACGCAATTGTGCACCAAAGCTGGACAGTTAAATTCAATATTTTTTCCCTTGGATACTACTGTAGCACACAAGTGTAGCCCTCATTCTTAGTGCTTTCCCGGTCAAAGAAATATGGTTAGTGAGCTGTAACTGATTAACCACCAGCAAAAAAAAAAAAAAACCCAGGCAGAAATATCCAACCACTGAGCTTTTCCGTGAATGATTCCAAAAAGCCACCCTAGTGACAACAGTCTTCAAACTAGCATTATGGACAGTTGGACTACCCTTGTTTCTCCTGCCAGCCTTGTTGACTTAGGTCTCTTGAGGCAGTGCAGCAATTGCCTCATGTACACCGATAACCCTCTACTAATAACTCACTCTAGTAGAGAGTGTGAGAGATGTATCTACACCAAGAATCTTGAATCTGTGCTCTCTCACACTCAAAACAGTAATACAGAGGAGGTTGTGAACTCACCCACCAATACATATGCACATAGTACCATTATTCATAGTACGCATTAAACACAAACATCTACATATGTGGAGGTTCTCTTGAAAAACTTACCTAAACACCAGCAACCTCCAAAACACAAGACTGCTACAACTAACACAGTCCACACAGCACCCACTTCACATAGCAACACCAGTGTCTCACCCACCAAGCCCGTAAGGCAAAACACTCAAAAAACAAATTTTCTTGTCATTGTAGACTCAGTAGTTAGACATATGGATGTCCCACTCACCAGGTTGGACAAGGAGAAAGTCATGGTCAGCTGTCTGTCTGGTGTCAGGATTTGTCAGATCATGCATGCACTCAGGTCTGTCAGCAACAAGTACCATTATGACTATGTCAAGGTTCGTGTTGGTGTGAATGACCTGAGATGTACCTGACTGGACTATATGAAGACATGGGTGAGCTCTTTGAGTATGTGTCCCAGGCATGTATGTCTCTAGTCTTGAGAATCATACTTCCCTCACCTAGAATGATGCCGCAGTATAAACAAGAAATGACTGATTTCAATAATTGGCTTATTTTTTGTGTCATTCAAAGGGGATCCAGTTCTTGTCAGCCATGGTTGACAAACCTCGCTGCTTTGCCAGGAATGGTTTGCACCTGGCACTTCTAGGCTATCGGCTGCTGGCAAAGGCTCTGGCCTCCCCCATAGTGACTTTTTTTAGGCAAGGTCTCGAACACAACATAACAAACATGAAATTAACCAATCATAACAAAACAAGGGTCATGCTGCTAAATGCTAGGAGCTTAAACCAAAAACTGAACTCCCTGGAAGCACTTCTATTACTAGAAGATGTAGATGTCTGTGCAGTCACAAAGGTTGAATGCCTCAGAAAGTTCGCCGGCCTTTGCAAGGCTACAATGCCTTCCATACCTTTAGACTGGAAAATGAACATGTGAAAACCAAAGGAGGTAGTGTTTCTATCTATATTAGAGATAAATTCACCTCCCGTCTAGTTAGACTGAATAACTCCATGAAGTTACTCCAAGTCCAGGTTACGATGGGTAAGACCCCATTCAAGTCATAGCCAGTAATAGATCCCCCTCCATGGGTCATGATACCCATGAAGCCTACTTGACCAAACTGGAGACAATCCAAATTTTACCAAACACTCTGGTTATGGGGGATTTCAATTATCCCACCATCAACTGGGAAATCTATGCTAGCCCCAGATTGTTAGCACAAAAGTTCCTAGACTTTGTTAATTAAAATGCCCTGGAACAAATTGTTCATATCCGACAAGAGGAACAAACATTCTAGATCTGGTCCTGGCTAACGTGTCAAATGAATGCACTGCCACAACTGTTGGGCACTCACCTTTGAGCTGGCACTAACACTAGAACTCACAAAGGATAACATCAGACTACAGAACTTCACCAAAGCAAACTAAACTCACCTAGGTGAAGGCATAAATGCCTCATCCCGATCTGGAAGTGGTAACTACGCCGAAGCTTACACTAAAGCCCTGTACAATCACTTGCATAAGTATATAAATTCTGTTGTACCAGAAAGAATCCAAGCCATAAGCCCCAAGCAAAACCAAGCTGCCATGGTGGACATCCATCATAAATAAACATTGCAATAAACACAAAAAGTTGCTGTCCAAGAAAACAAACGCAAGGCCTCAGCAATGGAAAAGCACCCTCCTCAGCCTCAACAGGCAAATAAGACAACTTGTCAAATCCTCTAAGGGCTCCATTGAGAGAAACTTAGCAAGTACAGTCAAGGATAACCATAAGGCCTTTTACAGCTACGTATGTAACTTAAAAGGTGGGACCCAAGCATGTGCAGAACTAGTGACCAGCAGTATCACTCACACTGACCCCACAGGGATAACAAACCTGCTAGCAGATATGTTTGGCAAAAATTTCACTCCCTTATCCCAACCTAAATGATCACAAACCTTCTCCCAAATCCCCCCACCCCCACCCTACATATCTGAAGAGCAGGTCCTCAAAGCCTTCGCCAAAGCAAACAAACACAGCCTCTATGGGATCAGACGACATCCCAGGCTGTCTTCTAAAAAGGATAAAACATGAACTAGTATCACCATTAAGTATCCTTTTCAATCATAGCTTAACTACAGACTTTGTTCCTACAGAATGGAGAACAGCAACAGTTATTCCCCTCCACAAAGATGGCCTAGCAACAGACCTGGGGAATTACAGATCCATAAGCCTGACCCGCCTCCTCTGTAAGGCCATGGAACGTATCATTATGAACCTCATAAATAAAGACATAGGAAACCTCCAAACCCTGGATTCTACCCAGTTCAGCTTCGTGAAGGGCAGATCCTATCTGTGTATTCTGGTGGACTTCTTTGAAAATGTGACCAGGGCCATTGATGAGGGCAAATCTGTGCACACAGCATACCTCAACTTGGCAAAGGCTTTTGACACAATCCCACATTCAGAAATTACCAATAAACCTAGCAAACTGAATGTAAATCCCTTCATTGTAAGCTGGCTTGCCAACTGGCTCACAAACCGGACACACACTATCAAAGTGGGTGACTCCACATCAACCAATAGGCATGTTACTGGCAGGGTGCCACAGGGTCAGTGCTGGGCCCACTACAGTTTGCTATATACTTCTCAGATGTTCAGGTCAAAACTAAGGATGACTGCAAACTAGGTTCAGTCATTGAATCCCCAAATTATGTCAGTATACTCCAGGAGGGTCTCATGCAGACCAAAGAGTGATGTATTAGTCACGATCTCAAACTGAATGCAAAGAAATGCATCATCATTCCCTTCAACACAAACAATGTCCCTTCTCACTATCAAATCAACAACAATACCCTAAGTACCCATGAAGTGGTAAGTGACCTGGGATCACAAGTTGACTGCGACCTTAACTTCTACCAGCATGTGTCTACTGTAGTAAGAAAGGATTTCTACATAGCACACTTGATTAGTAAAGGCATCACCTCAAGAGCAAAAGAGGTTATAATCCCTCTATACTCGGCACTAACCCAGACCATAATTAAGTATAACGCCCCATTCGGCATGTACCATACAAAGCACCTGCAGCAACTGGAGAGACCTCAAATGTTTCTAACAAAAAAGATCAAGGGACTCCAGTATGTGCCTTACACAGACTGACTAAAGTCTCTGTCACTATACTTCATGTTGTATATACTTCTTAGGAGAGACTTATGCCTGGACTACAGAGCAATCCAAGACCAAAACTTAATGAACTTGCTGCATATCAGTAAATCAAACAGAATTAGGGAACTAAATATGGCCTGCGGCTTAAATAGGACATGCTGGAAGGACAGATTTATCTCCAAGTGACTGCTGTGTCTTTGGAACAGGCTACCAATTCACATGAAACAGAGCACCTCTATAACACTGTTCAAGAGGAACATGGACGAGTAGATGGGGTACCATAAATTCTTACCGGGGATAGTGCCCCACAACCCTCCTGGACATGGGCAGTCATCACTAAATGCAATCTTGGGTATTGACTAGCATTTCTATGGTATTACATTGGGTTGAAATGGCTAGGCTTAAAAATGACCTCTGGGTCAATAGCCTGGTTGTCTCCTATGATCCTATGATACTATGCTCTCAGAGGTTACAATATCCTTACAACCAAGCTGATAACTCAAAAAACTTTGGCAAACCCACTTTTATCAAATGTTTGGGAGAATATAACTAGAAAATACTAAAATCTATGCCCTTGGACTCTTCTGTCACACATTTCAATGAGATGTTCCTAAAAATTCTCAATAACCTTGACCCAGTATGTACCAAAAGGGTCAAATCCAATCCTGCATCATGGCTAGGAAAGGAAACTAAGAAATGAATGCTACAGGGTGACAAAACCTGGAAAGAGTGGCTCAAAAAATAGAACAGGCAACTACCAAATAAAACATGACAAGCAAACCTATTATAACATCCTCCAAAATGAACATCAAAACAACCCAAAACCTCTTCTGGACATCCATAAACAAACTTTTACATCCAGGCTAAATTACTACCCTCCTATACATCCAGTAATACTAGTGATTCAATTCCTACACAGTTTAACAACTATTTTATACAGACTGTATTTCTCCTCATAAACATTAATACTTCCACTACCCTCTCAGTACCAGCGTTCTCTGCTAAATATTCTCAACTATTTGACTTCATACCAATATGTACCTGCACCATTAAAAACTCCTACATCAGCTAAAACCAACCACCTTAGCTGCTGACAAATCCCCCTAAACTACTTAAAATGGCTGCAGATGCAATTACTTTTCTAATCTCTATATTGATAAATAGATCTGTATCCAAAAAATATGTTCCTTCCATTTGGAAAAAATCCTTTACTATACCTTTACACAAAGATGGTACATCTACAGAGTTTAATAACTACAGGCCCATTGCAATACTTCCCCCCTACCAAATATACTTGAAAATGTAAATCACTAAAATTCAAATAAACTTCTCTCTGAAACACAACATGGTGTCAGACCTCACCACAGCACAGCCACCACTCTCCTTCACTTCTCCAACACTATAAAATAGCATAGAAACAATGGTAACCTAGTGTCAACTGTGTTCCTAGACTTATCCAAAGCTTTCAACACTGTATCACACCATTTACTCACTGAACTCTCTTCCATAGGCCTCTGACAATCCTCCCTTAAATAGTTCCTTAGTTATCTTTCCGGAAGACAACAACCTTCAGGCATCTGCTAGAAAGCTGAAGATGAAGAGGAATTTCACGTTTCAACATGACAATGACCCCAAGCATACATAAAAATCAACAAAAGAATGGCTTCAACAGAAGAAAATTAAAGTTCTGGAATGGCCCAGCCAGAGCCCAGACCTAAATCCAATAGAAAATCTGTGGTGTGACCTGAAGAGGGCTGTGCACAACAGATGCCCTCTCAATCTGACAGATTTGGAGTGCTTTTGCAAGTAAGAGTGGTCAAATATTGCCAAGTCAAGATGTGTCATGCTGATAGACTCCTACCCAGGAGGACTGAATCCTGTAACTAAATCAAAAGGTACTTCAACAAAGTATTAGTTTAAAGGTGTACACACTTATGCAACCAGTGTATTGTACATTTTTTATTTTTATATTTTTCCCCTGACAGATTTGTTTGTTTTTCAATTGAATTGTACAGGTTATAAGTCACATTAAAGGTGGGAAAAGTTTTGAAGTGATTTATTGTGGTCTCATTTTTTTATATCACAAAACCTGGCATTTTAACAGGGGTGTGTACACTTTTTACATCCACTGTATGTTCCAAGTTACATCTTTCTTTTCCATCACACCTCCAAAATTTGCCATCCAGCTGAGGAAAAATGCCTTGGAGTCTGCTTGGGGTTAAAAAAAAAAAACTTAAACTCTTCCAAGCAAAAATCCTAAATGTTCTTGAATTTGTTGCATATTTGGGAACAATACATATGTCTTCACATTGTTTCCTTGTGAATTGCTTATCCAGTCTCTCTTCCCATTCTTTTCCAGCCTCTTCTAATTGATTTCTATAGTTATTGTTGAATATTTTATATGCCCTATTAATTACCTCTTTTTTTAACAGCAGCTTCTGTTCTAGATTCAGCTAAAAGCTCTACCAGAGCTGCTTTTTCACTTAAGATTCCCTTATCCCTTTTTCTTTGCCTATACTCTATCATTCTCCGAAATGGAAGGCAGTGTCAAGTCTGCAGTCGAAATGTCTTCTTGGCTACTTTCAATTGCCTTCCTCCTCATCCGGACTGCTGTTAAACCAATCCAGATTCATCAGCACGCATGTGTGGAGTTCGGAATTTTTTTTATTTCCTTTTTTAGTTGTTATTTTTGTTTTTTTGTTTTTTTTACAGCTGGGGGGCTGCAGTCCAGCAGTTCAATAGCATGAGCCGCCCCTGCCTCCAGGTCATCCTATGGGAATGTCAGATGTGATATGAAATATGTCGCTCTTCCATATCCTGGGTCTGTCCCAGGGTCTCCTTCCATTGTACAGTGCCTGATACACTTCCAACAGGAGATAACCAGGATGCAGACCCCCTTCAACTGGTTCCTCTTAATTCAGAGGAGAAACAGTTATACCCCAATATTCTCCTGGATTCCTGAGTCCACACTTTTTAATGGAGACTCAGCTTAGCAGTCCTGCAAAGGAACTCTATTTCCGCTGCTTGTATCTGCAATCTCATCCAGTCCATGAAATTCACAAATAGGAAGAAAGACAAGGTGCACCCTTGGCAGTGCCCTTCACACAGCCTGGATGCATTTTATCTAACACAAAAACACAGGCACAGTGCTCACTCCTCACATACATTCACTGAACAGCATGCAGCAGTGTGTGCTTTTTAAAAACATGCTTGGCTACCTGCTATCTGATGATGACAACTTGGTGGTGAGTTGAGCCAATGGACAGGGCAGAGGCTGGACAGACCCAGAAAACCCAAATGTGCACTGACGGTGCCCTGGAAATGCATGACAAGATTTTTGTGAGGGAAGCATTCAACTGTCATCTTCATTACAGCTTCTTCTTTATTCCATGGTAGGTCAGAGACATGAAGTCTGGATGGATTCTGCTCAAGACTTCAGTAATTAAATGCATAACATAAGCAGAAAGCTACAATTCCAAGTGGAAAGAGATGAAGATGAAGAAGGGAGAATTAATGAAATAAGGAGAGAGTGGGATTTTGGATGCAGATCCTTAAGGAGAATAACAACAGTCATACAGAATATTATATTCATAAACTAGAAGAATGTATTCTAAGAAGTAAGCCAACACAGGGATGGAGAAAGGAGGTTCTGCTGATAAGGATGACTGCAATTGGTGGGTACAGAGAATAGGCAGTAGGAGGCTGGAATTTACTGGAGAAACTGCAAAAAGAACCAAGGTATTGGGAACAAAAAGAGAGGGAAAGGTAATACAGGCTACAGAGATGCTCAGAAGTCTATGCGGTTACTAACCGCATAGACTGGAAGGGGACCGGACTGCAACGTCTGCAGGCTGGATAATCCAGCCTGCTCTAGCAGGAACTGTATTCAGCTCTCACAGGAACTGTATTCTTTGCAGGGAATTTATAACACAAGGCAGGAGACAGAGCCTGGACAGATCCCTCAGGTAAGCTTTCAATGGGACCGGAGTGTGTTTCTACAACAGAAGAGAGCTTTTTTTTTATTGTTTCTTAAGCTTACAGAGCTTGTGCTTTCAGAACGGTTTTGAGATTTTCTTATACAGTCTGGAGAAGCAGAGCATGTGTGTCTTAGCTTTCATAGATTGATGTATTTACGGAACGGAGCTTTAGTCTTTGCTTAAGCTCTGTTCCGTAAATACAGTAAGCCCAAGCTCTGTTCTGAATGCTGAGCTTTTGTTTAATGTATTTACAGTGTGTGTGTGTGTGTGTGTGTGTGTGTGTGTGTGTGTGTGTGTGTGTGTGTGTGTGAAATGCCCCAGATAAATGTACCTGGTGGCTAGAGAGACAGTAGTGGGAATAACTCCGGCTTAAACCCTGTACCTTGGGTTCAGGTAGCAAGAGCCTGAATTCCCTAGCCACCACCACTTGTGAGAGCTATTCACATTTTTGCCTCATATTTTTATTCTGTTCCTCATAAAATCTATGATTTTCTGGAGTTAATTCATTAAATAATGACAGCCATTTAAATTTCAGAATTCATATTCTTCAGAAAGTACATGGTAACACAAAACCTTTTATTCTAGCAATTTTCTTAAGTTCATAAGATCAATATTTGAAATTTCTCCCAATTTTTGGGGCTGTATTCACAAATTATTGGCTTTGTCCAGGTTTCCTGTGCTAAAAGGTTGAGAGCTATGGTGATTACTGAATTCTTTGAATTTGTTTGGGGGCTGTATTCCCCCATTATTGGCTTTGTCCAGGTGTTTTGTGCTAAGAGGCTGAGAGCTATGGTGAGAACTGAATTCACTAAATGATAGCCATTTAAGTTTCAGTCTTCCTGTATTGATTTCAAGAAGCAGTTAATTTGGCATAGTGGTATGTTGCACTGACTGTAGTGCACAGGGTTCTGGGTTCAAGACTTGGCAGTGAAATGCATGGTAGTAATACATTTGATTCTAGCAAATTTCCAAGATTATACAAGCAATGTTTAAAACGTGTCCCTGTTTTTTGGGCTTTTGCCCCCCCCCCAATAAATTTTCTCTTTTTCCAGATTTCTTGTGCTGCAAAGCTGGGAGATACAGTTGAGCGTTGAGTGGATTTTATAAGGAGCTGAGAGCTTCAGGGGAAGAGATGTTTAGTGCTGCCTATGCTGAGTAGGCTTGCATTGTTAATAGCACAACAGGTAGTGTACTTGCTTTTGATGCAGAAGGCTGTGGTTTCTACTCCCACAGTATGTAGATGCACTACTGATACTGTACTTTTAAAGGGGGTGGATGCTGCAGTCCTGAGAATGTCCTCTTTGGTGGAGATACCTAGTAACTATGAACCTGTTATCAGTTTGTCATCCATTCCCTATAGCAATATTACTAGCTTATAATTTTTTAATGTAATATAGGCAATTTATTCCACTAGGACAATAGGCACTTTATTTGTAGATTAAACAATGAAATATATAGTTGTTTGCTAGCAGCAACATATTCATTAGTTACAGATCTCTATAATGTAGAATTATTTAGATGACATTTACTTCTGCAGAGATTGTGCATATTTACTGATACTGGTGAACTGTAGAAGTATGAGTAGACTTTTATGATGGAAATATTTTGAATTGGGCAATTTTGTCATTACTGGTGCATGTATTTTGTTTCATCGTTTGTTGGAAAATGTTCAAAACAATAAATTCAAAGCATCCTCTAACAACTGTACTGTATTATACAAGGAATATAATCAGGAAGGTGTATCAAAGAACACATGTATGTTTCATGTTCAAGGGGACTATGATTTGAAAACAGCCCAAAGTTAATCTTTATCTGCCACTGGCCAGATGTATTTTCTTTGAACGTGGGTTTCAATGCTGTTTCAATGAATGTGAGTTTCAAGGGCAGAGAAGTTTTAATGCTAAGTCTATTTTCATTGTGAGACCCCATTGCTTTGTTTAGCAACTGTCTATTAGTGTTTGTGCTGTAAAATGTAAAATAAAACTTTTAAATGAAATCCAAATAATCATAGAAGTAAAGCAGTATGCACATTAGTGTTTATGGTAAATGGGACAAAATAGTCAAGTAATGGGACATTGGAATGGCTGCACGGGGAGGCCCCATTTGACCATGATTTTGTGAGGGGGGAAGGGCAAACTCAAGACAGCCCCGAATGAACTATACCTCTCAACTGTCCAGATTTTTGCAGAATGAATACATTTTTGCTTCTTATTTTTTGGTTTGTTCCTCATAAAATTTGTGGTTTTCTGGCAAATCGTTTAGGAATGAAGTCACTAAATAATGACAACCATTGAGTTTCAGACTTCATAACCTTCAGAAAAATGCATGCTAAAGCAAGACCTGTTATTCTATCAACTGTCTAAGTTTATACAACCACAATTTTTAGTGCTGTTTGTATGTTCCCCCAATATATTTGGCCTTGTCCAGATTTCCTGTGTTAAGAGGTTGAGAGGTACCCACAAATAAATCTCTTTATAGAACTAAGTATATCCAAATCTCTCAACTGTCCCTGTTTTTTGACTCAAAATGTTGCTCTCCCTCTAATAAATCCCTCTGAAAAATGGCAATTTTGGAAGAAAATGTAGAGGATTTAAAAGTCATAAATAATTGTAATGACCAGAGTTGTAGATTACTTTTATTTCAGAAATGCATGTAGATTCTCTATTATGGCAGCTGCTCAAGTTAACAGTACTAATATTTTAAAAAAGTGTCCCTTCTTTGACAGGTTCCCAGCTGTATTGTGTGGCTATTTTATATTTTTGCATCACGTTTGGTCCGTTTTTCATATAATTGTGGTTTTCTGGCACATTATTGGCAAATCATTAAAGATTGAATTTAGAAAATGAGACATTTGAGTTTCATATTTCATACCCTTCAGAAAATTCATAAGAATGCAAGACCTACTATTCTATTATATTTCTAAGTTTATAACAGCAATATTTAAAAATTCTCCTTATTTTTGGGTCTTTGTCCCACTTCTATTTATGGCTTTGTCCATATTTCTTGCTCTGAAGTTGAGAGGTATGACAAATGTGTCGGGGCCATCACCGTCAGCCAGAGACATTTTAAATTGTGACATACCAGTTGCACCCCACTCCCCCATGTAGTGACTCTGGATGTGTCCAAGCAAGGCAAGGAGTAGTTATGCAGTGTAAGTGTGCAGAGTATCCCCCATCCATACTGTTGATTTATGTTTCTTATTATTTAGAAAATGCATATTGTTGCAGTGCCTGTTGCTCTGTGTTTAAGTAGCAATGCTTTAGTGACCATCAAGTAAGCTTGTCTGAGATTTTAAGATGCAAGTAAGCTTTAATAAGCATACTGTTAAAGAATTATCAACATTGAAAGCCTTTTTGTTGTTGCCATGCACAGAATATTTTACATAACTAGATAACATATACGCCTTGAGTATTGAAATGCATATGACAGCATTTGTAATAAAGGACAGGATTACAGTATTTTCAGAACCTCATTACATTTCTTGGAGACTTACAGTCATCTTTGCAGGCTTTACCTGTAAACTAAACAGAATGCCACCCTTAAACTAAACAGAATGCCAATCTATCGTGTGGTCCATGACCTGTGCAGTAATCCTTTAAGCAATTTATCTTGAGCTTGTTTCTTTTTTGCTGTTCATTTTTTACTTTGATCATGTTTTCCCCATGAAACAAGTAGATAGTTGTTGTCAGGCAGCAGGTCTTTTTTGGATAGGAAGCATTTTTACAAGTGGGGGTATCACAGAAATTGGTACTTTCAGCATCCTACTTTGTACTTTTATAAAGCTGAATATAAATTATAATTAGAACTGCAGTGCAAGGAGAAGTGGTTTGAGTTGAGTGCTGCTTGTTTTTTATACTTGATTTTGACTGGCATTACAGCAATGTATTTAAAAAGTAATTTAGTTTTTCATGCCTCACAACCATTTTGTTTCCATCTAGATATTAAGTCGGCTGTCATGTAACCAATGCATTGAAATATTTTTTTCTTCTACACTTCATTTTGTCTTCATTGAACTCTCATAATGATGGTTTGGCACCCAAGGCAGCGTATTTAATTAAAGTCCCAGTTTTTGTGTTTTTGAGCATAGCTCCACCCCTTTCTAGTTGGCCACACTGCTTCCCATTGGCCACACTCATTCAGCTGTGTCCTGCAGCCCTCCCCCTTTGATTTGAAGTCACCAGCCACCACTGCCTGGAGGTAGTTGTTGGTGCTAGAGAAGTCTTGTTTATCTTGCTCAGCTGTCTATTTCTATGGTGCTAGCAGTGCAGGTAGTTTAGAAAAACAGATGGATGGATGGATGGATGGATGGATGGATGGATGGATGGATGGATGGATGGATGTTTACAGAAAGTAAAAGGACAGCACATAACCCCTCTGTACCAGAAAGGTGCAACATGAAGTAACCTACATATTCATATCTAAACATTGTTACTTGACCTCAGCATTAAAAATGTTTTTCTTTTAACCTCAAATATGCCTGTCTGCATAATTATATTTGGATACGGATATCTACTATCAGGAAAACCGTAATTCTTACCTAAACTAATTTTTTTTTCTTTTGTCTAAAGACTAAACATAAACACTTGCCCATTAATGGATGAGTGGAAAGCTGTGTATACTGCCTACATAGATCTGGCTAAGGCATTTGTTACAATACCCCACTTGGGCATTGTCAACAAATTTACAGAACTAGGTATAAACCCCTTTATAACACACTAGATAGCTAGCTGGCTCACAGATAGGACCCATGAGGTTAGAATTGGTGAGACCACCTCCACCAAGAGTATATTCACCAGTGGAATCCCCCAGGGCACTGTCCTAGGCCCACTCCTCTTTGGCATTTACTTCTCGGATGTCAAAGCCAATGTTAAAGGCCTGTGGCTAACCATGTTCGCAAATGATTGCAAACTGGGAGAAGTCATTGAATTCCCCTAAAATGAGAACACCCTTCAGGAACATCTAATACATCTGAAGCTATGGCTTATAACTCAATACCAAGAAATGCATTTTAGTACCTTTGGGAAGTCTTTCACCCAGGGTAACTATGTCATCAAAAAAACCCTTAAAAGTTGATTCACTAGTCAGGGATCTGGGAACTCAGGTAGATAATAACCTAGCCTTTGACCAACATGTGTTCAAGGTAGTAAGAAAACCCTTGTATGTTTCTCAACTTGTAAGCAAGGCCATGTCATCTAGGTCCAGAGAGGTCACCATACCACTGTACTCAGCCCTCATCAGGCCCATCATAGAGTATAATGCCCCCTTCAGTATGTACCTGACCTGACACATGCAGCAAATGAAACATCTACAAAGGTTCCTTACAAAAAGAATACAGGAAATAAACACAATGCCCTACACTGATCACTTCAAAGCCCTTTCTCTATACTCAGTATCATACAGACTTCTGAAAGGTGATCTTTGCCTGGCATACAAGGCATCCCTGGACCCTGTTTTTATGAATCTTTTGCACATCTGCAAAACAAACAGCATCAGAACTACTACATTAAAAGACCTACATTTTGCTTGCAACATCAATAGGACATGTTGGAGAGAGAGATACGTTTCTCAGAGAATTCTCATTCTCTGGAACAGGCTCCCCATCCGCATGAAGTAGAGTTTCTCCCTATCTCTATTTGAGCACAGTTTGGACCAATGGATGGGTAATTGGAAATTAAGCTCTAGTATGACTCCTATGTCTCTGATGGACAGAGGCAGTCAGTAAATCACCCTTATAAATCAAATTTTTGGGTTACATTTGGGCTGTACGGCTAGGCTTTTAAGGCCCCTAGTGGTCATTATCCTAGTATACACCTATCAACCTACGAACGTTTATGGAACTAGGAGCCAGCTAAGTTGAGAGTCAGAAGCTGTAAAATAGACTAAGTAGACTGCTGGATCTGATACAGCTTTTATATTTCGCTGTAGCCAGCTACAGAAGATTCTATCAAGATTTTCACAAAATGTGAGAGAATGACACAGTGAGTAGCATGTCGCCTCACAGCAATTGGTTCCCTGGTTCAATTCTCGGATGGGGTGCCTTATGTGCAGAGTCTGCATGTCCTCTCTGAGTTCACTTGGGTTTTCTTTGGTGCTCCAGTTTCTTCACACATTCCATAGACATGTAGTAGGTGGATTGGACACTCTAAATTGGTCATAGGTATGAGCGTGCAAGTGCATGCTATGGAAGAACAACAGTGGCAGGGCTAGCCACCTGGCAGTGTGAACCTTGGCTCTAGATGATTGTCACTGTTGAGGTGACACCCCCAACCCCATGTGCAAAAAGGGGTTGTGGATGGATGTCTAGATTTTTGCTTTATATGTTTTGGTCTGTTGCTCATAATATTTGTGGGTGTCTGGGAAATCACTGAGGATCCAAGTCATGAAATAATGACTTACATTCAAGTTTTAGACTCCATATCCTTCAAAACATGCATACTAAGACAAATCCTGTTATTCCAGCAACTTCTAAGTATATAAGAGCAATATTTAAAATATGCCCCTATTTTTGGGCCTTTGTTTCCCCAGTATTTCTTGCATTATCTAGATTTCTTGCACTAAGAGGTTGAGAGGTATGAGTTAAAGTAATGTCGGTTGGAAACTTAGAAAGATCTACTGAATATCATAGCACATAGTAAGTAAACAAACACAGTTCTGCAGATAAAAGCACACACTTTGTGCCACAGCTCCCTGCACAACACATTGGTGTGATATACTCTTTCTCAGCTGCTTTTCTTTCAAGCCTTATTTATGCTTCTTGCATGAGAGATTTCATACTATTTATGGAAGTATGAATTTTGCTTGAATTCATTACACAATGCAAGTAAGTAAAGCATAATGGGGTGCTTTTACTGGGTAAAATGAAAAGAAAGTAGCCCGGGACTGTGTTAACTAGGGTAACCAAGTCAGTACTCTACTACACACACACACACACACACACACACACACACACACACACACACACACACACACACACACACACACACACACACACATACACATGAAAAAAGCATTAGTTTCAGAACAGCATGGAACAATTGTTTTTGCTAGAGCGAATAAAAAATGGCATAACATACCCTTTACAAGCTTTATCAAGTGATTACATTTAAACTTTCTAGCAAATAAAATACTACTACTAATATTAATAATAAAAATAATAGTAATAATACTAATGTGATATGGAAATTAGAAATGAACCCAGATCTCCTTTGTTTTAAACAGGCTTTAGGTACAGACTATCATTCAAGCCAGGCTTGCTATTAGGACCGCAATGCATAATCAAACATACTCTGTATATTCAGTGTAATTAATAAATTTACTGCCCCTTGCATTCAGGGGAACCACTTCTAAAAGTTCATATTTAAGCTTTGCTTTATACCAGTTACTATGGTATACTGCATCCATGTCTTCACATATTCACATTTCAGAGAAGCTTCAGTATTCAGTCCTTTAGCTTACCATACAATTTACCTATATAAATGCCATCGCAGATGGAATGCACTTGTACATACATTATGCTAACTGTGTTGCAGTCAGTGTAACCTTCAAATATATAGCATCTATAGCTGACCAGATGGATAAGCGGAAGAGCACTGTTAATATATGTAAAACGTACACAATGATAGCATTGAAAAGTGCCCAGTTTATTGAATTTGTCAGGGATTTCTTTATGATCATTCTTGTAATACAATGTTAATTTCTGTCATTGCTTGTAAATAACCTTTGAGTTTTCACCAACCACCTTACCACTGTCAGTAGATGTAAGAATAACTCAGTTCTTGGAAATAACTTCTGAAGTAGCTAAAGAGTCAGTATTCTAAGGAGAGGGCAACATAATGCATGAACTTTATGTCTTGTCACAAGGAACATGGTTAGGAATTGTATACAAAAATGGTCTAGTTTGATCACTTGCAAAACATACAATCTGATGTCAATCTTCATTCATTCTTGACTGATGGGTTCGGTTCTGACCAATCAGAACCGACTTGGCCATTATACATAGCTCATATCAGCCAATAATTCTCGAGCTAAGGCTCTACTCACAATGCCTCTCTCCTCCATTACCTCAGATTTCATTTGCCACAGAGAAAATTGGATGCGTCAGCTGATGCTCTCAGCTAATTGTTTTATTTTTCTCTTTCTAAACTCTGTTTTAAAATTTTTTGCTAGAATGTTTTGTGACATTATTCTTTAGTGAGTGACTGTGTTTCTGGCAATACCCACCCTCTTTTTTAGCTTTAGGTAACTCTTTTTACCATCGCTGGTATCAGGCCTTTTTCTATTACCATTGGTAATCTTTGATACTATTGTTCCTTTTTTTCTTTTTCTTCTTCTTTTCCCCTTGTTCCCTTTACCCGTTTGGGTATTTTCTTATACTATTGTTGGTATATTAAAAAAAAAGTGTGTATTAGTGGCGGACTAACTTTTCAATATGGCAGAAAAGCAGAAGGGGATATCTGGATTTAAACAGTATCAAGAT
Source organism: Protopterus annectens (assembly GCF_019279795.1). Taxonomy (NCBI): domain Eukaryota; kingdom Metazoa; phylum Chordata; order Ceratodontiformes; family Protopteridae; genus Protopterus; species Protopterus annectens. The sequence goes on from NC_056725.1 coordinate 1,365,156,537, forward strand.
CATAGCAGGAAGATACCCAACTCTGATGGGCATCTTTCCTGCATGTATTGTTTAGTGCCCCTCATTTGGACTTGACTTGTACTATTTGCCAGGGCTTAGCACCTGTACTTTAGCTGAAAGGATCAACAAACTTATTCTAAAAGGCTTATTAAAATGTCCTTTTTCCTGAAGCCCTTTCTAAGGCGGACACTTCAAAATCTCCTAAACCTGAGCCAAAGATAAGAAGTCACTCTGTGCCGACTTCCCCTATGGCACATGAATCCAAGTTACAAAAACCACAGGTTCTGACGATTTCTTCGGAACCTAAAGCCAAGGTACTAAATTGACAATAACTTCACCTATGGCACCGAAAATAACTAAGTTCTCCTCGGTGCCGACAGTCGCTGAACCGGTTCAGACAAAAATTTCTTCGGCCCTGACCACTACTTCAGTGCTGATAACCTCTTTGGTACAGACAATAGTTTCTGTTCAGCCTCCAGTATCATCTCATTCGGTTCCACAATCCCCATCCATATAACAACCTATGGTGCCGAAAGTCGATTTACTAGTTATTCCCAGGACTAGATATTCTCCTTCAGTGGACCCTTTCTGAGTCAACAACCAAGCCCCTTTATAGATAGGCCTGAGTCCCCTTCAGGAATGTCAAACCGTTCCTCCATGAGTCTGTCGGAATTGGATGTAGTCAAATTGGTGGATCAGCTTTTAGCAGCCAGAGGTCTCCCTGCACTGTCATAAACCTCTCTCCCACCTGGAGCTGGGGCTTATTCTCCATGGACTCCACCAGTTTGTCCTCCTTTGACCTCTATTCAGGGTTTGGAACCCCCCACTTTGATGGTCCTGGTGCCAGTTACCTCAGTGCCGACAGTGGATCTTACCTTAGTACCAGAGTTGACTCTGTGGTCTTTGGCTCCTTCAGATCCATTGCACACGCAGGACCATGGTTTGGCTGTCAACTTCGAGATCCTTGGCTCGGTGCCGGTTATTTCCTCAATGCTGTCTTTGGCTCTCAGGGCCATGGCAGTTTTGAGCCCTTTGCTCCTACTCTGGGTGGTGGGTCATTGAAGTGGGGTCTGACTCTGGTTCCGAGGTTGTCTTTCTTGGTTGAGAGCTCCCATCCCTCTTTCATCAGGCCAGCCTTCCAGACTATGGAGAGAGCTTTGGCCTCACCAGGCTCCCAGCTAGTTCCTTCCTTGCTGGAGTGCCATATTTTCATTTCCTCTGGTTCGCAGCTGTCACAGTCTGCTATTTCAGATCCCAGTTCAGGGTCCCCATCTTCAGAGTCCTCCTCAGAACCTCCCCTGAGGAGCCACCCCATAAGAGGACATGCAAGAAAGAAGCACCTGGATTCTGTTGAAGAATCTTTCACTGATGACACAGATTATGATGAAGGGGAAGAGTCCTTATGGTCACCGTCGGAAGATGTCTCCTTTGGAGACATCCTAAAAATATTAAAAGAGAGGGGTGATTGGAAGCCCTCAAACCCATCCTCTGAGGAGTCTGTGTTCTTGCAAGCTTTTCATGCCCACCCTTCTGCTTCTTGGGTGACCCCATCTACTGATGATCTAATTATGTTGATCATTCATCAAGTGTGGAAGACTCCTGACTCCATAGAGCCTATTCCTTGGAAACCGGATAAAATTATTTCAGCCCCGGAGGATCAGCCCCATTGGTCTAGGGGTCTAGCAGTGGATGCCATGGTGGCGGCAGTGGCCACCAAAAAGGAACTCGCCAAGGAGAGTTCAACTATCCATCCTCCTAACTGAGAGTCTCAGATGATGGATAGATTAGGGAAGCGGGTCTTTGCTTCATCGACCTTTGCTATTCGGTCTTTGAACTTCTTGGCACATTTTAAGAGACTCTAAAGGGATATGATAAATGAGCTTTCAGAATCCCTTGCAGGAGCAGTATCTGATGGGCTTCAAGATAAAGTAGCCTCTCAGCTTGCCACTCTGGAGTCTATTTCAAATTCATCCATGCGGCTTATTGCTCATACAGCCAAAGGGACATCTAGGGTAGTGGGTACAGGCGTTGCTATTAGGCATAATGCTTGAATGCACTTGTGTTATTTCACGGAACCCTTTAAGTCTTCTTTTATCAATGCTGCTGTTGATGGTACTTCCGTGTTTGTCCCAAAAGTCAGAGCCACACTAGCCATGTGTGAAAAAGACAGAAAGACCATTTCTGCTGTGGGGGTTCATATTTCCCCTCCTTAATGGCCTTAGTCCAGGAATTAGAGGAGTGGAAAAATGAAGAAAACCCAAGGGCCTTTTCGGGGCACAGATGGTGACTATTCCTCCCAGGGCAGAGGGGGGAATTCCTCTGGAAGATGCCCCTTTTGTGGCAGAGGGGGTCTGCATAACCAGGGCTCCAGAGATTCCTTTCCTGGACAACCCTATCAGTGCTCCTGAACTGAGGCCTGATTGCTTACCTCTGGAAGCAGTCAGGGGCAGGTTCTCTCTGCACCTTTCAGCTTGGCTTACAATAACCTTAGATACCTGCGTGCAGAAAATAATTATCAGAGGTTACTATATTCCCTTCAATCTTTGCCCAAAGTCACAAAAGCAAATCCTGGATGCTCAACCCAGGCAGAGGGATCTAGCAGCACTAGAGATTCAAAAGCTGCTTCAAAAAAGAGTCATCAAAGTAGTCCTATCAGACTAAATAGGATCCGGATTCTGCTCAAGATTCTTTTTAGTGCCAAAGAAGACAGGGGACTGAAGATCAATCTTGGATATCAGCCTATTGAACAAATTTGTACAACAGACAAAATTCCGGATGGTCATGGTTCAATCTATCCTGCCCTTTCTAGAGAAGGATGATTGGATGTGCTCTATAGACCTTCAGGACACGTATTACCACATAAAAATGGACAAATGGTCCAGAAGGTATCTCTGCTTCTGGCTAGAAGCCAGTTCTTATCAATTTTGAGCACTGCCCTTCGGTCTCACCACAGTCCCCAGGGTATTCACCAAATGTATGGCATCATAGCAGCTCATCTGAGACTAGAAGAATTCCGTGTGTTTCCATATCTAGACTGGCTCCTCACCACCACCTCCAGGCATTTACTGCTTTACACCATAGATTTTGCTCTACATCTTGCCGACACACTAGGCATTTCAATCAACAAAGAAAAATCTCAATTGACTCCCACACAGGATCTCGAGTTCATCGAAGCAAGGTTAAATACAATAGCCTGTGTAGCCTCCCTCTACACAGACTGTTGAAACTCAGAATACAACTTCAGGCAATCATTTCCCAAAACAGAGTTTCTGCTTGTCTGGTACTACAAGCTCTGGGATCCATGGCTGCAACAATAACGTTAGTTCTCCTAGTGAAGTATCCCATGAGGCTGCTTCAATGGCTGTTAACATCACAATGGTCAGTTCTAATGCAGCCCATGTCCCATCCAGTCTTGATAACAAATCGCTGCAAGAAGGATTTATCCTGGTGGATGAAGCCAGAAGACGATCAATGGAGTCCTCCCTTTTCCCCCTCTCAGCGCAAGGCCATAGAGACCACAGAAGCTTCCCAGATAGGGTGGGGGGAGCATTTTCTGGGACAGACTGTCCAAGGCACTTGCTCCCTGCAAGAGGCCAATTTGCACATCAACATCCTAGAGCTGAGGCCACTGCTTTTGTGTTGCAAGCATTTCAGGCTTCCCTTCCTTTGGGGACAGTTGCATTCCAATCAGGCAACATGTCCATAGTCTGGTATATCAACAAACAGGGAGGAACCAGGTCTTACCTTTTATGTCAGGAAGACCTAAGGATTTGGCAATGGGCAATCACTTCCAATTGCTTTCTGATAGCAATGCATATCCTGGGGAACTCCAACATGATTGCGAACAAACTGAGCAGATGTATCTTCCTACCTCATGAGTGGTCTTTCAATCCCAATGTAGCGACGAAGATCTTTTGTCAATGGGGTCAGCCTTGCTGTGACCTGTTTGCTTCTCCTATAAACCACAAATGCAGCAACTACTTTGCCCTGATCGGGGAGTTCCCGAGAGATGCACTTCTTCTCGATTGGCCCCTAGAACTACTGTATGCCTTTCCCCCAATTCCACTGATCCCCATTTTCTGAGGAAACCCCAATGGTTGAGAAGCACAATGATTCTCATTGCACCATATTGGCCCCATCAAGCCTGTTTTCCTTTCTTTGGCCTCATCTAGTTCACCGCCCATGGAGTCTAGACCCAACTCTGGATCTACTGTCTCATACTCAGGGTCTGGTGCATCCCAGTCTTCAAAATCTCAAGCTGCCGGCTTGGTTTCTCCAATTCCAGTAATTGCCAGGCAGAATAACTTGTCCTCTCCAGTGCAAAGGATACTTCTGGCCTCCCATAAACCAACCACCAGGAAGCTTTATCTAAGTAAATGGAAAAGATTTTCAATTTGGGTTACTGCAAGTCACATAGAACCTTTCTCTGTGTCAGTTGACAAGGTACTGGAGTATTTAGTGACCCTGTTTGAAATGGGGGCTTCTACATCTACAATTAGGGTTCACTTGGCTGCCATTTCAAATTTTCATAATGGTTTTGATGACCATTCTTTGATTTCATAGGTTCATAGATTAGTACTAAGCTAACTGCCCTTGAGAGCCATTTTAAGCTTAGTCAGTTATCCCTTGTGAGACTCAAACCCTGCACCTTGTGTTTGTAAGGCAAACACCTTAACCATTAGGCCATCCTCCCAACTCATTGTCTATGCAAAATTTAAAAATTACAGGCTTTATGTGTGAAATATCTATACATCATTTTTCATAAAGAAAGAGATTCACTCAGAACCAATGCCACCTTCCTTCCCAAAGTGGTATCAGAGTCTAATCTCAACCAGTTCATAGAATTATCAGTTTTCTTTCCAAAATTTATGAATAAAGGAGAGTACTGTCTACACTTGCTAGATGTCCACAGACAATTAGGTTTTTACTTGGATAGAATGAATTTTCTAGAAAATCAGACCAACTATTTCTATATAGGTTCATAGGTGTTTACTAAGCTAACAACCACAAGGGCCTTTTTAAGCCTACCCATACATCCCAAATCTCTAACAAATTCTGATATCCTTGATAAGTGTAAGCAGGGTCCTGGGAGATGAACCATTTGTTACCTGTTTGCATCAGAGACAAAGGTGCCAAACCAGGGATGAATTTCTGGTTTCTCATCCAATTGTCCAAGTTGCACTTGAATTGGATTAGAGAGGAACTCTGCTTCATCTGGATGGGGAGCCTGTTCCATAGATGGGGTTGGCTCTGGGATACATATCTTTCTCCCCAGCAGGTCCTATTTATATCACAGGCAAGGTTTAAGTCTTTAGAATGGGTAATCCTGGTACTGTTTGTTTTGTGGACATGCAGGAGGTCCATCAGAGTATGACAATGCCCTGTATATCTTCTCTCAAAAGCCTGAATACAGGAATAGGGCCTAGGCAGTCTGCATAGGACATATTACTTGTGCCCTATATTCTTTTAGTGAGGACATTCCAGTTGTTGGATATGCCTGGTTAGATACATACCAAAGGGGGGGGATTGTACTCAATGATAGGTCTGATGAATGCCGAATACAGTGGAACAATGACTTCCTTGGACTTAGATGCCATACCTTTGTTTATATGTTGCACAACATAAAATGATTTCCTCACCATTGTAGATGAGTGATAATCAAAGGCTATATTACTATCTATGTGTGTCCCTAAGTCCCTGACTACTGGGTCAACTCTAAGGGGGTGTGTTGTCAATATGATAGTTACCAGGGATGGATGACTTCCCAAAGGATACTATTATGCATTTCTTAGCATTTAGTTTTAGTCCATGACTCTGACACCAGTTGTTTGTCTGTGTCAGGCCCTCCTGGGGAACATTTGTGCCAGTGTGAGACTCAATGACAGCTCCTAATTTGCAATAATCTGCAAATTTAGTCAGCCAGAGGCCACTGACATCGGCCTTGACTTCTGAAAAGTAAATGCCAAAATGGAGCAGTCCAAGGACTGATCCTGAGGGACTCCACTTGTGACTGGCCTCTTTGTAGAGATGGACTCTCCAGTTCTAACTTCCTGGGTTCTGTCTGTGAGCCAGTTGGCTATCCACTTGGTGATGTATGGTTTGTACCTAACCACTTGAGTTTGTCACAAAATCCAAGTGGGGCATTGTGTCAAATGCCTTGGCCAGGTCAAGGTAGGCAGTTTGAATGATTTTGCCCTCGTGCATTGCTTTGGTGACCTTCTCAAAGAATTCCACCAGGTTGAGTAGGCATGATCTGCCCCTGACAAAACCAACCTAGGTTGGGTCCAGTGTCTGGAGGTTTACTATACAGTATCTCTGTTGATCATCTCCATGATAATTCTTTCCATGCCTTTACATATAAGACTAGTGAGACTTATGGGTCTGCAGTTTCCTGGGTCTGTAGATGGCCCACCTTTGTGCAGAGGGATGACTGTTGCCTTTCTGCATTCATGAGGCACAAGGCCTGTTTGGAGGGTACAGTTAAATAGTAATTCCAGAGGTCCTAATAGGTCATGGTTCATGCTATTTAGAAGGCATCCTGGGATATTGTCTGGGGGGAGTTATATTTGTTGATATTTCCTGAGGGAAGGTTGAGGGGGAGGGAGGAGTAAAGTTGGAGCTGAATTTTTCAGCCAGGAGATTTGCTATATCTTCTGGCTCAGTATAGGTGGCTCCATCTATCATTTTCAGGACCCAGATTGGGTAAGTTTGTATCAAAGGTCACCCTGTCAAAATGGCTAAGAGACTGTATTATCTTTATATATGACCAAAACAAACTCAGGTTGTCATCTACTGTTATAGTTCATTCTACAAGATCTGTTTCCACGTCAGCTGTCTTCCATTCCAGTGCTTCTATGGAAGACATAGGTGCAGCTGCAACTAGGGCTACTCTGCATACCTTTATCACTCATTACAAGTTAGACATTGTCTCCAGAGGAAGAGCATCCTTTGGCTCTATGGTGCTCAGGAATATCCTTCCTTAGGGCCTCCCAAGATCTAAAGTAGCAAGAGACTCTGTCCCATCAGTCAAGAATGAATAAAGATTGGCAACATCAGATAAAGAAGTTATGTTCTTACCATAACATATCATCTGTGCTGTCAGTCTTCATTCATTCTTGATATCCCATGCTCCTGCCCCCTCCAAAGACTCCTGGAGGTCCGGACCTAGTCCTGGGATGTTATAGGGTTATACCTTAGACAGGGCTTCTGTATTTCTTTTATACTTGGCAAACTCGATCTGAGGTAATGGGGAGAGAGGCATTGTGGGTAGAGCCTTAGCTCGAGAGTTTTTGGCTGGTGCGAGCTATGTATAATGGCAGAGTCATTTCTGAGAGGTTGGAACTGAACCCATCTGTGAAGAATGAATGAAGACTGAGAACACAGATGGAACGTTATGGTAAGAACATAACTTCTTTTTTTCCTTCTGATTTCGTTTGCTTTATCCATCCAGTAATCTCTCTTCATAATTAGTGGATCACACAGCTGTTAATTCTTAAAACAATATTACGATACAAAGCCTTATGCAACTAGCACAATGGAGTGATGGAGAAATGACAGTTGCATGGTTCATGAGGAAAAAAGTTACATCTATTGGGTATTGTCATGCTGTATCTAGTAAGGGTCATCCGGCAGAAAAGTGGTTCACACTGATAAATGACCACTAGGAGCTAAATTGGAGGAGAAGAAATGGCTAGAGCACTACAAATGCTGTATACCCTGACAATGGTGCTAGAAGACATGCTGCAAGTGACAGTGCTGCAGATAAGGCCAGGCTGAGGTGACCATGAGAATTACAGGCAAGAAATAATTTATATATTTTATTTATTTATTTAACATTTGTTGACTGGGACAGAGCCTATTTTCAGTTGAAGCCCAGGGAAAATGCTCCAGATGCATGTCATAGCCATGCTAAATGATTACAAGTACCCTAACCAATTCAGGAAGGACAGGGCTATACTATATGATGTATATGATATGGACTGGAACAAGATTGCACAAAGTGAACTGCAGGGCTGATCCATTCTGCTGGTCATTATTACTGGAAAAGCTATTCACAGTCCTATCCCTAGAAAATTCCAGCAACCTGCAGGTGATATACTAGGCATACCTAATCATCTTCAGAAAAGAATTTCACTGCGGTGCTCAATACTTCAGTATGTGGGGGGATGTATTACATTTCCAATAAATACACACTGAGAATGGTAGGCCACCATGCAAACATTTAACTCTAGGTCCACTGATGATGCCCAGTGCCACAGACTGCTCCTATGTAACCATACAACCTTGCAGGGTTCTTTTCTAGCAGTAGCTATGCACGCTGCATAATGGGTGCCATGATGAACAACTTGTCCTGTAAACACTTTGGAAATACTCATACTGCCCACATGTGGCAAATAAGTGTACCATATTTACTATTAACCCAGGTCCACCCACCAAAAAGATATCTTGTCACTAAGTTTGTGTGTCACAGCATGTATATCCAATGAGTCCAGAATGTGAGTGGTGTATTACTACCTAAACCATGATCTCTGTTTTAATAAGTAATGTTACCTACCCATTGACCTGATTGGTGATGCCATCAGACATTCCTAGTGGAGTCCTCAAGAAAGATAAAACTAGCACGTAGCCAAATATGGGTGGTGGAATCCATGGTTGGCATACTGAAGGGGCAACTCCAATGCTTTGATGGCTTGGGGGCTGTACAAACCAGAGAATGGAGCATAGTTGTTTCTGTCCTGTACCATCTGCAGATGTAGTCCTGGCAGAGTCTAGCAGCTGGACAACACATGGCTCAAGAAGACAGTGACTAGTAAGCACAACAGGATGACAAAAAAAAATAAATAAGGAAGTACCATCACTGACATATGCTACACAACAGACACAGCATAACCATGCCACAGCGTTTTGCTGTTGCCTACTAAGCCTTTACTGGTACAACATATGGCAGCCATCTATACAGTATGTGAAAACTGTGGAGGCCCATGATAGGCCTAACATAGCAGATAGTAAAATGATATACAAATATGCACAGTTGCTGTGATAGTGCTATGATATAGAATATGGTGTGCAGTGCATATGCTATATGCATAAGCTGTAAATCCAACATCTAACAGGGCATTATTTGTGATAACTTTTAGACACCCACTAAAGCGAGTTTAGGTACAGAACACACTCCACAAGGATAGATAGAAGAACCACACAGAGTAAGTAAGACATGTACCAATCACAGACCCCGCACCCTTGGAGTACTACAACTGATGTGGAGGTACCATCACACAACCATATATGAGTAGCAGCCTATGCATGTGATACATGTGAAGATGAACCTAGTGGGACAGATCCTTTGGGAGGTCCTTCATCACTGTCACTAGCTCCAGATGGAGAGCATAATTCACTGCACTTGGCTTTAGTACTCCATTAGTTCCCATGTCTGTTGCATAATGGCAATTCAAAGCTCTTCTGTTGGGGTGCACAGTTTGTGTTTTTCCATCTCAGCCTCTATGTAGGAAATCATTTATGCCATCTGCAGATGCTTGACTCCTTTACACAGATTATGTTAGTAGATGATTGTACTACTTTTCCTTTGGCAGCATTATATAGCAGTTCCGTGGTCCTGTCCAGGCCAGATAGTACTATTTCATCGTGCTGTTGGTGGCCAATGGCTTAGCACAGGAGTCTGCCGTAGACTGTCACAGCCGGGCCATGTATTACTGTACTGGATGTGTCTGCCATAGACTGTCACAGCCGGGCCATGTTGAGTCTGCCATAGACTGTCACAGCTGGGCCATGTATTACTGTACTGAATGTGTACCCTGCCAATTATTTATCATTTCAGCGTTTCCAGATTCATCAGCAGATCATTTAGTTGAACTGTACAAAATTTCCCCTGGGTTGTACAACCTCAGATGGTATCATATTAAGTAAGAAGTTACAGGAAGTAAAGTCATCTGATTAGGTGATGTGGAGGGCTTCCCCTGCCCCTACTTTTCTCAGGTTTGGTAATTTATGTTGAAGTGCAGAACCCTGTCAACAGAATGGTCCACCAGTGAAAAGGGAGCAAAAATATCATTCCATGAACATTCTGTCACTGTAGAACACCAACGTTGGACATGCAGGTGACTGGTACTGTATTCAATAGAGTGTCCTTGCACAAGGAACACTGTCCACTGGCTACATTATCTCACTCTTGCATGTTTCGGTAGTGTGACTGGTTGTAATGGGTGCTAATTCAGACATAAATACTGACATTGTAGATCAAATGGATGACCCTGTCTGAGCATCATTGTCCCTCTTTGTGCTTTGGCATTCACTTCTAATAATGTTATGGCAGGTCACATTTATTTTAATTAATTTATTTTTATTTGTTAACAAGGACAAATCAGTGATCCAAGTGGATCATTTTCAGGCTCATCCTAGGAGAATATAATACACTATAACAAAGTTGACATTTATTCAGCGAGGCATACATACTGATGTGTAGTGAAGCATGATGAACAAGCAAGCTACTGGGTATAATTAAAACATATCTATATGTATGTATGTATGTTTGTATCTATCTATCTATCTATCTATCTATCTATCTATCTATCTATCTATCTATCTATCTGTCTATCTATCAATGGAGGAATAACCCTTCACACACCTTGCTAATTACATATATCAAATATGAGTTTGTTTTACAGTGGGGAAGAGCATATTACCTGATCCCAATCTACTGTGATTTCATAGTGGAAAAACTAGTCACTTTCAATCAACTGAGTTTAGATCAACTGCACCATCATACTTCTGTAATCTACAAAAATATTCTGCTAGATATCTTTCATAGTCTCTTGACTATGTGCATACATAACTAATCCACCAGCCACTGTTGCACTGGATGTTTAAATGGCTTCCACTGTGAGTAGACAAAAGTGAATGCACAGAGGACTGGAATCACCAAACTGCAAACTTGAGAAAGGGGGAAATTCCCTCCAAAAGGGAATCACATCCGGCACAACTCACCAGCAATAATCTTTTATAGAGGAACTCGGGGCTTCATCAAGTTGCACCTCAGGCAATTAAAGCTTGAGCATTCAGTCTTCATCCACCAGTACAGTAATGGCTTAAAAGAAAGGCAAGAGAAGACAAAACCAGCCATTTAAGAAGTGAAGAAAAAATCAGCTGGCTACACACCTCAAGTAAAAAAATGAATGATTAAATAAATGCATACATATATACATAAATATTTTCTTCACCTTAGGCTGTTTTTTCACCCCATGAAATGTAAAAGCTGGACACTCACCAATATTTTCTTCATTGTGTGCTGCTTTTCTGTCTCATGACTTCTTAAAGGATCCTGGCCATAACCAACACTTGTGTTCACATGGGTTCCTTCTTATCTTATGATGCTTCACAGTTGGTTGTTAAATTCACATAAAATTGTCTGAACTACCTGCATGCAAACAAAAAACAAGGACAAACACTGGAAAATATAAACATCCTATTCAGATAACTATTGTACCACTGATGTAGCCCTAACAACAGAGTGCTGAACTTCAGATATTGGAAATTGTGTGTGTGTGTGTGTGTGTGTGTGTGTGTGTGTGTGAGACTTGTGTTAGGAAAGAGATAATGCACAGCTGGATACTTTTCTTTTTGGGAACACAGCAACAGTAGAAAGCCATCTCCAGTGAGCAATTGAAAATGAGGGGATAGGTGCTCTCCCATGATACCTCATGTTCCAACATCCATGCTTCTGTGCTTGCTAGCTCAGATTTCAGGGCTTCAAAGGAATACAAATATATTACGTAGTTTTATATAGTACCAACAGAAGAGACAAAGATGCTTTAAATGTAAACAATAAATAGCAATAGGAAAATCTACCACACATGTCGCAAATGAATTTATTAAAATAATGTCTGATGAAGCAGTGAGTAAATAGCAGACTTACCTCAGCAAATTATATTGCATGCAAACAAAAACAAGGACAAACACTGGAAAATAAAACAATGAATATTGTGCCACTTATGTAGTCCTAACAACAGAGTGCTGAACTTCAGATATGGGAAATTGTGTGTGTGTGTGTGTGTGTGTGTGTGTGTGTGTGTGTGTGTGTGTGTGTGTGTGTGTGTGTGTGTGTGTGAGACTTGAGTTAGGAAAGAGATAATGCACAGCTGGATACTTTTCCTTTTGGGAACACAGCAACAGTAGAAAGCCATCTCCAGTGGGCACTTGAAAATGAGGGGATAGGTGCTCCCCCATGATACCTCATCTTCCAACTTCCATGCTTCTGTGCTTGCTAGCTCAGATTTCAGAGCTTCAAAGGAATACAAATATATTACATAGTTTTATATAGTACCAACAGAAGAGACAAAGATGCTTTAAATGTAAATAATAAATAGCAATAGGAAAATCTACCACACATGTCGCAAATGAATTTATTAAAATAATGTCTGATGAAGCAGTGAGTAAATAGCAGACTTACCTCAGCAAATTATATTGCATGCAAACAAAAACAAGGACAAACACTGGAAAATAAAACATCCTCTTCAGATGACTATTGTACCACTTATGTAGCCCTAACAACAGAGTGCTGAACTTCAGATATGGGAAAGTCTGTGTGTGTGTGTGTGTGTGTGTGTGTGTGTGTGTGTGTGTGTGTGTGTGTGTGTGTGTGTGTGTGTGTGTGAGACTTGAGTTAGGAAAGAGATAATGCACAGCTGGATACTTTTCCTTTTGGGAACACAGCAACAGTAGAAAGCCATCTCCAGTGGGCACTTGAAAATGAGGGGATAGGTGCTCCCCCATGATACCTCATCTTCCAACTTCCATGCTTCTGTGCTTGCTAGCTCAGATTTCAGGGCTTCTAAGGAATACAAATATATTACGTAGTTTTATATAGTACCAACAGAAGAGACAAAGATGCTTTAAATGTAAATAATAAATAGCAATAGGAAAATCTACCACACATGTCGCAAATGACTTGGGCGGCACAGTGGTGCAGCGGTTAACGCTGTCGCCTCACAGCAAGAGGTTCTCTGGTTCGATTCTCGGCTGGGGTGCATTCTGTGTGGAGTTTGCATGTTCTCCCTGTGTTCGCGTGAGTTTTCTCCGGGTACTCCGGTTTCCTCCCACATTCCAAAGACATGCATCTGGAGCATTTCTCCCCGGGCCTCCGCTGAAAACAGGCTCTGTGGAACCTAGTCGGACATTCCCGGTCAACAAATGTTAAATAAAAATAAAAAAAAAAAAAATGAATTTATTAAAATAATGTCTGATGAAGCAGTGAGTAAATAGCAGACTTACCTCAGCAAATTATATTGCATGCAAACAAAAACAAGGACAAACACTGGAAAATAAAACATCCTCTTCAAATGACTATTGTGCCACTTATTTAGCCCTAACAACAGAGTGCTGAACTTCAGATATGGGAAATTGTGTGTGTGTGTGTGTGTGTGTGTGTGAGACTTGAGTTAGGAAAGAGATAATGCACAGCTGGATACTTTTCCTTTTGGGAACACAGCAACAGTAGAAAGCCATCTCCAGTGGGCACTTGAAAATGAGGGGATAGGTGCTCCCCCATGATACCTCATCTTCCAACTTCCATGCTTCTGTGCTTGCTAGCTCAGATTTCAGGGCTTCTAAGGAATACAAATATATTACGTAGTTTTATATAGTACCAACAGAAGAGACAAAGATGCTTTAAATGTAAATAATAAATAGCAATAGGAAAATCTACCACACATGTCGCAAATGAATTTACTAAAATAATGTCTGATGAAGCAGTGAGTAAATAGCAGACCTACCTCAGCAAATTATATTGCTAGGTGTGTAGCAGAGCTACTTTTGCTTCCCATTTTTAATAGAGTTTGCTGTTTCTTTTAACCATTTTTTCCAGAGCTAAAAAATAAAATACATAAAACCAAGTGAACACATGCCTGTTTATGGTGAAAGGCCATAAAGCTCAATTTTTCTGATGGGCAGACGGCAAGTGGGACTACATCACTATGCCGATAACGCAGTCTCAGTATTCTTTACGTATTCAACGTGTTGATCAGATATCACTCGTTTTAAAGTATCCAAGTATGGGCAACATGGTATTTCAGAAGTAGAATAAAAGGAACCTGGACTCATATCCTTAAACACTGATACAGTATTAACAGCCATCTAGATTTTAGGCTCTCTGCAGGAGACACCGTCTGGCTTAAGGATATACGTAATTAGCTGTGTGGGAATCAGAAAAACAAATCATAAACTTAGGTTTGAGTTAATCCTTACAAAGTTGGGTAAAAACAGAAATAACTCTGAGCAACCTACAGAAGTCAAAAGTGGATAAGTCCCTTTGGGCAGAAAGAAGGTTGTCGATAGGTAGCAGTCCTCACCACCTGAGAGGAACCTGTACTTTCTGGCACTATGCAGGAAATGTGATCAAGACTAAAGCTTAAAAAGTCAGACTTCAAAAGCCCATATAGAACAGACTTGGATTATGAAACATCTAAAAAGGGTAATTTAGAAAATGGTGGTTCAGACAGCAGCAAAATGGATGCATTTACTTTGCAATGTGATATTTCAAGGGCTGTTTAACAGCATTGTTCTTTGCTTCTCAAGGAATCAGTTTAAGGTTTGCTCATCAGCACTGTGATTTGTAACAAAACTGAAAAGGTCTTCATTCCTGTTTGACAAACAGGAAATTTCAAAAAGTCAGACACATTCTACATGCACAGCAAAACTAGCATAAACTAACAAATAGATGAAATATGTCATATACTGACTGATTAGTTTCAGGGGTGAAAAAACCCTTCTACCACATACCCTTACTATTACAATATTTCATCTGCAAGGTTGCTCATTCCTGGGGAAAGTAAAATTGTTTTTGTTGCAACACAAAGCATTTCATTTTCTTCCAGGCAATTACTTATCCAAGTAGGAAAACTTGGGCTAAAACACTAGATGTATTTCCGCAGAATCACATATATAAATTTATTAATACAGCTCTATTAACACACACACACACACGCACACGCACACACACACACACATATATATATATATATATATATATATATATATATATATATACATATATTCTATTGAATCCCTTAAAAGATTCTACTTTTACTGCATTATCAGTTTTTTTCAATTTAGAGACTTTTGGTCTACTTTACTGTTCTTTTTTTGTGTAATTAATGACACTGAACCCTTTGCAAGTTTACTAAATGCGATATCTATAAAAGAACAGCATGTTATATAGATGTTCTGTAATCCTATCTCGCCTTCATTCTTACATATGGGTTCGGATCCGATCCTCGGCTCCAACTCGGCCGATTGCAAATCTCAGAGTCGGCTTGTGGCAAGGTGGGTATCCCATAGTGTACTAGTAAGAATCGCCAGATCTCATTTGCTGCATCTATGAGTTCAGAAGTGCTCTCTTTCTTGGCTGTGGCTAAGTTGGATATTTTGCTTATTCAAAATTGTTATTGTGGTTCTTTTTGACTTTTATAGTTAGTTTATAATTAATAATTTACAGTTGTTAGTAGTAATAGTCAGTGTGTTTTTCTAACTTTATTTCAAATTGTTGGCCGTCACTTCTGCAGGCCTTGTTATCTCACTGGTATCCCTTCTTTCTGTGTGCTAGTTATTAATAAAAATTTTCTTAGACATAGGTCCGTTTTTTAGTTAGGACCTGTTCTAGCTTTATCTGTTGCTTGTTTGTTTTCTCGCCTTCCCTCCGTTTCAGGGCTAGGCCTGTTTAAGTTAGAGGACCTAGTCCTCTATTGCCTTTCCTTGTGAGTTGTTTCCTCAGCAGGGCTAGGCCTGTTTAAGTTAGAGGACCTAGCCCTCTGTCGTTTTCCTTGTGTGTAGAGTTTTTTCTTGAGCAGGGCTAGGCCTGTTTAAGTTAGAGGACCTTGTCCTGTCTTCCTATCATCCTCTACATTTACCTTTTGTGATTGTATTTGTGATAAGATGTCTAAAGAATCTAAAGATCATAAACGTTCGGGTTTTAAAAAGTGTCTTAAATGTTCTCAAAAAATGTCCCTGACTGACGGACATAGTATCTGTGTTCATAGGTTCATAGGCTGGTACTAGGCTATCGGCCCTAGGGTCTGTAAAAGCCTAGCCATAGCAATTTCCTGGCTATTTCTTCCCACCCTGTTTACTTCCTGGACCCTTGTCTAGCAGGGCAACTGACATGATCCCCGGGGTGAATTTCCTTTCTCCCATCCAATCATCAAGGTTCCTTTTGAAGAGAGCCAAAGAGGCACTCCAGTGTTTATTGTCTGGGAGACATACATCTTCAGGAGACATGTACCTTTTGTCACTCTTTTAGTTCTCAGGTTCTCCAGGAATGGAAGAACAAACTGATCTTGAAAAGTCTCCTTAAACCTTCCTTTGAGGAGGATTTAGCCAGCTCTTCATCTTCTCATTCCAGGTCTCCCTCTTCTAAAAAAGAAAAGGTCAAGTCAGTCAAAAGAGAGTCTCCACACTGACTGTTTTATCTGGATCTCCACAAAAGATTGCTAAACTGGACAAACCTTCTACCTCTTTGGCTCCTCTGCCTTCAGAGCTGGTCGAGGTTATCAACATTGACACTCCAGTTTCAGCCCCAACTTTTTCAGAGCTGATTACTGAACCTTTACCTCTGAGCTGGTCTAGAGATTTATTACCGGTGTCCCTGATACTCAGATCTCTGATTTTACAGAGATCTTGATCACCTACCTTGTCTTCCAGATCCTCCAAGAGTCTTTCTGATGGAGGATGTCAAGAGAGTGGTGCTTAGACTCTTAAAGTCGTCGGTGCTAGCAAATTTGTTGCTGGCTCCGACCCAATCGGTTCCGGAGCCATCTAAGGCCATATTACCTGCTTCTGTTCCTCCTCTGAGTCATGTCAGTCTTTCAAGCCAGAGCTATTGGTGCTGTTTGTTGTGGAACCGTCGGTTCCAGCACCCTTACTGTCTGTCTTGGAGCCGAGTTCCACTCCAACACCTTCGGTGCTGTCCTTGGTGTCTAAGAGCTGAAGCTCACCAGTCGGCCCCAACGGGGATGCTCGGACCTGAACTTCTTCGGTTCCGAGCCTAACTCTTGGTGTGTCGGCTCGGCTGAGCTCAGAGCCTACTTCTATCTCAGAGCCGATTGCTCTGGAGCCGAGGGCTATTCCCGCTTCCTCAGAACCAGTAGTGTCCTCAGAGCTGGAGAGATCTGCCTTCGAGATGATGAGGAGCGTGCTGTCAAGTTCTTCAGCTCCACACAAGGGTACCAAATGCTCTTCCCCCTCAAGTTCCGACCTCTGTCTAAGCACCATCTCTCTCTCTCTTGACAGCAGAGACCTGCAGCCTCAGAAGCCCCCATTGGGTGGCCCCCAGTCTTTAGAGACCTCCCCAGGATACCCCTTCTGATGAGGAGTCAGTGTACCTGAAGGCTTTCGGGTCTCAACCTTCAGCTTCTTAGGTGTCTCCACCTTTCAATGAGCTGTTAGTTTTAGTCAGTCGAAAGGTGTGGTAAACTCCTGATGCCATGGAACCAGTTCCCAGAAGGCCCAACAAATTTCTTTTAGCTCCCAAAGAGAAAGAGTTTTTGACCAAAGGTGTGCCTGTTGATGCCACGGTGGTGGCAGCAGCCACAAAGAAGGAACTAGCGGAGACTTCCTCATCTGTCCACCGAACAAGGAGTCTTGAACGATGGACAGATATGGGAAGTGTATCTTTTTTTCAGCTGCTTTTACACTCAGATCGTTGAATTATCTCACCCATTTTACTATGCTTCAAAGAGATCTCCTAAAGGAGCTAGGAGATACTCTCCAAGGTACTTTAACTGAAGGAGTCCTGAGAAGGTTACTGCTCAGTCGTCTACCTTAAACTCCATTGTTAACTCTTCCATGAGGCTGATATGTTACGCAGCAGATGGAGCGAGCAGGGCAGTGGGTTCAGGAGTTCCCCTTAGGAGACACTCCTGGATGCACTTATATAACTTTGTGGAGCCCTTCAAATCTACATTTACCAATGCCCCCTTTGACGGTTCCTCTCTGTTTGGACCAAAGGTAAAAGACACACTCATCAGATGTGAGCAGGAAGGAAAAACTCTCTCTGCCGTGGGAGTACGTTTTTCCATCCATTCTAGACCATACCCTAAGGGTCAGAGAGGTGGAAAAATGTGGTTCAAGAAATCTCAGAGATTTTTCCCGGATGCACAAGGTGATTCCTTCTCCAGAGGCAGAGGAGGAGGAAGTAATGGTAGATGTCGCCCTAGAGGCAGGGGGGGTCCGCAAAACCAGGGTGGCCACGATTCCTTTTGTGGACGTCCCCATCAGCACTCCTGAAGTGGGGCCTGACTGCACTTCTCTGGAGCCAGTCAGGGTCACTTATCTTTGTACCCAGAAGACTGGCATGAAATCACACAAGACAAGTGAGTACAAAGAATAATTTCCAGAGGATACTCCATACCCTTCTCTTTTCCACCTCATCTAACCAAGAAAATCCCAGATGTTCCACCTAATCACAGGGATCAAGCAACTATAGAAGTCCAAAAGTTGCTTCAAAACAGAGTAATCCAAACCATCCCCGCAGACCAGATAGGATTCAGAACTTACTCTAGATTCTTTTTAGTGCCAAAATGAACAGAGGACTGGAGGCCCATTTTGGATCTCAGCAAGTTAAACGAATCAGTAAAAAAGTCCAAGTTCCGAATGGTAATACTGCAGTCTATACTCCCTCTGTTAGGGAAAGACAATTGGATGTGCTCCATAGACCTCCACAATGCGTACTACCACATAAAACATACAGAGCATCAAGTCGTTTAAGCTTCCGGCTGGGAGCCAGTTGTTACCAATTTTGTGCTCTGCCCTTTGGTCTCACCACAGACCCCAGGGTGTTCACCAAATGCATGGCGGTAGTAACGGCTCACTTGAGATGACTTGGATTCCAAGTGTTTCCGCACCTGGATGACTGGCTCCTGACTGCCACCCCCAGGCACCTACTTCTGTAAGCCAGGGATTCAACCAACTGAGTCTGCACTCAGCTAGGCCTTACTATAAATTGGGAAAAGTCTGCCTTGACGCCCTCTCAATATGTGACTTTTATAGGCACAGAAATAGACACAGTCGCAATGATGGCTCGCCTTCCTTCAGACAGAATACAAAATCTAAGACAACAAATATACAGCCTGCTTCCCCAACACAAAGTCAAAGCAGAGACAGTGCTCAAACTTCTAGGAACCATGGCATCTAACATAACTCTAGTTCTGCTAGCCAGGCTACATATGATAATTTTACAATGGCTACTCTTTTCCCAGTGGTCTCTCCAGCAACTGCCTCTGTGTCATCCCATTTTAATAACAGAATCTTGCAAAAAGGACCTTTGTTGGTGGATCCAGTCCAATCAACTAACAATAGGGAGACCATTCATTCCTCGCCAACCCATTGCTACTGTGACCATGGATGCCTCCCAGATAGGGTGGGGGGGGCATTATCTAGGAAGGAGAGTCCAAGGCACATGGCAAGAACATGAGGCTCACTTGCATATCAATGTTCTAGAAATGAGAGCAGTGCTACTAGCGTTGCAAGCACTTCACAACTTTCTTCTTCTAGAGACAATAGCAATCCAATCAGACAATATGTCAGTGGTATGTTATATAAACAAACAAGGGGGAACCAGATCCTACCACCTATGTCGAGAGGCTCTTCGTGTTTGGCAGTGGGCAATATCTTCCCAATGCTTTCTAGTTACAATGCACATCCCGGGGAGAACCAATGTGATAGCTGACAAGCTCAGCAGGGCAATCTTGATGCCACATGAGTGGTCTCTGAATCAGAAAATCATGGAACAGATTTTCCGTAAATGGAGACAGCCTTGCTGCAATCTGTTTGCCACCCCAGTGAATGCCAAATGCAGCTGCTACTTCACCCTTATCCCCCCCCCTCCGGGGGGGAGACACCGAAAGACGCACTTATCCACAATTGGTCCTCGGGACTTCTTTATGCTTTTCCTCCCTTTCTGCTAATATCGAAAGTGATCCAGAAAGCAAAGACTTTGGGAAGCAGAATGATTCTCATCTCTCCTTACTGGCCTCATCAGATTTGGTTCCCCTTTCTCAGGCCTCACCTTCTGGATGATCCATGGACTCTGGACCAAGTTCCAGACCTTCTGACACATATGTCAAGCACATTCCATCCCTGCCTCCACACCCTCAACTTGATAGCGTGGCTGCTCCACTTCCATCCCTAGTCAGGCTTCATGATTTTTCCCCTGCAGTTACTCATATCTTGACGTCTTCTCACAAACCTTCTACAAGAAAATTGTACACTAGCAAATGGAAAAGATTTTCCTTCTGGGCATGAGCTAAAAACATAGATCCATACACAGTCTCCATTCACTTAGTGTATTTCTAACCAAACTTTTTCATCAGGGATCAGCTACTGCTACAATCAAAGTTCAATTAGTAGCTATCTCCAGTGTTCATTTGGGAACAAGATGAACCTAATCTTATGACTCATAGATTGTGTAGATTATTTTTGAAAGGCACAACCCTACTAAGATCTCCTTTTCAAGAATCTATATCTCCTCAGGATCTAAATTTTGTTCCTTTAAAACTTACCTCACCGCCTTTTGAACCTTTACATACTTGTGATTTAAAGTTCCTTTCATGGAACACCATTTTTCTGGTAGCCATTACATCTGCCAGAAGAGTGTCAGAACTGCAAGCACTCTCAGTCAAACCTCCTTACTTGATTTTTCATAGCGAAAGAGGTTCCCTTCGCACAAATCTGTCCATCATCCCCAAGTTTGTTCTCAATCTAATTTGAATCAAACTATTGAACTGCCAGCCTTTTTTTCCTAATCATTAAACAAAGTGGAATATAAGTTCCATCACCTTAATGTACACAGGCAGTTAAGGTTTTATCTACATAGAACCAAAGAGTTTAGGAGATCAGACCAATTGTTTGTATCTTTTTTGGAGACGAAAAAAGGCATGCCAGTCTCCAAGATAACGTTATCAAACTGGATTTCAAATTGTAAATCTTTTATTTACTCTTCTAATGGCAAAGAACTCCCATTTAAAATTAAAGCTCATTCTACCAGATCTATATCCACATCTGCTGCTTTTCAAGCCAGAATTCCAATGGACAGTATTTGTGCAGCAGCAACTTGGGCTACCCCTCATACCTTTATTACTCATTCCAAATTGGACTTGGAATCCAGGGGCAGAGCATCCTTTGGTTCCATGGTTCTTAGGAGTATATTCCCATGAGCCACCCAAGAAAAAGGTGCTAGGGACGCTGTCCTATATGTAAGAATGAAGGCGAGATAGGACTACAGAACATAAAGAAGTTATGTACTCACCATAACGTTCCATGTTTGTAGTCCATCTCGCCTTTCATTCTTACGAACCCACACACCTACACCTGTCCATGTATCCTTGGAGGATCTGGAGACAAGATAGTGTCTATCTTCCCCAGGGTTGGAGACCTTTCATCTTTGTTTTTCCTTGTGGAAATACCTTCTATTACTTTTATAGACAACAAGCAAACAAGATTTTGGGATTCTTACTAGTGCACTATGGGATGCCTACCTTGCCACGAGCCAACTTAGAGACTTTGATCTTTGTAATCGGCCGAGTTGGAGCCGAGGATCAGCTCCAAACCCAGAAGGTCGAGATGGACTACAAACATGGAACGTTATGGTGAGTACATAACTTCTTTTTATATATCGTTGTATATAGTATATTGTTATACAGTGTTTTTCTTTTCTTACTATAAGAGCATTACTTGTCCTTGTTTTTCGCTTTGTTAATGTTTTATAGAAAGTGTCATACTAGGGGGGGTTCATAGGTTCAGTTGCCCCTAGGCATTTGCTCCCTGTTACTTTTACGCCTCTAACTATACCCATCATTTTCCCTTGGGTATATCCTCTTTACTATGGGGAATTGTACCCAGTATCTCTGTGTGCCTCTGAGGAAAGCAGTGACATCTTATCCTCGCTGGGGTTTCCATCTTCTGCCATCCATTGGGGCAGGCTTCCAAGCCACAGCTGGTCCCACCACATGGGATTTTGTTGTTCCACTTGGGGTCTTTCTCTCCGTGATGATCTCATCCTTCATATGTCCTATTAATAGTTGTGTCAAGGTTTCTCATGCCTTTGTGTTTGGATGATGGCAAAGGGGATTTTGAAGTGAGCTTATTCATCAAAAAATGGTTTGATATAGCCTTGTATGTAGGGCAAAGGTCTAGTCTGGTATGAGTTGAGCCTCAGCGGAGCTGAGTTCTTGGAGTCCCTTTCAGTAGGGCAGATTTTTGAGTTTCTTTATCCTTTTCTTGCTTTGTGGCCTCTCCAGCTGCAGCTCTGTCGGGGTCAGTGTATATGGAATCATTGGTCTGATGGCGGGCATGGTCTGATCAAGTCTGATAATGAGAGAATGAGAGGAGACTTGAATGATAAGGTCTTCCCTATGATCAAGGTATCATGATAGACTGGGCAATGAAACTACTTCTAACTTCACTCGACTTACATCCTGGTATAGACCTGGGTCCTACTATAAACCTGGGAGGTCACTGTGCTTGATGGATTGTTTTGTATTTGGTAGACTATTTATTTTTGTTTTTCCCTTTTTTCTTTGTTTGCATTTTTTGGCATTTAACTTATTTGGTGTGTTCTGTGGCAGTTATCCATGTTTGTGTGTTTTCTCTGAAGGATTTCTCTACAGATAGTGTGTTGTCTCTGTGGCTTCCAGTTTGCAGTCCCTCAGTTTCTTTGTCAGCAATAAATCCTCCTGTAAGCTACTGTAGTTTGGAAAGTTTGAACAAACAAGAGGGCTCCTTGAGTGAGCAGGACTGCCACACCACTTGACCAGGCTGGAGTCTGACATGGCGCCAGCAGTTCTCTGACCCTGTGGGTTCTGTCACTTTGCCAGTTTGCACCCAGCTTGTGAATGATGGGTTGACATTTGCTGATGAGTGTTTCAATTATACAGATGAGGGGTATTGTATGCCAGGTCTGCTGTAGATCATCAAAAGGTAGGTTTGATGACTGTTTTTTCTGTCACTGGTTTTGGTCATGGTTTCAAAAAATGACTAAGCTTAAAAGTCATCCAAGTTTCAAAGTGCTTCAAACCAAACAATCCAAAGTCTGGTTGTTCCAATGTCTTTATTTCATTGTATCCATTGTCATGTATAACTTTCAAGCTAATGGGATGCAAGCTAATGGGGGTTGTGCTTGGCAGGTAATTTGGAGGGCATTTCCCACCACGGTGGTACCACAGTACTGGAGCCACAGTTGTAGTCGAAGACCAGAGTTAAGATTCTGATTGAAACAGTAATCCTTAGCTGTTACTTTTAATTCTCTAGCATGGGTCTGGCATGTAGGTTTATGGATTCCATCAGGTTGGCAGGATAGATTTGTTTTGGGGGGCTGAGCATTTTTGCCTTCATGCTTGCTTTCTCACTTGGGTTTGCAAGTGTTTGGGCTGAAAATCGTTTGGTATAGATATCTCTCTGGTTTTGGGGGGACAAACCTGTCACTATTGCTGTTGGTCTGTCAGCCAGTCAGTAATCTTCACATGTAATCTTTTTAGCTCTTTTGTTCCCTCTGGGAATATTCTGGGAGTTTCCTCCAATTTTTTCAGGTTTCTTTTATTTGGGGCCTTATGATTTCTTTTTTTTTTTTTTTTTGGAGCTTTGATGATTTTTCTTATTTGATTTTTTTTATGAGCTCTAGTGTTTTTTATTTTTGTAGATTTTGTAGGTGTCTTACCTTTTAAGGTTTGTTTTATCTTGTAGTAGTTGTTTACCTTTTGTTTGGCTGGGTTTTTTTGTTTAAAAGTCCCTTGGTACAAGGCCGGTTCCTTTTGGGAAAGACTGCCTTTGCCATGGATGCAGTTGCAGGTGCTGGTAGAAGGCATTTGTAACAGATTTCTTAGAGTAGGATTTTCCGGCTTACTGGGGTCGTTTAGGCTGGCTGACCAAACTTTAAAACCAGGCACTAGTCTTTTTTGAGAGCTCTTTACTGTGGTCTTTTTATTTCAGGTGGGGTGGTGGTTTTTTATCCAGGGTGGAGGTGGTTGGATGGATTGGTTGCAGTCAGGGTCTACGTCTCTGTAAGCAACCTTTGGTGTCCATGTTCCGTGTTGATGATTGTTGGTATGTTATTCTTGTGGATGAGATGGCATTTGTTATCATCCATGGGGTTTGATTGAATGTTAGGAACTTTTGGGCTAGTAGTGTGTGGAAGCTAGTAGTAGTGTTAATATTAGATATTAGGTTGATGCCTAGTATAGATGGTGATGGTGTTTGATTTTATCCCCTGGTTCTAGTTTAGTCAGGAAGTTGTTGATTCCTTCCCTTGTGGGGGTGGAGGTGGCCAAGTCAATGCCACAATTTGCAGAGCAGTTATGGCTCATAATGCCTTGCATTTGGATCTGCTCCTGATGCATCGTGTGCATACGTCGTTTCTTGGTGGTGTGAGGT